>NC_045565.1:17902109-18270234 GCF_009819795.1 Aythya fuligula
AGGGACTGAGGTGAAACCCAACATCAAAGGCAAGAGGCTGTCAGCACATTTAACTTTACAGAAACCCTTCTCCTAATAAAAAAGGAATGACCTCGTTACTACGGACACTAACAGTTCCCAGGGGAACATCGGGAGACTGCTGCCTGCACTTTCAATATTCACTTTACAAACAAATGGGAAACCTTGAAATAATTTCAGTGTTGTTCTTGGCAAGTTGCTACACCGTTGCGTCCTTATAAAAATCATCTGAGAATTTATGTACTGCGAGTTTACTTTTCATCCGCTGCTTTTCCTTCCTATCAGTCTCCCTCTCCCTGCCTCTCGCCACCCCAACCGCTGTGGGAAAGGCGAGGATGCCCCAGGGGCCAGGTGCTGCTGCAGCCCGCTCAGCAGGAGGCACTCTGAGGCTTGGTGTGGCTACCAAGAGAGGGCCTGATTCTGGAGCTACAAGGGTGCCCGGGCACCGTGGGGCTTGGGGGATGCTGCAGGCTGGCATGGAGCAGTGTGGGGTGGGGGCCAGTGCAGAGCTCGTGTCCCAGCTCCTCGCAGTGGGACTTGCCACAGGGAATCGTGGCTGGAAAGCTGGCATGGAGCAAACCTGGGTCTCCCCTGGGCCTCTGTGAAGGAAACAGGGAGAGGGAGCCAGACTGCTGCTGCTGCTGCGTGTGTTGCGTGCATGCTTGCAAATGGGGGTGCAGCGTGGTGCGATTTGGTCAGCCAAATCTCTCTGCAAATTACACGAGCGGTCTCTGAGGCTTGCAGCCCAATTTGCCATAGTTCGAGTGACCAGAAGTCTTGCCCAGTGTTTTCTTGGTGTTACATTCTTGGAATGGTACCTGAGGGAGGTTTGCAGAAATGCTTTCATTGACTATTAGGAGGGAAATGCTCTGCACTGGAAATAAACCCTTACGGCTGATGCTTCGAGCCATTCAGCAGCAGTCCACAAACTCTCGCACACACTTGAGGAAGGTCTCCCTTCCTCTCCTGGCATCTGCACACGGGGACTTGCAGGTATTTACCCTCTGCAGAACCCCACCAGCCCCACACGCTGTGTGGGCAGAGCTAAAGCCAGACGGAGGTCTAAGCCGGCTGACATCCCCATCTCCTACACATAGGCAGTGATGAGGCAGCTATCCTTGTACTGACCAAGGATCTCCAACAGGGGTCTAGGTTTTATATGTATATTTTACATAAGAGTGGTAATGGACAAAATCCATTCTGCAGGTTCATGTCAAGTGGAGCTGGACATTTTATCTCCTTTATAAAGACCTTTGAGATCTACGAACCAAACACTACAGGAGAAGCCAGATGTTAATACAGAAAGATGGGCTGGATTTCTCTTTGCCTGAGTGATGTAAATAAGTTGTCTTGGGTAAATGTGAAGGAGTTAACCTGTATTAAACCTCAGAGCCAATGATATGAACCACTGAAATGCAGTTTTTGCAGAAGTCCTAGGCACTTCTATAAAGCTGTACCTCACCCGGGTACTCTTCTGAGTTGCTCTGACACGTTTGTATATTCTGTTTCTCTGTTACGGCAAGTTTCATCTAAACACCAGTGGGAATTTGTAGATGTTAATAAATGTCTTCATGAGGTGAAAATAAAAGTCATACAGAGGCAGATACTTGGAAGTGCAAGTGCCCATTTGTGCACATGCCCTTATATTTGTAAAAAGGTATTAATCCCATATGCACTGGTAGTCATTTTGAGGCTTTGGTGGGACACATCATCGCAGCTCAGCCCCAAGGAACTGTAGGCTCACATTATTACCAGCAAGTGAAAAGTAGGAGGATGGACTTGCAAAGACCATCTCCATCAACTTCACTGAATTCCCCGATAGACTTTTACATGCACATCTAACCTCGAGCAAAGATACAGCGAGGCAGTGAATTAAAAAGTAGCCAAGTATGTGCCCAGAATAGCAAGTGCAAGTGGGCATACAACCATCCGTGTGCTACAGCATAAGGAAGGATGGCTGGCAATTAGCAGTTCAGAGAGAGACACTGGGAAATCGCAGGTCACCTCCTGGCTCTGCCACAAATTTCCTTTGTGCCCTTGCCCAATTCACTTCATCTCCTTGTTCTTTGTTCTCCAGCTAAGGCAAAGAGGCAACAGCACCTCCCCACTGGTGTTGTGCCTTGGCATTGTGAGGAGGCAGGGCTCAACTCTGCCTGTGTTTGTACACACCTGAGCTAAAGAAAGTCCAGATGAGAGCAGCTCTGGTGTGCCAGTGGTCTGCAAAGTAATTACATCAAATATCTGGATCAACAATGAAACTTCACACTGCTTGTTCATTTGGGGTTGGAGGAAATATTTCATTCAATGATGTGGAATGTAATGCTTGGCTTTAGGTTCAAGACCTAGTTTTATTTTATTTTGTTTGCTTGTTTGTTTTTGTATTTTAGGACACGTTTGTGTGTCTGCGTGCGCTGGAGGGGAAGAAAGGCTGCTGTCCTCCTGCACCTGACTGTTGGCTTTAAGGGTGCAGGGCACCGAATGGCCCAGCACAGAGACTTCATCCTCCAGCAGGGTGGTAAGAACAAATCCTCTCGGTCAGGTGCTGTTGCTCTCTGGACTTCTGCCTTTCTAGGTGGGACAGTGTGGCCTCTTTAACCCCATCACTGGATCAGTGCTCCCAAATTAGTGTAATCATCCCGC
The DNA here is from genome assembly GCF_009819795.1 of Aythya fuligula. Taxonomy (NCBI): domain Eukaryota; kingdom Metazoa; phylum Chordata; class Aves; order Anseriformes; family Anatidae; genus Aythya; species Aythya fuligula. The sequence continues at coordinate 17,904,768 of NC_045565.1, forward strand.
CCGAATTAAGCAAGCAGCTCCTGGCTCCTGGCTCCACAACCCAGCCTTGGGCATCCCCTCTCAGCCTGGTGCCCGCGTCCCCCTCTTCCTCCTTCTCCCTCGAAGCCCCCTGCTTGTGGGCTCCTTGATATTTTCCAGACCTTCCCTAATGAGCACTGCAGAATTACAGCTAATTAAGGATGTAAATGATGCTGGAGAGAGAGAGGGAGAGGGAGAGGATGGGAAGGGGTGGGGGGGAGGGCAGCTACTCGCTGTGTGCAACTCTGCAGTAAAGTGTCTCCTACCTCAGCAGAAAAGTTATCATGGGAGACAATGTCAACTTTATGGAGGGGGGGAGGGCCTTTAAACGCCTCCGTCCCCGCCCGTAATAGCTGCTGCCTCTCTTTTATGTGTCAGCGCTGCAGATGCTGATGTCCTCCCTCCCAAATGCTGCTTTGTCAGCTGGCGCTGTCACAGAGCCCTGGGTCTCTCCCTCCTGCTGGCTGCCGTCCTCGCCCTGATGGTGCCGGGGGACCGAAGGCCTCGGAAAGCCGCAGTGGCCTGCCCCTGCCCGTGGGCACCTTCTCCCCAGCGTGGGCCAGGTCCTCTTCCGTGTCCAGGGGTTGGAGAGGACCCCTGGACCGGTCCCGCTCCGTTTGGAGATCATTTGTGCCTTGCCACAGGCAGGGGGACCAGGCCGTGATGGGGAAATACACCCGGCACCGTGCTGCCGAGTGGCCTTGGCAGCTGCCAGGGGGACGGCTCTGCCGCACCCAGCAGCTGCTTGGTCCTCCGAGTGCTTTTGGAAGCGCTTCGGGTCCCCATGGCCATATTTGCCTGCACGTCGCCCCGATCAATGGGTTGTGAAGGCACGTTTGTCCCGGCGCCACGACCCGTCCGTCTGTCCGCCCGACGGCGGGTCAGGAGCAGGCGGCGATGGGCGGCGGCGGCGGTGGGTTTTGTTGTTGTTTCCCCAGATCGCTGTGCAATATATTCCGATTTTTTTTCTTGTCATTAAGCCAGTGCCTCGGAGATGATGATGTAGTCCCTATGTGGGCCGCAGAAAGCACTTCGAGCCGTGCTGGAGTCGTGCTGGGTGGCTCTGATAGCAGAGCTAATGGGAGCGAATGGGATGCAACGAACTGTTCTAATGACACCAGCCAGGGAAGAGACAACAGTAAGAATAAATAAATGTTAACTATTTTCCTCTTCCAGACATTTGCATCTATTGCCATTAAGTTCATTTAAATAAGAGAGAGAGCGAGAGAAGGGGAAACTTACTACTACTCTTAATAACGAGTGTCTAAAAATAAATTAGGATGCTGGGATGCACTTAAGGCATTTTAAAAATAAGTCTTATTTTTCCCCCCTTCTCCTCTTTTTTTTTTTTTAAGTGTTGGAGGGTTTTAATTTGGGCCGAGTAATTTTGGTGCAAACGCTTGGGCGCCTTTCGTTGGGAAATTGGGAGGAATGCAAACAAGATTTCACTTCATTAAACAGGGGCAAACAGTAGAGAAATTGCACTTACTTATGGAAATGACTTTTAAACATGAACAGCATTTACTTGCATTGCCTTGTGCTGAATTTTTTTTTTTTTTAAAAGATTATACATGTGAATAATTCACTGCGGGCCAATTAGATGATGACTTCATTTTTAACCTCTCTTCCTTGCCATCTTGCTGGCTGCCCCTTTCATTGCAATTTCCACCCTCTTCCCTCACCTCCATAAATTAATAAAGATCAAATAATCCCTCTCCCTGCGGTGCCAAGAGCTAGCATCTCAGAAGGGGAGGTCTGAGGATTGCTGTCTCTACTGGCCTGCCCCGGGATGAAGCAGGAATAACTCTGAAGGGTTTGTGCAAGCAGGGCTGCACACATTTTTTGGAGAAGAAATGGGAGAAATAAATGAACATGAATAAGGGTGTGGGGGAGAGAGATATCTGTGTGCTCTCTGCATGCAAGATCCTGGGCTGGGCAGAGGCCAAGCAAGCAGGATTCACCCCTGTGCAGCTCCACTGGTGTTGGTAGGAGGGCGCTGGGGTGGGGATGCTCTGCTGGGCTAAAAGCAGGGCTGCCTATGAGGGACATCCCGTTGGGGTAGGCCTTGCCAGTGGGCCCTGAGACCCTTCAGAGTCCCTGGGCCCAGGCCCAGGTGGCGATGGTGCGGGAGCGTGGTTACAGCCAAGGCAGGGCTGGGATGCACGGGGGAGCCTGGGCCTGTGGTAAGGGCACTTTGCAGCAACAGCATCAGTGGATAGGAAGTGTGCTCCATTGGGCCTCTGTGTTTTTTCCCCATCTAGGATATGATGCAAGAAGTCAGACGTTCTTGCTGACATCACCCCACGTGCCCGGGCTTTTCACAGCTCAACATGGGAAGCAGGCCAGAGGGCTTCGTGGCAGCAGGACCTGCCAGACCATGCCAGGTGCTGGGAGGAAGGAGCACTAAAAGGGATTGTCCCCCTCTGGTCCCCACTTTGCTTCTGCATTTCAGCCTGTCAGCTTGAAGTGGGCACTGGGAGACTGTCGTAAATCTCAGGCACACTTAGAGAAAGACAATGCTTATCCTCAGAACACTTTTTTTCCAAATGTTGAACCTGTCTCTCTCTACTGTAGCTCTTTGCAGTAATTAAATTATGTAATGCAAAGCTTAAAGCCACTGAAAACATAATTACAAAATGTAGAATTAGTTCATTATAAAGGATCAGCTGGCCTACCTGTCTCATTTCTGTGTTTCTTGTCTTGTTCTTTTGTCCTGTTCCTGATTACTGGAGTAAGACTCACCCTTCACCAAATGTGGCTGCTATGGCTGCTATCCCCCTCTCACCTGCCCTATGAGGAAGGAGAAACTCTGGTGCCTTCCCAGTGGAAGTGCCTGTCCTCTGGCATTGCCAGGGCAAGGTAAAATGGGAACATCTTCCCTGCTGGCATTGCCCTCAGCACCTCTCTTTTCTTTGCTGAGCAAGAGGTTCCTCCACTGATGCCAACGGAGTGACGTTGCTGGAGAGTCCCTGCTGGTGGGGTTTGGGCCAGCCCTGTGGGGTGAGGGGCCATGTCCTGTTATCCCCACCGTGCAGATGAGGAAACTGAGGCACGGAGCAGGCGGGACACCCATTAGGTCCCAAATGTCCCTGGCCAGGCACAGGCAGCAGTGGGGAGCTGGGGCCCTGCTCCGAAGCCCACCTGGGAAGCGCCTCTCCTCACGGCTGCGGTGTTTCCTTTCCCGTGAGGTCACATTCCCAGCCTTTCTGAGCCGTGTTTTTATGGCTCTTAACTGATTACAGTTTTAGTGGGGAGGAGGTGGCTGCAAGCGATGACCTGTGATTTCCAGGGAAGGGGAGAGCACAGAAACTTCAAGCAGCGGGGCTTCCTGCTGGGCGCAGCCTGTTTTAGAGCCCTTGTGTCAATGATGGCCTCCAGGGGCACTTCCCCACTCTATTTATTTACCCAGGGGAAGCCCAGCATGCCCCCTCCAGCACCCAGGCCAAGCAAATTCCCTCTCCTAGCAGCGGGGCTTTCGGCCTGGACCTGGGAACCTTGCAATGCCCATTTCTGAACCACATCAGCAGTTTTAGAGAGCAGGGTCCCAGGTGAAGAGGCTGTCGGGCTTTGCCAGGCTGCAGGGCTGTCCCACAGAGTAGCAGGGGAGCACACTGTGAGCAGCGAGACCAGGTTCCTACAGTCAGCGATGTACCCAGCTTTTGCTCTGTGCCTGGTGCTGCAGGCTGTTGTGCACCCTGCAGGACTCGTTCTGCTCACGCTGGGCTGTGCCAGCTATTCCCAACAAACCCCAACGCAGACCTTTTTATCCTGGAATATCCACACTTGGAGTTGTTCAGCGATGTCGCCCTGAAAAGCTCCACAGAGAAATAAGCCCAGAAACACCAGCTATGAGGCAGCATGTTGTGTGCCGAGCTGTCTCTGCAGGAGAGGCGCTTCCATCTGCTGCACACCTCTCGAATTCAGGAATAGGACCCTGCGGGCTGCTCGGTGCCTCCATTGACCTCAGCAGGCTTAGCACCGGGGACAAGCTCAACAACACTCATTAACCTGCTTCCCCACAAGTGCCTTCTGGGCCGGGGGCTGCATGAGCAGCTTCAGGGCTGCTGGGCTTCAGCAGTGGGTCCTCATCAGCCCCGTCCCCGTGGGAGCAATGGGGTCATCTGCTGTCATGGCAGGGCCTGGGAAGGCAAGGCAACGTGAGGCAGAGCAAGGCACGGCAAGGCAGTGCAATGCGAAGAAAGGCAAGGCAAAGCAAGCTCTGCCATGTGCAGTCTGGAAACCTTGGGCTGAGGAGGACTTTGGAGGTTATCGATGTATCTGACTCTGAAATGAGCTTCATTCTTCTCTTCAGCCTCCTAATGACAGACACGGGTCTCTGGGCAATGAATCAACAACTGCACGCAGAGGTGAGCAAGTGCCAGACGCCGTTATTGACGTTCCCCTGACACCTCCTGCCAGGCTCCACCATGCTGGGGCTGGAGAGCGTGGGGCTGGGCTCCCTGGACGAGGGCTGGAGGAGACACTGGGCTGAGGCCTCCCAGCAGGATTTGCACACAGCTGAAGTTCTGCCTTTGCTTTCTGTATGGGCTCCATGGAGAACTGGTGGCATTGGTGGTGAGGTGAGGGTTTTGCAAAGGCGCTGGCGGTGCTGCCAAATACCATCAGGGCATGAGAGGTAGCACACCAGGAGCACGTGGGGTAGGCACATCCATCTCACATCGTCACTGATGGGAGCCGTGTGATCAAGAGCTGACTGAGACATGGCTTTTTCCACAATGAACCTCAAATGCTTTTCAGTTTGGGCAGAGTAGAAACAGATTCCTCACACCAAATTTCTGTGAGAACGCATTTTTGATAACACTCCTCCCATTAAAACAAACTGTCTCCCATCACTTTTATTTATTTATTTATTTTACTTTAAAAAAAAAAAACATGAACTTTTGACAGAAAAAAAACATCTTGAAACACTTTCTGCTTTATAATGTTTTAAATCCAGTTGCAGAGTACATTTCTAGAGCTTACCTTTCATTAGCAAAAAAAAACTTGCAGTCTTCTAGGGCTATGTAATAAAACAGAAATATATAAAGAAAAGAGGAAAAACAAACAAAAATATTCTCCTGAAAGCATTTTTGAAGGAAGCATGGTAAGTGTAAACCGAACCTTCTAAAACTCACCTTTAGTAGTTCTCATCAATCTGTCAACCTCTCTTATTCAGAGTTAAATTCTCCAAACCAGGAAGAGCAGAAATCCCTCTCTGCCTTTCACTTCTGAAATGAGGTGGAGGGAGACTCCTGATATTTGTGACTCATTGCTTTATGGAAATGGTGGAGCCAAGTTGGTATCATGCCCTCTTACCACGTACCAATTCACATCAGAGGAGCACTCAGACTTTTAAGTATGTATGTTGTCTCCTCCCTCTCCTCCTTCCAGAAGGCAGACCAAGTGCTTTAGCTGTATTGTGCGAGTGTGAGGACACCAAGACACAGAGGTGGGGGCAGTCTTGCCCAGGGTCACACTGCACAAATTATCATGAGAAAAGGCACTCTGCACTTGCTGTGAGTAGTCCAGCAGAGGAAAACACGGCCCAGCATCATATGCTCTATGGCCATCACTGTGCTGCCTTTTGCATCCACTCTGCTCACCAAATCCTCTTGCCATCTGTCTAACAAGCAAAGACAATGTAGGAGGAGGCAGATCCAAACTGACTTCTGGTGCCATGGGCACTGACACTGTTGCAAGGGGAGGAAGTTGGGGTGTTGCTGTGTGTCGATGCCCCAGGTTTCTGAAAAGATACTGCAGTTTGTGGCACATCCATCTTGTGGCAGGCTTTCCGATCTCGGAGTCACATGCAAGGAAATGAGCAAGAAATGGGAAAGCCAAGGGGAAAAAAAAAAAAATATATATATATATATTCTCATGGGGCCCTGGCTGGAGGAATAAGGACATGGGTTGGCCCTGGTGCAAAAAATATACCCCCCTTTTTCACCCATTCACCCTGTGTTTTCCTCTCTGGGTCCTGCTCCCCTCTCCTCTCACCCTCCCCCAGCTTGCCTTGTAATTCAGGAAGAGGAGGCCAAGGAGAGTAATGTCGTGCTGGAGATAGGACTGGAAGGGCAGTAATTTAGAATCAGAGGCTTATAGTATTATTGCCTGCAAAGCCATTCATGGGAAATGATTCCCCCCATCCCCATTCCTCCCCCCCTGCCCCGCTCTCCTTGCTCTGCAATAACAATAACAGAAATGCCTTCAGGAGGCTTTTCTACTCAAAATGCAGGCAAAGGAGCGCTTTCCTCCACCACCCCTCTTCTTTCCCTTCTCTTCCCCCTGCACTCGCTTGTCCCCCCTGCCTCCGAGCCTAACCGCTGCTCCCTCCCTTCTCCCTCCCCCCCCACCACAGGATAAAAAAATAAAAATAATAATAGGGGTAATAAGAGAGGAGGTAATGGAACGTTCTCCAACTGGGCACATGTCAGAAGCCATTATATGTGGTGCAGATTTGCATAATTCAAGAAGCATCAAATTAAATTTGCATAATTCCTTTGATTACACTTGTTATTAAATGTAAGTGACATTGATTTACAAAATGGCCCAATATAAGGTTAATAGCAAATGTCACCTTCCAGCAGGGTGAATAGGGTGCGTGTGTGGTGGTGGTGGTGATGGAGGAGGGGGAAAGGGGGGTCTGGGGAGGAAGGCGAGCAGACAATTGATTTCTGCTCTTCTCTTCCTTAAAGGGCTCAGGTCTCCTTTGCAGAGGAGCCCTGGGGTTTGGGCTTCACGTGGCCGCAGTGCCTCAGGATTGCCTGCCAAGTGGCGTCGATGCTGTCGAGGCTTTGCTCGGAGCTCCCGCGGGGAGTCAGGCAAGCCTGGCTCAGCACAGGGCGCAGGGAGAAGGGAAAGCCAAAAACTGGGATTGCAGCCAGACCTATAAGGTACATACAGACCCACAGCCAGCAATGAAAGGCTCTGTGAAGCGCACACAGAACCCGTGGTGATACAGGCCCTGCACCATCAAACACCATCAGAGTACCCTGGGGGCTGTGGCAGTGACACCACCTCTGTTTTGCCTACATGGACCTCAGACCATCTGAACACTCGCCTTGCAAGCAGATCCCACCTCTGTGTATTGCCTTGCCTCTCTTTTTTCCACATATTTTTTTTTGGACAGGTGTGATTTCATGCTGGGAAGCTGACTGCTACGTTGTGTGAACACTCCAAGACTGGAGTGATAAAATAAAATTATGCATGTACTGGAATTGGGCAAATAGCAGATTTACTGGTCACAGGCAATTTCAGCGATGCACGTACCTGGCCACAATCTTGCTTTGGTTCCACTGAAGCTTGCTTTTTTTTCTTTAAAATCAACAGGCTGGGGGAGGAAAAAATAATCACTTTTGATCAAATTAAATGTCTTGTTCAGTGTGAAAAAGAATGCTTCTTTTGGTGACAGAGCTCTGTAAACATTGCCTAATAGCATCCAAATAACATTAGAAAGGAAATATCATTCTGAAGCAGCAATCAGAAGGCTTTTTCAGAATGTGTCAAAAGAGAAAGCACGTGATTTTCTAGAATATTTTTTCTATGGCTTGTTTTTTTTTTTTTTTTTTTTTTTTTTTTTTTTCTGTACTTTGAGCAACACAAGCTGCTGAAAATGCCATAGATTTGCAGACAGTGAAATTTCCTGAGAAAAAGCGTCCCAAGGAGAAGTGTGTCTCTGCTGACATACCTCTGTCCATATCTCCGCGAAGGAGGTGCAGGCCAGCGCTGGTGGGGAAAAGCCTCCAGACAGTCCTGCCCAAAGCAGTATGATGGCAGAGGTGTGCATCCCACCCTTGAAACTGGGTTCTCTCTATTCCAACGGATGTGGGTGGAGGAACCTAGGAAACCCCTGAGGGGTCACCCCAAGCTCCCGCTGGTGGATGATAGGATTCTACTGAATCTGGTGATAGAGGAGCTTTGGCTCCATATAACCAACATGTATGTTCCCTATAACCAATGCTCATAGAGGAGAATTGGTTATATGGAGTCAGAAAGGGTAACAATGACAGGATATTAGAGCACATGGGCTGTGCAGGTATGCCACAGTTGCACTGGCTGGTGTTGGGGTTTTTACACACATTCTGTGATGTGTACTGATAAGATATATGTATATATACTCCCATATTTCCATCAGGACAAGTACAGTGACTGGTTTGTAAGCCCAGGCTTTTCAGCCATTTGCAGCTGACTTTTGTATTCTGCTAATTCTACTTTGGAGCTCTGGAAGTCCATGCCCATGATGCACCCGTATTTCAGAGCCCAGCACAGTAACTGGAAGCCAGCTCTAAGATGATCTAGATGATCACCTAGCGGACAAAAGATGTGAAGAGTATTGTAGGCCTTCAGGCAATTGTAAAGGAAGCTGTGGTACATATGCTGCCCTGTACATCACCCCACACCCACTGAAAAGCCTGGCCTTGCTACAGGCCCTTCCTTCCTGCCCTGCAGCAGAACTATTTATGACCCTCCTGGGCGCTTCTTCACCAGTCCTCCCAGGGCTGCCCGTGCCACTGGGGAGCTGGGGAGCTAGGCTGGAGGCCTGGCAAGCACAGCGGGTTGTGGGGAGAGGCTGGTGTGAGGGGCAGCCCTGGCTCGGGCTGACAACTGCTGACATCGTCATATTTAGCACCCGCACGCAGCGAGCCTGAGCGAGGCTCGCGCGCTGGGTGAGCCAACTGCAAATTAATCGTCAGTTCATTACTGCGCCGTGCCTTTCATCCTGACAGCAGCCTTTCAGACGTGGGTATAATTGGAAGGGTCCGTGAGGCAGGAATTTGGGGAGGGGGAGCGAAGGGCTCTCCCGCTCCCTTTCTCAGGCTGCGTTCTGGGAACTGCAAGCTTGGGACGCAGAGGAAATTAATCTCTTCTGCCCCTGTATCTCGCCTCTGCCACCTACACCCCTTGCCATACATCGGGCTCTCAGTACTGGGAGGTCTGCTTGCATCCAGGAGGTTCCCTCCAGCTATAATTACCCTCAGCTTGCAAACAAAGTGTGCAGAGGAGCAGGGCTGCCTGCGAGGACACGGGTGTGTGCGTCGCTGCCGGTGCTGGTGGTGGGCACCGTGGTTGTTGTTATAACAGCAGACCTCGGATTTCATTTGTCATGGCACCTCAGTCTCCCCAGTGGTCGGGCGATGCAGACGTGCCTCCAGCACCTGTCCTGTGCTGTGTACGGCAGGGCAGTGAACCCCCCAAGTGGGCATCAGAAAGCACAGGAGGGGTTAGCCCCTTCCAACAGCCCATTTTGCGGCTCACAGTGGCGATGGTTTGCTCCTCTGGACGAGGCCGTGATGCTTCTCCCTCAGGAAGAGGGAGCCGTGCTGTGGGGATGCCAGCCCCCCTTCACCGTGTCCCCCCTGCTCCTCCTGTGCAAAAGTTATTGTCGTCTTCGTGGAGTCTCAGGTAGGCAGATGAATGGGAAATGTTCCTCTCCATTACTAGCTGCACTTGACTGGAGTCTCATTACATTACGATGGCGCTTTAGCAGGCGAATGGGCCTTGCGTCTGGGTTCCCAGCACCCCTCATACCTCCCTGATAACGTAAATTACCCTCCGCCTCATTGCCTCAAATGATCAAACATCAAATTGCTAGTAAAAAAAAAAAGAGGAAAAAAGAGAGAGAAAGAGAGAGAGAGAGGAGGGAAAGGAGAAAAGCTGAACAGAACCATGGGTTGAATCTAGATGGTTTGTCAGCAACAAGAGACGAGTCAATGGCTCTTAAACACTTGCTAAAGATGAATCCATTGAAGGCTTTGAGCATGGTAATTTCGCTGACATTAAAGTACACCTGTAAAACCCAAACAATGCTTTATAACTCCAAATTACACCAGTCAAGACCTGCTACTTCAAAGCACCACTTATTTCATTTGGTCCAGGGAGGGGGGACCCACAGATAACCTATCTTCCTCCATCAACAGACTTCAGCAAAGCTGAGAGAGAGAGAGCGTGAGATTGGCGCGCACAGCATGGATTTGTTGTTGATTTTGTGGTTGAACAATGTGCCAGATCCTCTGCCCTCCCTTCTCCCCCCTCTTCTGCCCCAAGACAGATTTTCCCAGCCGGAGGAGCGGTTCCAGGATGAACGAAACAAGGAGGAGAAAAAGAGAGGGAGAGGGAGCAGCGCAGGTACGCGTGGGGCAGCCAAGAAATATGGATCTCGGCAGGGTAACGAGGCGCAGTGCAAAGAGGAGGCTATACGTCTTTTCTCAGTATTTAAACGTGTGCTTAATATGGCGCTCAGTGGAATGGTTAATCTGCTAATGCTGGTAGTGTTTGCTGTAGTACTCAGAGAAATGTTTACTGCAGTATTTCATGGGGATTGTGTTCTGGATGGCACAAAAGGAGGAATCGCTCTAGCGTACCAGGAAAATGTTCATTGCAAAATATACTGGAATATTAAGAGGTTTATTTAGTGGCGTACTTAGTATAATATGAAAAGAGTTAAGCACAGAGTGTTTTATTAATATTTTTGGGGTGTGGATGAATTTCAGTGCTCAGGAAGGTTATGGAGAAGCAATTCCAGCAAAAGCTGGTTATGTTCATAGATTTATAGATCTTAAGAGCATAAAGGACTCTTTGATCAGCTAATCTGACCTTCTGTATAACACAGGTATATACAGTGTGGACATACCTCCTGATTCAGCAAAGCACTTTAAGCACTTGCTTAAATTTAAGCATTTGAGTTGCCCCATGGAAGGCATAGAAAATAACCCTATTGAATCAATGGGACTATTCATGCCCTTAATGGGAAGTAGATGTTTAGGCATTTGCTGAATTGGGACCACAATAAGATAATGCAGCTAAATGAGTAATTCATAGCCACCCATTTATTCAACTGCTTTTGCCTCCTTTTCTGCTTGCGGATTGCTCTGGAGCCAATCGCCATTTCCTGCAATGTATTCATTGTCTGAAGTCATTCACTGAATAATTTCAGTGAAAACTCTTTCTTGATAGCTTGCTCATAAACAGTTCATTGTGAATATGGGAATATATGAACATACGTTTTAAGAATGTGCGTGCATGCTTCTGTGTGTGCGAATGAAATATGTAAACACACACGCACGTGCACACACAAGTTCAGGGTCAGGATCTTTGGCTCCAATAAAAAGACACAGCTCCTTGTCACAGGTGCAGCTATGCCAACGCCTCTGACCAGCACCCTCACAATCCTGCTTCCCAGGTCCCAGTTGCCCTCATTCTGAGCAGACCCATGATGTTTCTCACGCCGACTGCATGAAGTGATGCCTGAGGTCCAGTTTTAAATGCAAATATTTACCCAGGGAATTTTTCAAACATATCTTTATGATTTTTCTCCCATGTTCATTTGGTGCAGCACATTCCCCGCGGGGAAGTGATCTGCTGGGAATTTTACAAAAAGTGGAATGGAAGAAGGTGCAAAATTAGTTGGAGTGAACTCAGCATATTATCATCTGCATTTGTGTACCTGTGCCAGGCCCTCCGTTCTCCATCCTTATTCAGTCAGTCATGAATCCATTTTGATTTATTTTGAATGCATTGCTTAGGGATTTTCCAAATCAGCCAGGGTGTATCTTCTTCAAACAAGTGTGTTTGCAAACTGCTTGTGGCATGGAATCGGTCAATTAAGCGGCTTGGTATTTTTTTAAACAGGAACAAAACTGAAGAACTGGTACCATGAATAAGCCTGGAAGCCTTGCTGGTGGAATTGTGTTTGTGCAGTGGCCAGCTCCAGTTCTCACGCAGACCTTACTGGGCATCATGCATTACAACATGGGAATGATTTGATTCTGATGTAGGCTGCCAGATATATATTCCTTCTAAAAGTCACACCGCTTTTTAAGATTTGCTTATGTTTTCAGGAAATCAAAGGAATTACCCTGATATTCAAGAGTAGAATACAAATGGCTACAAATTAAAAACTGAACTTGTTGTTTCCTGAAATTCAGTTAATTTTCTTTCTTCACATTCCTCTGAGCATCAGAGAGGAATGTGATGGAAACTGAGTGGCAGCTGGTCAGTTTTGGTGTTGGGACAGTTCCTACCAGCGGCAGGAGGTGTGCACTGGTGATGCTGCATGCTGTCCTTTGGGGCTCCCAGCAGCCCCAGCATCCTAAATCGCCTCTGAATAGCCCTCTCATTCTGAATGTGCTGGAGCTGGAGCTGACATGCTCGGGGTGGAGGGCTGCTGATCTGGGCTGATTGCAGAGAAAACCTTCTGTCTCGTCTGTAAGTACACGAGGTTACAGTGAAACAGTGCTAAAGGAATTCACGTGGAGGAAGTTTGAAGCAGGACTTGTGACAAGAATTGATTATAACAAGTGTCAGGATGAGTCACCGAGCACAATATTTCATTTGTTTAATTAGAATTTTGAGAATCATTTTTGTCTTTCATTTGTCCAAATAAAAATTCAGGGAGTTTTGTTTTTCCCTGGTTAACCTAAAGGAGGCTTTGGAGGTGTATTTGTTTTTTTTAGATACTTCAGTAAAACAGAAGGCCACCATAATTTTTCCAGGCTGAAAGAGACGTGCTGTTTACAGATGGCCACTGTCCTTTTTTAAAAAAACATTTTTTTTTTCCACACAGAGAAGAACATTTCAACACGAAAAATCAATTGCAATTATTCTTTTTCCAAAATGTAAAATGAAACATTTTGACTTTTCAAAATTACCTTTTCCATTTCTATTTTTCCCTTGTGGGGGATGATTGGCCAAATTCAGCATGAGCTAGCAAGCAGCTTGAGTCAGCTAAAAGCACAGTTTATTCTGCAAATCAACTTTATTCACTGAAGTAAAAAAGAGAAACTGCAAATCCTGATGCTGCTTTCCACAATCTTTGGTTGTGTTTGTATCTGTGGTGTCTTTAAACAGAGTGTACATCTTTCTGCTAACATTTGCATAGCATTCAAAACAACAGAGACCATTTGGAGCTACATAAAGATGTGGGGAGAGATTGCAAGGATCTGGGGCATGGTGTTGGGCCGAGCTGTGTGTGCATGGGTCCTGGCTGAGGTTTATTTACCCTCAGTTTTTCTCCAGCCTGCCACTATCAGTGCAGCTCTCCTTCTAATGGAGAGGTTGACAGTTGTGCATGCAAAGAATCATGTAGGTGTTAGTTTTGTTTGACAATACAGACTGTCCATTAACTATCTTAATCCTGTATCCTTACAGGCATATATATATTTTTTTAAAGTGTGTGTGTGGAGTTGAGAGTTGGGAGTAAAATATTATTGAAGAGGAAAGAAATGTTCTTCTCTACCCACACTCATTTATTTATTTATTTAAATAAAATGTTTCTCTTTATTTAAGTTTCCCCTTCTGAAAGCTGATGTATTTTTCACTGAAAAGACTGGACACCTCTTGCAGAGAATTTACAAAGGGAATGAAAACACTGAATTCTTTCACTGCTTTGCACAGAAAATGAAAGCAAATTTCAGAAGCCCTTCTGGGCTGATTTTTCAACAGATACGGGGATAGATGGGATTAGTCTGTGCTCATCCTACTCACCGACCTCCCTTCCCAACATTGTTTTGGATGAAATGCAAAATCAAATCCTGCAAGATGTGATCATTTAGGGTACTGTGGCATATTTTGAAACAGTAGGGCTGTTAGCCCCAGCATCTTGGCCAAATTCCAGCCTGGATAATTACATTCTGCCGGCCTATATTCCAGCCTGCAGTTCAAATAGGAAAAAAAAAAAAAAAAAGAGTTAGCATTTCTCCTCCGAGAAGTCCTGCTGTGTGATGACTGATGCTTTTCCACCCCAGAAGTAGTTGCGTTTCAGGAAACATTGCCTCCATGTTCCTACGTGTCTTGCCCATTGGATTAAAACTGCTGTTCAAGATGTCCGGCCAGCTCCTTGGTGGGAACAAGGCAGCAGAGCTGACCCGGAGGGAACTGTGATGCTTGGTACCAGCCCCTTCACTATTGCATATCCTTCACTGCATGGATCCCCGACCCTATGCAGGGCCGAGGTCCCCTGCAGCCCGTGCAGCGGGGTCTTTGTCTTCCTGGCAGCCAGGGCTGGGACTGGGAGGACACACGGCGAGAGAGAGGGCAGGCTGGCCTCCGGTGGGAGAGGGAGGACTCACTTGACCCATGCCTGTAATTTGTAAAGAGCATTTTTACACCAGATCAATGCTTTCCTCAGCATTTTAATGCACCCCATTGGTGTCCTTAAACTCTAATGATGCAGTCTGTGAGAAGCTGCCATTTATTACCCACAGATGGGGTGATAATTATTGACAAGATTGTAACTAATAATTAAACCCATTTGCTCCTTTAAACAAGTTGGTGTGAATTATTTGCCGGGAGAGCTTTAGCAGGCCTCTGGTCACTCCCTCCTCGTGCCTGAAGCGCAAGGCTGCCCAGGAGTGGCCCTCCGTGTGGGACGAAGGCTGAAGGCCGCCCCGGAGAGCTGGGCTGCTCAGGTGCTGGAGCCCGTGTCCTGGGCCCTGGCGGGCCTGTTCTGGCTGCAGCAGGAGGAATGGGGGCACTGCTGTGCTCCCACACAGCCCCAGGGCTGGGCTGCCTGGGCCTGCCCCTGAGGGGCTCAGGATGGGGCTGCTCAAGGGGCTTGGGTCAAACTTGGAGCTGTGGATGGAAAAATCCGTCCATGAAAATGATCCCAATGGCTTGGCCTTCTCTTCCCTGAGCATGCCTCTGCTGCAAGTGGAAGATCAATAGTCACACATTCCCCGTTATTAGGTTTATTATTCCTCAGGTCAAAATCCCATTCCTGAAGCACAGATGATGGGAGGGAAAGGGGAAGGATAATTTCTTCATGCCTTCAGCAGAGAGACTGTAAAAGGGCTGTGAAACCCTTCATAGCACTGCGTGGCTTTCTCTCAGTGCTAAGGAGTGAAACACTGGCCGCTGCCCAGCACGGGTGGTGGGGTGGTGGGCACACGCAAAGGAGTGAGACCCTCACACTGGGACTGGATTGGGAATGCACGGGGGGGCAGGGGGAGCACTGCTCTGCCCACCATGGCCACAAGGCCAGAGGAAAAGGGGATCTGGCAGGGGGAGCGCAGCGCGGCATGGGCAGCATCACACCACTCAGAAGGCTGCCCGGGGGAGCTGCCTTTCCCTGGTGTACGTTTCGAGGGAGGGTGTAAATCTAATCTCGGTGCTAGGGTCCATTAGCATTAGAGGGGAGTACTGTATATGCATTCATTCCCCGCTCTCACCCCTGGATGACAGAGTACCCCCCTCTGTTGTCTGCTTTAGCGCACAGGAAGGGCTGCCCATTAATTCTGCAGCAGCAATGGATAATGCCATCGTAAGTCTTAGGTGCCTCTGAATTTTGTGATCATTTTAACGTAATAAATACCCCACACTTGTGCATTTAATTAGTTGCGTGTCTTCCAGTTGCTCCACCTGCACTATGATTTGGCCATCTGTTTGTGGAGGTGGGCCTGGTTCCTTGCACTCCCAGTCTGCCTCTGGTGGGGCTCAGCCCCAAGGAAAGAGATCAGAAGCTGTCAAAGAGGTTTGTGTCAAGGGAAGGGAGCTGCAATTGTGGCGGTTAGTTCTGCTGGAGGTGCAAAACTGGGCTGAGAAGCTGAGTGCAAAGCAACCAAATTGTCACAAATCAGTCTCAGTACAACCCTCATGTCAGTGCCACCTCACCCTCTGCAGTGCCATGCATGCACTGCCTGAATGCTCAAGGATGGGTTTCTGAAGAGGTTTCTGTGCTGTTAAACATACTGGCAGCAATATTTCTCTCTTACTGCTTTCTTCCCTTCCACGTGTGCCATGTAGTACAGACCATGCAATGACAGTAAAAACCTGTGTCCACAAAAGCTTGTTTGTTTGACTTTGCCTTCAGTATTTTGTGATTTCTTGTCCTTCAGTGAAAACGACTATCAGAAGACCAACAGTCTCACATCTGCATGTTGCAGGATTTTATCACTTACTATTAAACTCCACCAAAGCCTCGCACTCACAGAAATTACTGTGAAAAGGTAAGCAACCACTCTGCCCTCCTAAACCTGCTGGAGCCTGGAGTAACCCAGCAAGGAAGTTGGGCTTTAGACTGAGTCCTGGGTGAGAAACACAGTGGCCAGCAGACACAGCTGCTACTCTGGTGTGAGGCTAATCTGCTAATTCAGATCCCTTCGGGGAGTGCTGACAGGTTAACTTCTCCTGGCAGACTCAGTGTGCCTTCGGTATTATTTCTCCATGATTCTGACTTTATGCCTTAAAATATTGTCTGTCATCCCCCTGTGGCTTGCAGAAAGGCGAAACAAAATTGAAGCTGGCACAAAAGCCACAGAGTGAGTGCTCTGGCTTGCTTGGGAAGGTGTGATGCTGTGGGGATACCTGCCCCGGGTCAAGTCTGTGCAATTGGTGGAGCCTGAACCGCACACATCTGGCAGCAGCATCCAGGCAGGGTGGCTGGGGCCAGCCTCAACCGCATCAGGGTGTACTCGCGCTGCTGCCTGCAGCCATCCCACCAAACTAGGAGGGACTATTTACATGCTTAAAGTTAATCACAAGCATAAATCTCTGCAGGATCAAGGCTGCAGAGGAAACCAAGAGAAGGCACTGAAGAGGCATATGTCAAACGGGGCTGTGGTCGAGAGCTTTCTGAGACTTAAACATAACATTTGAGAAAATGAGTCCATTTGTTTCCGAGGCATCCTGAACATTGGCATGTAGTAATTCTGTAATGGATCCATTTAACCAGTCCTATAACTGAAATATCCTTAGCAAATATTTCCTTTAATAGCACTTAAAGAGGGAGTGCAGGCAGAGAAATTTTAAAGCACAGCTGCATTATTGCTGAGTTCCAGTTTTGAGGGCTTTCAAAGTACCAAGCTAATTTTTCTCCAAATTTGGCTCAATATTTAACAAATGAAATGAGATCAGGAAGCAACATGAGGTCAACATTTTTAACCTGAGTTGTTTGTTAAATCATCCCAGTTCTGCAATAACAACTAGAACATGTTCATGTCGCATTTGAAGGTAATTCAGACAACACTCAGAAACTTTGTAATAAAATAATGATTCTGAAGAACGAAAGTAGAAATGGCAGTTGGGAAGAAACCTTTCTGAGAAAGGTGGGAAAAGCTTGCAAAGCTGGGACCTGAAATCAGAAGAAAAGTCAGGTTTCAACCTCAGCTGTAGTGATTAACTGCCTTAACTCTATAATTGTTAATGAGCATCTAGCATGAGCCAAACCAAATTGGCATTTGTACAGAACCAAGACAGCCAGATTGCATCCAACCTGAAGCTGCCCTGAGAAGGTGGACATAAACCATTCAGAGTGGGGGCAGCACTCGCCAAAGCATTTCTCAGCCTTGTGGCAACCTGCGTAGTTCCCGATGGGTAGGAAAAAGACCATGGAGAGTGCAGCACTTTGGGTCATCAGTGTTAAAGAGAGGTCCTCAGGCACAGCTGGGTGCCCATTTCCATAGAAAGCAGAAATTTGGGAGCCCCCCTCTTGTCTGAGCTGCCTGAGCTCCCTGTCCTCCTGGGAGTGAGAGAGCACTGCCCCTCAGGTCACTCCAGCAATAGCTCCCTGCAGTTCAGCAGGTAGATGTTAATCAGGCTGTCCACATCACACAGCCCCTTGCAGATCACCAGCAAGGGCTCTCTAGGCCACTGGTGGCCCACGGCCCTGTTTCAGAAGCAACGTGCTATAATAATGTATCCCTAACCATGCTTTATACCAATAAGTAGGCTATAACCCTGTCAAGGTGTGCTGGTGACTCTATAAACCATGAGACCTGAATGGTCAATGGTCGAGTGGTTTAAAGCTGTCACCAGAATACTGAGATAGCCTTATAAGCCTTGTGCTGCATGGCTGGGGATACATTATTCACTATAATATATGGTAAGAAATACCTGCACGGGGTCTGAAATGAACTGCTTTAGCCACTAGCCAGCATGGCTAGTGATCAGGGAAATCCGTCAGCATTTTCATGTGCAGTGGAAGGCAAAAACACAGAGGAGGGGAACTTGCCTTTGCTGTGTAAAGAAATTGGGTTTTGTGCAGGGGATGGAGGGTGAGCACAACCAGACCCCTGCCTGCAAGCATGGGCAGAACCCCTCGTCTGCAGCCAGTGCCCAGAGCTGGTGGCCTTCAGACCTGTGCAGCTCTACGTACCATGGCCACCCGGCAAGCAGTGGCACCATCCGGCCTGCCCCAGCACCCTCCAGAGCAGAGCTGTGCTCTGCTCATCCAGCTGGCATGAACACTTGCAGTTTTGCTCTTCTTCCCTTGGACCACGATCAGTTCCTGGCTGAGCAGACCATAAGGAGCCCGGCTGGCTCAAGAGAGATGGGGCTGAGGTGGAGGGTGAGGGAGTATTGGGGCCTTTTCCAGTATTTATATTAATATAATGTAATAAACATTATAAAATTTAATATGATATAGTATAGCATAGTATAGTACATTTAATATAATATAATATAATATAATATAATATAATATAATATAATATAATATAATATAATAGTAACCAAGATGTTTTATGGCATATTCTCCCAAATCTTGATAAAGAGTTTTGGTAGCATTATCCCCATCTAATTGCTGGGGAAACCAAGGCAATGTGCAATGTTCCCCGAGATCATCAGTCACTAGTTCTTAGACTGACCCATCTGGGGCTCTGTGTGAATTTTTGGGGTGATTTCAAGAGAGAAGTCAGCAATTCTACATCTGTCTCCCTGCAGCCATGGTCAGGCTTGGAGCATGAATGTGCAGCTGTGGGGGTGAGGGAGGAGAAGGCAGGATTTGGTCTGGCTGAGAGATGGTTGGGGATGCTCCAAATCAGAAGGCCAGCACATGGAGAGGTGACGAGGGTTTTGAAGAGGCTCTGGAGGGGTTTAGGACTAAGTAAGCTTCTGTCACCCCCAGCCTTGAAAGATAAAAGATTTTCTCCATCCTGACAACCTCTGCTGCTCCATCCATAGGAGACAAAGTCCCTGAGAGCATGCCTGTGTGAGTGCCCTTTGGGGGTGGGGGAGAAATGAGGAGGGCTTGGGGGATTTCATTAGGAAGTGGGAGGGGAGGCAGGAAAGACCTTGTCCCCAAACAATAGACAGAGCTCAAATAGCCTCGAGGGCTTGGCTGGTTTGTTTTATTTATTGAATATAGACACACATGTATACATATGGATGTATGCATATGGATAAATGTTTATTATTTATTTATTTATTTATTTTCCAGGGTGTTGTTAGCCTTTATCAGGCATGGACCAGGAGCACCTCTCCCCACCGCAGCGGCTGGCAGACAATAGCGCCACTGGGGATGCTGCTGGGGAGGACAGGCATGGGGAGAGGGCATGGGCTGCTTGGGATCAGTAGCTGGGAGACTGGGGCTGGGCTGGAGGAATCCGAGGGTGCTGAGTTGGTCGCCCCCTCGCCCCCCTTGTTATGTTAAGAGCCTGTGCAGAGAGCAGGGGCCATGCGGCACAGGGGGAGCAGAGGGATGGCTCTGGATGCAGCCGCCCGGCATCCTTCTGCTCTCCATATGGGGACTTTGTCTGGCCGCAGGCTGGCAGCCCCCTCCCTCCCCACCGCCTCTCCTCTCCCCACTGTGCTCACATCAGATGTTGGTCTCCCTTTTGATTAAAGCCCTTGGAGCAGCCAGCGGGGCAATGGGCACCAGGAATGGTGCCCCCCAAAAAGGCCCAAACTTCTAAAACACACACTGAATAATATCTGAAAAAAACAGTCCTTCTCTCATCCCTTTCAAGCCCATGCTTTTCTCTGCTACCTGATTTCTTGTTTAAACAAGAAATCTATTTTTTGTTTAAATATTGTTTAAATTTATATTGTCTATTGTTTAAATAAAACTTGTTTTAGAGCGCTGCTGTGCCCCAGAAAGTGCTTCCTGTGTTATCACCCACTAGAAAGTTGTGCAAAGCACATTAGAAAGTCTCTTCTCTAGTGATTTTTTATATTCGATGTCAGTGCAGATAAAACTAATGGTGTCAAGCAATGTAAGGAAGGGGAAGATTAAACAAAATCTATCCCCTGCAAAAACAAAGCAATCAATATAACATTATGCTGCCGCAGTGGCTTTCAACTTGCTTTGATTTGTGGACCCCTAGACAATCTCCCATGAAGGCTCAGCACCCCAGCAGAAAATTCCCTAAGTGCTGGAGAGCACTCGTGAAATCGCTTTTCCCACCTTCCTTGCAGTAAGTCCCTGCTCCACCAGGAATCTGCAAAGCACAGACTGAAAAATAGCATCCAATACCAGCTCAAATGCAACTAGGAATAATTAATACAGAGAGCTTACTGTTGTCCTAGTAACACTCTCAGATCTGTCTTACCTGGAGAACCCCTTTTGCCACCTCTGGGAAGCTAACACAGGAGCTTCAGCACTCTGGTCTCATCTTCTGAGCCTGTCTATTGCAGTAGAGAAATACCAAGTACTCTGTTCACCACATAGGTGGAAAGTGACAAATTATAAATGGCCAGAAAATTTCTGGACACACGTTTTGCTCTTATAGCTAAAAAAAACCAAACCAAACCAAAACAAAAACAACAACAAAAAAGCTTTAAAAGTAAATATAATTGTTGATCAAATTCAAAACCGGCTCAGGTTTTGTTATTCTCTTTTGTTCCATATTTTTAGCTCTGCTTTGTGTCCTGTTTCATTTTGAGTCTCTTTAACTTTAGATGTACATTGCTTCTGGAGAGGGGTACGTTTATTTATTTATTTATTTATTTATTAACAGGCCTAGAAAAATAGGAAAAAGGGACCTTGATATTTATGGTATAAAACACCTTATTTCTGCAGGTTGTATGCTGACACTGACAATATGGTGCTCATGAAAAATGGAAAAATTCCAGGTGAGAAGTTTATATAACTACAAAACTTTTTCAGAGATTTGTTTTCATGAAAGAAATATGTAAATAGAAAAGCACCTGTGCCTGAAACTAGGATAGACAACATTCAGAAATATTGCAAAAAATGTCAAACAGAAAGGCTGTGTTTTCTGTAAGTTGTTCTACAGACCTCTAAAGATGCTGCTTCATGAAATAACGAGTGGTTCATTCACCAACCCATCAGCTTGGGAAATATATGCGACACAAATTCATTTGTTTCCAGCTAATTGCACTTTCATTTCCTCCTCCTGCCTGTGCAAGGCTGTGCAGGCTGGGGTTTGGAGAGGTGCCTCCCAGGCAGTGCCACACGTGCTGTTCCCGGAGAACAGACCCCGTCACAGTGGTACCCAGCCCAGCCACGAGGTGCAGCCACTTCCTTCTCTTGGGATGTTCTCCTGGGCAAAAAAATATTTGGGACCCACACGTTTAGAGAGAGCAGGGGCTGGCAATCAGCTCTCATGTTTTATTCCTGACTTCTGCCATTGGCATGCTGTACAGTTGTAGTCAAACAAATGAAATTCTCTACATCTTAGTTACCCTTTCTGTAAAATGAAGGTAATAATATTTATCCAGCTGGGATGCTGCAAGGAGTAATTAATGTGTACAAATCACTTTGAATTCCTCTAACGAAGTGCAAATTGTATTAGTCCCCACAGAAACTGGTAATAGGTTTGTGTCTTCCTTCGCTGAAGGTCTGACCTCAATCCCCCAGGGTAATCTCGAGGAAAAACTCTTCCTACTATTTATATTACAGCAGTTCATGAGGGCCTCTCCAAGGCCAGAATCCCTGTTGTGCTCGGGGCTGTGTGCTCATACAGTAACATATAGACCATGCCCTGAAGACGTGTTTAAACTAAGAAAATCTGGGAGAAAGGAAGCATTAACCCCTTTTCAAACATAAATAACCAAGGCACAGAGGAGAAACATCTTGCCAGTAGTACGACTGTGAACCAGTGTAAGTCTTTTCTTTGACTTGCCACTCAAGCTGATTTCTCACCTCTCTTAGCTGGATGTTCCCTTTCCCATTTTGGTGAGCAGCTGACAGCAACGAGTGGGAGGGCTCAGAGACAACAGTGTTAGGGGAGGGCAAGGTTTGCAGCAGGAGGACACCAAGTGGCTTTAGGTAGGGTAGGTGACCACTCGTCCTGTTCTTCATCTTCTGCTCTTTTAGACACCTGGGCATGTTTTGTGTTCTGATTTCTTAACACTATCAGGCATCTTTCTGCTATGTAAAGCTAGAGAGCAAACAAATCCAAGAAGGACTGGTTAATTTGGTTTTGTAAATCTTCTTGAATATACTGGGAATTGTGCATGTATCACCAACGGCTGTTCTAGCATCTGTCCTGCTCTTGCTTTTGGCTTAGAAATTAACTTTGTTGATTTCTAAATAGAGTGGCATCTCTTGGCCTCCCTGAAGAACGGCAAAGGGTGAAACTGGTCTTGTCACAAGCAAACCACCCCTGTGTTCATGTGAGTTAGTCGGCAACAGTCCCTGCCCCCACACTGTCAAACCCAGGGAGAATCCTGCACTACCATAGTATATATTTTCTGTCAGGAAAGATGTGGTTCAAGCCTTCTGTTCTGGACTTTCTTCTCCTCACTCAAACAAAATTAGTGCAGGAAAAGGAAAGAGTGGAATTTGAGTGGGAAATTTTTTCCTGATGTGAACAAACTTTTAGAATTCAAAAATGATTTCCATCATGAGTGGTGAATAAATTTGCAATTTCACCGTTAGAACACGAGCCAGCCAAAAACAGCCCCTCAAATTAAAACAAACCCCAAAAATATCGGTTAATCTAACTGAATGTTTTAAGTAATTTCAGAATCAATTCTTCAGATCTCAATCTTCTTGATTTTTGATTCTCGATTGAGGTACATCTGTACCTCAACTATATCAGTAAACTGTTTCACACAAATATATTGGAATTTTTCTTTTATGGACTTATAAAATGGTTCAAAACTTGATTCCATTTTTCTTCCAACATAAGAAATCAGTTTAAGTTGTTTTGCTTTGTTTTGTTTTGTTTTTCCTGAAGGGGGAAAAAAAAAAAGAACAGAAAAAAGGTGTGTCATAAAATTCCTCACCAGTACCAATGATGGGATGACGATCCCATTCACATTTGACGTTAGCCATAAAACACATCTCTGTGAAAATCTGCATGTTTCAAAGCCTCTGCTGATGTTTCATAGAGGAGCTCAGAATCAATGACCAACCTCCTGACCTTCTGGTCCTCAGGTACATCACTGCCAAGCCACTTCTAATGCCAGCACTCAGATGTGTCACAAAATGTAGGTGATGAAACAATCATTTTCATTTCCCCTGCTCTTGCTGTATGGAGGTACAACCACCAAGGGTAATCCCTAATCTCTGGAGGCACCCTCTGCTGGTTTCAGCACCCAGGAGATAAGCTAAAGAGGTATGATCCAAGGCAAATAGGATGAGGTGGAGGATAAAAATTGGTGTGATCAGGGACCTGGGGAGACAAAGACTGAGCCAAAGCCTCTGGTGGTGTAAACTGCTTCCAATCTGGATATTCCAAGACTGTATTAATGTCCACCAGTAAAAGACCTGGTCTCTGCCTGCAACATCCTTCAGCCATGGACTCCTTCAGTGGCGGAAAGGAGCCACCGAGAGAGAGGACACCTCCCTTTGGGAGACCCTTCCTGAGCAGCTGGCAGAAGCAGAGCAGGACTTCTCACCCGGCCACTCCTGCCCAGGCTGCACACCTCCCAGAGCCAGGGTCCCTCCTCCGGTGGCCAACCTTTGGCCGGAGAACTGGGGCTGTGTGCAGGCGGTATCTGAAGGCGCCGTTTTGAACATAGCGTGTGCAGGGATGGGAGGACGAGGGGAGGGGGATGGGGGAAGAGGAGAGGTACAGACACAGCACTCCTTGGCAGTGATTTATAGACTGGGTCAGGCACAAATTGACTCGTATGCAAGAAATGTAAATGGAATCGAGACTTTTGATGGAGAAGCTCATTTTCAGACTTAAACGCTTTAGATTAAACACACTCACACACAAATGCTGGCGGGGAGGGTGTTTTATATAATTTACATTACAAATCAATTCATTATCCACAGAGGCAGGTTGCACTGATTTTCAAGGATCGGAGATTTGATGAAGAGGATTCATTTCAAGAAATAAACCTTTTAAATTAACCGCAAGATGAGGGAAATTTCTTTATTTAAAAAATGCGCCAGCCCCTTCTTTGTTTCTTTTATTATTATTAATATTATTTTCCATCCGGCTCTGGGTCATTAAGGAGGGTCCAGAAGTCACAGATTGCCTTTCTGAGGGAGGAGAGCTGAGAACTTCGAATGTCACACATTTTGTCTGGCTCCAAACCCTTCATTTATCGCAACACAATTTGTTACCTGTGGTTGGCTCTGCACGCCATTGTGTGCTGTGCGCCAGGACTGATTTAGCAGGGAATGTCCTCTCCACCTTGAACTTGAGAGGGGGAAAATCCCCTGAGATGGGAGACAGAAGAACCATTAAAGGCAGCCTTCCAGCTGCCTCAGAAATGAAATGCCCATCAAGGTCTGGGTGAAGTCCTTTCAAGCTTTGAGTGGGTGCAGAGTTCAGGAAACCCTGGCTCTAACAAAGGCAGATGGCTCTGTGAGGGCATATTCAAGATGCAGAGAGAAAGAAATGGAACAAAAGGAAAACCCAGCACCAAACCAGACATTGGTCTTGACCTCCCATGCTGCCCTAGAGGTGTGCAGATCGCAGTGGAGAATAGCCAGGGCTAGAGGCAAAGCAAGAGGAGTGAATATGATTGAAGGATGTGTGCCGCATTACCCTGGTCTTCCTTGGCAAGGCTGCAAAATACCAATCTGGAGGAAGATTCTTTCTTTCCACCTAAGCTGTTTAAGTATGGTTTGTTCCCCTCCAGTCATTCCTGGCCACAGCTCCCTTGTAACTCCCAGCAACAGTTTCTGCAACCTGGCTGCAAAAGTAGCCTTCCTGCTCCCCCGCATCCCTGCCGGCTGCAGCATGGAGAGAGGCAAAGCAAGACAGATGGAGCAGATACCTTTGGTTTTGTGTGAGTAAATTCCTTTTTGCATCAAGAGCCAAATGGCAGGGTCTGTTTTCTATCCAGACAAGAGCTGACCCTCTAGAAACACAGCTGCACACCCAGCTGTAGGTGACCATCTCATCTGTGTGGGAAGAGCCTAGGCTAGAAGCTCTTCTTGATGGTTGAGAATGGGCAACTTCATAGTCCTGGAGCCATTTGCTTGCCCTTGGGGTCCCAGCAAGCCTTTCTGATCCAATACCCAATGTGGAGCCTTCATGAGGCCCTCTTCCTCATGAGAAGGTCCTGGGATGGGAAGGGCAGTGCCTGCCCCACCTGAGGGTCCCAGCTCTGAGCAGCACTCACCTGGGCTGGAGGGGAGCTGAGATACCAGGGTTAACAGCCCTGATCTTGTGAAAAAAAAAGCCACGGGATCTTTAATGACCACAAATGGCTAAGACCTTCATTTTACATCTCTTCCAAAAAGCAATCACGCACGTTTTAGCAGGGGAGCTTTTATTCTCATGCGGATGGGGTAGCTAGTGCCGTGTCCTCTCCCAAGTGCATCCGCACCCGGTCAGTCCGAGTGCACAGAAGAACGATGTGAAACACGTTTGACCTTCACAACTTTCCTTTACAGACCAGCAAGCTAAAACCCTGAAGGAATTTTCCTGAGTGAGTTTGTCCAAAGCAACGTTCACCACCTCATTCAATATTTGCCTGCAAAAAAAATGCCAATTATTGAGAGACAGTCCTGGCTGGGCATCAATAGGCAGCCAGGTGTGAGAAGTTGAAGAGAAATACATCTCATTAATGTGGAATTGTTTTTAGGTTAATAATCTTGCGTTAATTTTCCTTTAAAATATTGTCTTTGACCGTTAAACGCTCGCACTGTTATAAAAAGAACGTAATAAATGATCTTGAAGCAAATTCTCCTGCCAAATGTCATAATTTATTTGCATAATTAGCTCTTAATTTTAATTCAATATGCAAATCCACGCTTCCTTTAAATTGCAGCAGCCTGTTTCCCGGCCCTGGCTGCCATGAATTTATTGTGAGGCGGCTGTTTGAAGCCGCAGCTTCGCTGCCTTCTGGGGACGGTGGCGAGGGGGAGGGGGTGCCCGCAGCCAACTTGAGTCACTTTTTGTTTGGGTTTTGTTTTGGTTCGCTTCTTATTAAGTTGGACCCCAGCCTGCTTCAATCCCTGAGCGTCCCCCTCTTCCCCCCAACAAGTCCTGTTTCCCTTTGTCTTCCTCCCGCATTCTCTCACTCTTTTCTTCTCCTCTTTGGAGAAGACAATGTTGATCCTCCATGTTTCCTGCCCCTTGCCCCCCCATGAAAGGCTCTGGCTCAACTCGACCTGGCAACTGCTCTGCTCTCCTCCCCCTTCAGCTTCCTTTCTCCAGGCGCCCTCTCCGCGTGCCAGCCCCTTGCTCTCTGCCTTTTGACGGTGCCTTCCTCCTCCTGGAGGAAGGTGAGGGGCAAAGGCGCAGTGCCTTGGCTTCCCCAGAGGATTTCAACCCCCATCAATGGCCTGAGCTGGGCTGCAGGGCAGCCTGCACACTGCCAGAGCCCCCTGTCACCTCCCAGCTGTGTTCCCATAGCACACCCCACCGGTGGGCTGGTGACCCCTGAGGCACAGCCAGGACATGCGGTGGCCCATGCAGGTGGCCATCTGTCCACAATGGTCTTGCTTCTGGGGATGGGAAGCCCATTCCCACATGGAGAAGGGGACAGGGACAAGGGCCACCAGTGGAGGGTCTCTGGGCCAACAGACTGCCAAGGCCCGTGGTGGGTAGGGGAGTCCCCAGCCCTGAGGGACGAAGGGTGGCTGCTCCCTTGTGTGGCTATGGCTGGGGCAGAGCAGGAGTGCTCCCAGCTCCCTCCCCAGCTCCAGCATCCCTCCTGTCTGCGCCCCTGCATCCCATGGAGCGTGGGAGAGCAGAGCCCAGGGCCAGCCCACAGCTGGGCACAGGGCACAGCTCTTGCCCAGTGCCCTGGGATGTGCAGCCAGCTGGCACCGGGCACAGCTCACTGCCATGAGGAAAAAATCCAAATAAAACAGCTCGCAGGGATCAGCTCCTCCCCTCTCCCTTCCCAATCCAAAACTAAAACAGGATTTCATCAACCACAAAATCTCTCCCAGCCCAGAATCACAGGCAAAAAGCTTAGAGAAGGTGTCCAGAGGGCTGTGTCCTGCTTGCCTTCACCCTCCCCAGCTGACACAAGCAATGTGACTGCACTTGGCATGGCGAGGACCCGTGGCACTGCTCCTGGGGCTGAGGAGCCAAATCTCCAGAGGCTTTTAGGCACCTTGCCTCTTTGGCCATGGCCAATCTCCGTGCTTCAATTTCTTCTGTGCCTGGAGGACTTCAGGTCTCAGCATTGTCCCTGGGGCACGGGGAGCAGAGGGAGGACATGGAGACTCCTGCCCTTGCGTTTCATGGCTCTGGTAGAGGAGCAGAAAGATGGGTGATGGAGTAACGTGAACCTGGGGTTCAGCACACAGGTTGGGGAATTAAGCAATAGGGACAAATTAGCCTAGACAATAGGAGATCTTTTTCACTGGGGGAGGGCTTGGGGGAGAGAGAGATAATTAAATGTTGCCTCATCAAAGCGGAGGCAGTGTGCAAGCTGCTCTCCCTTGTAACTCTATCGTGCTCACCTCCCCAGGGACCGGCCGGGTCGGGTGCCCTCCCTCCAGGGAGCAGGGCTGGCCGGGGAGGGGCAGGCAAGGCAGAGGGCTTGGGTCAGGGGCTGCAGGGAGGAGAGGGTGTTGGTGTCTCATTACAGGCCTTAGATCTCTGGAGGGGAAAAGAAAAGGGAAAAAAAATCCCCAAACCCAAACCACAGGCCTTTGTTAGAAGCACTGTCCGGGAAATGACGGGAAGGAAGGAGAAGACAAGAACAGCTCAAATTATGTCCTTCGATAATTAAAGCTTGAAAAAGAATAAAAGGGGTGGGAAAAAAAAAAAAAAAAAAAAAGGGCTTTCTCTCCTCCCACCTGCTCCCAAAACAGGGCTGCTGTAGCTTCCCAGGAACAAAGGGACGCGGTGAGAATGGGCTGGAAGGGGGCTTCTGCTCAATCCCACAGAGGGGGATCATGCAGCCCTGCAGATGGGAGCCCCTCAGCAAAGCTGGGGTAAAAGAGGGGAGATTCTGTCATGCTGCTCATCAGAGCAGGGCACTGACTTTCTGGTCCAAGGAAAATTTGGCAATCGAAGAGAAAAACATTTCTATTCCAAAACTGAGCAAAAAGAAACCAAACCCCCGTGTT
This sequence comes from Aythya fuligula, assembly GCF_009819795.1. NCBI lineage: Eukaryota > Metazoa > Chordata > Aves > Anseriformes > Anatidae > Aythya > Aythya fuligula. The sequence continues at coordinate 17,932,900 of NC_045565.1, forward strand.
TTCTGTTGAGCAAAATAAAGAAGAGGGAAACCTGGCCACTGGGCAGCTCACCACCCCTTCTTGCCATGGTCTGGCTGTTCAGAGCCTCTTAGAAAAATATGTTAAATAAGTTCACATTCTTGAAAAGCTGTGTTCAACACTACCCAGACATGGCCCTCTCCTCCTCCTCATGTCACAAAATCAATGGCCTGTTTTGTGTTACATCCTGCTGCAGGTGAGGATTTCAGCTGACTCTTTCAGAGGACCAAGTCACGGAGGACGGTGCTTTTCTTGGTCAGAATTGACTTTTCATGACCAGTACTCAAGACAACAGGAATGCCTCTGCTTGTCCCCTCCTCTGGCCAGGGAGGAGACAGCAATCCCAGCCAGAGGGCTGGCAAGAGTGCACTCACCCATGGGGGTTTGCCTTGGCCTCCTCACATCCTCAGGTGAGAACTTGTGGGTCTGGGGATCACCAGACAAAGTCCTTCCTTGAGGGAACCACCAGGTTGCACCATGAATGAGGTCCATGCACATGGGTAGGAGCACATGTGGCTCCACCTGTGCCTCAGTTTCTTCACTGATGAGCTGGGAATGCTGCTCTTTGGGGCCAGAAGGTCTTGTTCAGGAGCCTGTGGGAAGCATCCAGCTCCTCGGTGGCAGGCACTCACCCCATGTGAGCTGCTGCCAGCTGTGTGCTTTCCAGATGCCAGGGCAGAGGGGTGCTGCTCTCTGCTGTATGTTAGCCCATAGCAGCTGCTTCCGATTCCCTCTCCATCCCCAGCTGCAGCCATGAGATCTTGATGGATCTGCACTTCAAAACCCCAGGGACTGGGGCCTCTGCTCATGACAGAGGTGGGACAGACAAAGAAATCACGGTGGGGAGCCAGCGGGACCCGGGCATGGGGTGGCAGGCAGAGGGAGCACTGCTCTATGCTCCTGTCTATGGGGATGGAGCTCTGCTAATACAAAGATAAATAAGGGCCCTTCAAAGCTCAAGAAACAGAAAATAAAGAAGATACAAAGAGATCATTTTAAAACAGCTGATGCCATGACTTCTGGAGGCCATTTCTGCAAGGCCAGCACTGCCAGCTTTGCAGTGCTGTGCTGGGGCCACCAGCTGCCTCTTGCACTGGGCTAAAGACACCAGAGCTCACTTTCTGCCCCAACCACAGCCCTGCTGGCTGACATGGGACATCACGGACATCTCCCAGGGCTTTTTTCACCTGCTTTGCCTTCCAGACCAGAGCCTGTGCAGGTGGAGCTGACCTCTCTCTGTGGACTTGGCTGGATGGGCTGTGGTGGGATGTGTGTCATCAGGGACCTCGAGGCTGTTGGTGAGGGCAGCACAGTGCAGGTCCCCAAAGGCTGACAAAAGTGCTGTGCCGTGGTTGCACTGTCTGAACAAGGAGCCTTGTTCTGCTCTGAAACTGTTTGCCTGCTCCTGGAGACCAGCTTTAAAGCTAAAGGAGAAGAAAACCCCCAGATTTCTCTCCCCACCCTGCCTCATCCCCAGGGGCCAGCCTGGCACAGCTCAGCGGCTCCCCGGTACTTGGTGCCCTCCGAGTCCTCAAAATGAAAGGGCTTGGGACACGAGGCCAGTCGAGCAACCGGATTGCCTTAACACGCCTTGGTGCTTTGTAATTCCTGCCATTCTCCATGCTTGAGGCTGCTCCTGATGCTTGCCATATTCGACGGCTGTACCGCCACGCTTCCCGGGGTCTGTGCTGCCCTCCCGAAGGCTGCCTCTGCTGTGCTGAGCGAGCGGTGCCAGCGGCTGCCACATCCAGGGACAGCCCCTGGACACCCCCAGACACCCCCTGGGTACCCCCTCGCACCCCTGGTGGCGGGGGACTGGCGTGTCCCCCCCAGCCGTCCCCAGCCGCGTTCCACACGGCGCCTGTGGAAGTGTACAAAGTGTCAACCTCAGCGTAGTTTTTAACCTGGAGTGATAGCTTTACTGATTTGCCACTTTACTACTCTTGTTAATGAATTTTTAATCTTCTTAATGACATTAAACACGGAAAGTAATTAAGGAAAACAAGTTTGAAACTGCTGACTTAAACCCTTTATTCAGAACTATTTAATGTAGAATTAATTTGATTTTGCCCATTATTCAAATGAACACATTACCTTCCTGTGCATTGGCCTCTTTTCTTTTTTTTTTTTTTTTTTTTTTTTTGGTGTGTGTTTTGTTTTATTAAATATATCATATAAAGCTTTGTCCTTTTGCTCAGAGGCAACCAGAAAGTTCCTCTCGCAATGACAGCAAGGGTCAGCCTCCAGCATCTCTCACGGGTCTTGTAAAATCTCCCTGCATCAGGGGTTCAGCGCGGCTGGGAGCAGCGGCGGCAGCGTGCCTGAAGCACCAGCACCAGCTCAGCACCACCTGGCTGATCCAGAGCTCTGCCTCGCAGTGTCTGGGAACCCCAGGCCCTGGCTTACCCCTTCACTGCATCACGAGCTCGACACTTCCTTTGCCTCCTTCTTAGGCACTACTGGCTCTGCCCCATATGTACCAAGGCAGGGGATGTTCACCTCATGTTACAGCCAGGCTTCAGTGTTACAAATTAACCCCATTCCTGCTGTGATTTTGCAGATTTACTGCACGGTGTTTCCCAAATCCTTACTCCAAATGCTGGAAAACTGGTAGTAAGTTCTCAGCTGTCAGAGGTCTCCAGCTCCACCCCGCCAGCAGCTTCTGCACTCAAGAAGCTCTGCTCGCACTGTGTTCCCACCACAATCTTTCTCCTTTACCTGAACTTGCTATTTGATCCTCTGTTCTTGGAGGCAGCAGAATCCCTACAAGAGCCCTCCCAGACACCCCAAAATCCAGCTCTGTACTGGGCAGGCATGGAACTGATTTGACCAGGAGCAGACAGGACTGCATTTCCAGTCAGGGCTGAAAAGGGCACCTGGTTCTCATATCCACAGGTCTCTCATCCTCTTAGCTATCAAGAATCCCCTTCTGGCTCTCCAATGCACTGTATAAATAAGCCTTTTTCTCTGCAGCCACCTGCCTGGCAGAGTAGGTAATGTCAGTGGAGCTGCACAGGCTAGTATGTTTCTGAAACAGCAGGACTTGTCCAAATAATTTTGTGCATGCAAAGGATTGCTGGATGACAGAGCCAATCAGGGTCAACAATCCAGCAGATGAGGGGAGAGCATCAATTACAAATAAGCTCAGCACAAACACACCTAGCATTCCTCTCTTAGACTTGAATTTGTATGGAGAGGGGAGCATCACAGTTCTGTATGAAAAACTCCCTGAGCAGAGTAGGAACGTACTGAACACTGCAGGGGCATAATCCTTGCTAAAGCTGCCTCGAGCTCGAGGTTCTCCATCCGTCATGGACCTATATGGACACACTGACTGTAAGAGAGCGAGCCCTGAATCTGAAGCTCAGCATTCAGCTGTTGAAGATCTTTTTGCAGGTTGGTGATGAGCAGCCGGCCCATCCTCCATGAGGCTTGCTTCTTTTTGCTCTGATTTGGTGTCCACTGGAAGTAACTGCATCCTTTCCCTTGGCTCCAGTACATAACTGGATTATTCCTCAAGCTGGAGTATTAAACATGCCGGCAGATTGTCGTTAAAACCCTCTTTATTATGTGTTTTTGCTTCAACAGCCAAAATTGGAGGAAAGAATGGGAGCAAACAATTTTCCTGCATGCTGGCTGTAAGATGTTCCACGAGCACCGAGCTGACTCTAGCAGGACCCTTTCCCACCAGAAGCAGCAGAGCTGCAGAGCACCACACGGTACAAGACCAGCGTTTCAAGCTACAACAGCTCCCACCATGGTACCTGACCTCCTCGTAATCAAGACCGTGTTTTAATGTGACAACAGATGTCATAATCCCTTTGGGCTTTTGCAGGCAGCAAACTGAGGCATCAGATAAATGAAATGACGTGGAAAAAAAAATCAGCAGGTGAGCAGAAGAGAGCCCAGGTCCCCAGAGTAGCTGGTGACTGATGTCTCACCTTCAGCCTCTAGTGCTCTTTTATGAATGTGCCTGGGTGTCCCAGCACAGACTTAGTGTGTCAGCAGCTCTGAAGAGGATCCTGAAGCATCACAGAGCAATCGGTGCCCTGTTCAGCATGGGCTTAGGGATTCTGCTGAGGAATTAGCACCCCATGGACTTGTTTATTTGGATGCCATTTTATTGGGGAGTAACTTCCTGACAGCAGGTCCAGTTTGGGTGCTTCATCTGTTTTCTCCCCATCCCAAGCGTTAAACCTTTGCATTAATGGTCAAATTATTTTCATGGCATATCTGGCATTCAGTTCTTAACCAGCACTACATGTACCAGGTTACGTGCCGTCCTTTCTGTGCCATCATCTTCACGTCTGCTGCTTACTCTGTTTCTTCCACATCTTCCATGCTTCACCTTCCCCCTCCTCCCAGCAGCAAGCAGGATGGCACAAACCTGAGGACAGACCACAACACATGGTCACTGTAATGCCAATTACTGCCTTGAGCTCGGCAGCAAAGCAGTGGAAAGAGATGGCCCCAGATACCTTCTCCCACCCTTATTAATCCTGGCTGCCCTTGAGCCATTTCCTCCTCCCAGCTTGGCTGGTGGCAGGAACTGTGGGGGAAGCCGGCAGCAGGGGATGAGCCCATGGGTAGGAAAAGGAGCTGAGAGCTGAAGGGGGCAGTGATGGAGGTGTGGAAATGACGGAGGAGAGACAGGTGAGGGAAAGCAGCAGATTTCAGGGTGGCTCTCCAGGCAGCAGCCTGCTTGGAGGGCTCCGGCCGGTGCTCCATTTCCAATTTGGCTTGTTTGAGAGCGTAAACCTCCCTCCAGTCTGGGCACCAATAAAAGAGGCAGCTCTGCAGAGTCTGCACTCAGCTGTGGCAAGCTGCCGACTTTCATTTCTTTTTACTACTGACTTTGTGCGTCTCTCGCCCCTTCCTCCCATTCTGGGGACTTTATGGACTGAGACGCAGCATCCTCCTTCCCCCAAGCAGGGGCTGGCTCCGGACCTGGAGTTCCAGGAAATTTCCAGGGTTGCCTCTGAGCAGCAGCAGCAAACGTTGCTGCCTGCAGCACCCAGCCCTGTGCAAGTAGGGCTGTGTCCCACTGACCCTGCCCTCCTGGGGGAGCACGGCCCCCTTTGCACACCAGCATGGGGTATCTCCACCAGAGCCCCATTTCTTCCTTCCAGAAGGGCAGATCCGTATCCGTGTTGTCCATCCCAGCTGCTGTATGTATGAAAGAGATGGCTACGTCACACGCTGCTGATGCTGCAAACTGATCAGGCAATTAAAATGTTTCAAAGAGGAGAAGAACAAGTGACAAAGAGCAAATGAAAGTGAAACAGAAGAATGGACCTGGCTGGAAAATGTTACCTTTTGCACAACACATGACAGTTTTTCTGTATGCCAAACTGGCAGAGGGAAATCCAAACGTCCCTCCAAATACAAGCTTTGGCTGAGAAATGTGGGCTTTCCGATAATGGTGCCCATCACTCCAGCACCTTCCACTTCTTTCTTGTCTTTGGAAGTGAGAACAATGTGATTTGGGTTTCCCTGGTGCCCAATGACTGGCCTACAGACACCACGCACGCCCACCCACTCACCTCCTCTCTCCAGGACACAGTAATTTTTCTGGGACCGGGACCATGGAGTTGGTTCTCGTTTCCACCAGCCCTAGCACAGCAGCAGTACTAACTTTTCTCTAGCACCTGCCATCCAACTGTTTCAGATGGTTTTATCAGCATAAGAGCTCTGTGTCTTTTTCCAGGGTAGGAAAATATCGTATCAGTGTTTTGGAAATGGAAAAACAGAGTTTGGGAGGTGATGGGAGTATCTAGAGATGCCAGGGAATGCACCTGGAGGGGTTAGCAGGAGCACAGTCCTTCCTGTGGGGTATCTTCGGGCATATCCCTTTGCCTTCCTCCATCTTCCTGGACACCATCCCTGAAGATAGCAAATGCCTTGGGGTTAGGACCATCTCACTCATGGGCTCTTGCACAACCTTGGCCATATCTCACCTGTGCCCTTACCCCGTGGCAGCTGCAGCGGCCACTGCAGGGCTTGGCAATACAAAAAAAAGGACACCCATGTTGATTACTTCTACTGTACCAAATGTGGCCGAGCTGTCACAGCTCCGGAGCAGAACAGGAGACAACAGGGTGCTTTTTTTTTCAGACAAAAATTGCAAATCCCAACCTTAGCATTAGACAGCTTTGCAAATCTTGGCCTCCAGCACCCCTGCTGGCTGCTCCCTCCTCACTCAGCAGCATGTGCGTGCGTGGACACATGGTTTCTGGCACATGTGGCCTGTATGCCATGATCACCGATCACCACACGTCTCACAGTGTCCCCATGCACGTTTCCTAAGGCACCCCCCTGCTCCTCTGTGTCTGGATCCCCCAGCCACTGGGGTTCCTTCGGTCTGATTTTGTCACGCTGGTGGCTGCATTTCGGGGGGCACACGTGGCCATGCCTCATGGCAGTTCTGTGTATGAACACACACAGTTGCATTTTACCTATAAGATCATGCATTTAGGACCCAGTCTGCACCTATTTTGTGGTGTAATCATTTGTTTTGTCCTATCTATACTTGTGCTGTATATGTACGTCATAGTATTTTATCAAACCTGCAAACTGCACTCTATAGTATCCACTTCACATATAGTTGTTTCATGACTGGAGTGGTTCTTTTTTATTTTATTTTATTTTATTTTATTTTATTTTATTTTATTTTATTTTATTTTATTTTATTTTATTTTATTTTATTTTATTTTATTTTATTTTATTTTATTTTATTTTATTTTATTTTATTTTGACATGGATACCAGTGAGTACTAGAATGGCAGAAGAATACGGAAGATCACACTGGGAAACCAAATATCTTGGTATTTGTGTTTGTGTTTCTTCTTCATGGGTCTTTTTTTGCCTCAAGGAGCCACTTACGGGGCTGAAATACTGCAAGATCTGGTCTTCTTGTGGTATTCCTACCAGCCAGGGAGTGAAACACCCTGAGCAGAACAGATCTTACATTATTTCAGCTCCACAGAGTGCTCCCTGAGGCATCTGCGAGAAACGTAAGCACAGCTACAAATGCACAGAAAATGCTTGCTGCACAGATGCAAGTGCTGAACTCCCTGCGTCCCCTCCTCACACAGACAAGGGGCTGCATCCACCCCGGGCATGCTGTGACATATGGGGTGGGTGTCCTGCAAGGGGTCCAGGCAGCAAAGAGCCAAGCCCAGTCCAAACAACAGGAGAAGGACAAGGAGAGGGTTTGCAAGCTTGTGGTTCAAAACTGGGAGCACTCACAGGGTGCAGAGGACACAGCAAAGCTGGGACTAAGCTCATGGTCATTTCTCCAGAGTGACTCCCAAGAAGGGGATGCCGATTGGACTTCGCGATGCTCTTGGTGAAGGCTTGCATGTGGTTAGGTGATGGAGAAAGGCTCATGCTCTCTGCAAGGGTGAGTTCATTTCTGTTACATGTCCAAAACACTCCCACACACTCCCATAAGCACCTTTTATATACCTTAAAGACAGACAGCAGCAGAACAGCACCAGCAACAAAGCAGTAACACAGACACGACTCCCAGAAATGTGTCCATTTTAGGCAGCAAAGCCTGCATGGTAGAGGATGAGGGGTGCAGCTTCTGTGCTCCTTCCACCAGCATCACTGGGTGCTGTTTGCCAAATGATGTGGCTGGGGCCATACATTTGCACTGCGGTTCCCTGCACTGTGTGGGCGGATCTGGGCACTGATGCAGACAAAACCCCATTGTCCAACCCTATTTCATTGAAGATGTCTGAGAAGTTTGGCTTTTCTACAGTAACCAAAAAATTTTCAATGGAGATAAATATTTTCCGATTAACATCTTCTGTCTTGTCATAATGTTGGGGAAAATGTTCCATTACCTACTAGCTTTGCTGATCTCTAGAAACATTTAGAAAATAGAAGTTCCAGCCTACAGGAAATTCTGTTATTTCTACATTAATTTTCATCATGAAGTGAAATGAAAAAATAGAGTGGGCAGGATGGGGTAGAACAGAATGCTAATTCTGAAACAAATTCAACGCAGAAGCATAAAAATCATGTTAAAGTTTATGTTTTGATAGCATTGAAAACACAAAATTACTTATAAATATAATGAGGAAGGCAAAAACAAATAATCCATTACATTTTGGGTCAGTTCAAATATCTGCCAAAAGTTCCAGTCAACGTTTAACATTTCTGCAAAATGGCTCAATTTGGAGGTTTCTGCATTTTCCAATGGAAAACCGGTCCATCAAAGTTCTTTTTTTGATCTGCTCTCTTGATTATAGTACGCCACTAAAGAAGGATGTTTTCTGCTGTAACCGTTTTTTTTTCTAGCTGCAGGCATGTAATTTACAATTATATTTCAACTGACTAATACCGCATTAAGCATCCTCTCAGAACTGGACGTTCATTATCAGAGATTACATAACAACAAAAGGAAGCAGCCGCAATGACCAAAAAAAAAATGGGGCCCACGGCAGAGGAGCCCCGTGCCTGCACTGCTGCAGCACGGCCACATCCTGCACAGGGCAGCAACCTGCACCCTGCAGGTTCTGCATCGGGGCACAGAAACAGCTCTAGAAAGAGTGAACACTCGGCTACAGTCAAATGGAAAAGCCATTAAGGTCTGGGTGCTCTGGTCCTTCTCTCTCTCTCTTTTTTTTTCTTTTTTTTTTTTTTTCTGCATTATTTTCTCTTTCCTTTTTCTTGTTTTTTTTTTTTTTTTTTTTTTTTTAATTATTATTTTTTTATTATTATTTTTCTCTTTCCACATTCTCTCCCCTTCTTCCTTCTTCCCCATCATTTTCTCCATTCTTTCCTAGTCCTATAGTAGGCACTTCCTCATGGCTGCATGTCTGTGGTTCACTGCAGCTGGTCCTGCATCCTCCCCTGACCCTCTGCCCCACAAGGGGACTCCTCTTTCCAAGTCCTGGCTCCTTCCCTCTTCCTCCACACCAAATCTCCCCATCCTGTGGCTCTAGGCTCTCAGCAGGGACGTCATCCTAAACCCGCCCTTTGAGTGACACGGCGGGCAGCCCCAGCCTGGTGCCGTCCCCACCCCGCTCACGCAGCATTTCATCAGAAATCAAAAGACAAGTTAATCTGTTTGGGCTGCAAATGAAGGAAACAATGGGGGGAAAAAACGGTGAGAGAAATGATATTTCTCTCCTCCGGCAAAGGGGCACGATGGGGGTGGGAAGGAGTGTGGGGGTGGGTAGAAGGAAGGAAGGTTGCTTTATTTTATTGATTTAAAAAAAAACACACACATATCCCACAGGCGCCAAAAAGCACAGGGCAATGATTAATGTCCCCTCAGAAAAAGAAATTATATAGAATAAATTAAACTACTGTGGCAGCAAATTGAAAAATAAGGATGTAAATGAGGTTTGAATACTTAATATCTGAGAAGGGAAAGCGAGTCCCGGGCATGGAGAGACTGGTGAGGAATTGCCAGCGACCCGAGGGGGGATGCTCCCCTCTACCTGCCCAGCAGCAAGGAGCTGGTGTTGGGCATGGAGCAGGGGCAGCCCACGTCTGGGGATGGAGGTGTGCCACCCTCATGCTGGACTTGTTTGGCTTCAGCCCTTATTGCCAGGCTCCCCCGGCCCAGCTCTGCCAGGCCATGAGGAGGCCCACCTCCAGGTGTGGGTGCAGGCCAACATTTGCCACACAGAACCGCAGCAATGCTGCTGAATCCACAGGCTTTCGGCCTGCTTTCCACACACGGTGTGGTGTAGTGCCCATGGATGACGAGTCTACAAAATTCAGACTTTGTTTGGCTCCCACCCCTGGCACCGTCATGTCACTTCTTCCCTTCCTCGCCCCATGCCCAGTGGTGTGACGACGTGGTGCAGCCCCTGGAGGAGGCTGACCTCCACGTGTCAGGGCCGTGGGGCTGGTGGTGGGTGTCGGGGGCAAGAAGGTTCCTGTGGGGAATGTGTCCTGCTGCTGCCTGCCACCCCGTGCAGACAGATCTTGGTCTGGTTTGCTGTGTTACAGGTGCAGGTGAAAGATTCTGTCCAGGGAGCAAACTCTTCATTCACATCAAAACAAAGCACAAAAAGCTCCCCTTGTGGCTCATTCCTAGTAGCTCATTGGGCAGCAAGAGTCCATTTGTGGCAGGCAAGAGGAAAACTCTGCTGATAGACAGCAAACAGCCCCTGGGGTCTCAGCTGCAAGACATGGGCTGTGTTTCCATCCTCCTGTTGAGACCAGCAGTGGGGATGAGGACAGAAAACCTGGTTACCCACAAGAAGGGGCCAGGGAGGACAGAAAGCTGCCACTACCCTTTGTGCTGAACCTGACCATCACAACAGGCGCAGGAGCATGCATGATGTCCCCCCTTGCTGGGCCAAGGGAAGCTCCTGCACTGGGACCCTGCTGCAGAAGGGTTGGGTGAAGCCCTGGCTGTGGGACGTGCTAACCCAAGGGTGGGGAGGCAAAACGAGGAGGTGTGGAGGACCCAGCTCTGGGGATGAGTTCTGGCTGAGGGGCAGCCCTTTCTTCCCCTGCCCTCTGGGCTTAACCCGAGGCACTGCCATCAACCCCACCCAATGGGAAATTAATATTCCCCAAATTGCTGGAGAGCTGCTAGCTCTGGCTGATTTTCTTTCCATCTGGCTGTGGTGGAGGAGAACCTGTCCTCAGCTTGCTGCTCAGCTGGCTCTGCTTTATCTCACACCTCTCCATCTCCCTCTCAGGCCCCTCTCTGCATCCCCTCTCCACTTCTGCCAGTGCGTGTGTGTGTGTGTGTGTGTGTGTCCCTCTCTCTTCCCTTCTGTCTTTTTTGTTCATATATATTTAGTATTTATTTACAAGCTTGATTTTTTTCCCTCTGAGTGAAGCCAGGCATGCACAGAAATCCTTAAGATGCTATAAAGCCGCTGAGGTATAAAATGGAAAGTGCTTAGCCTGCCTGTACAGAAATATCTCACTGCGCCGCACTGGAAGCCACCGAAGCTGGGCACTGTAAATCTCATAGAGTTTAGCTTGTTTGTTTACACCATGACGACGATCTAAAGAGAAAAAGAGAGAGAGAGGGAGAGGGAGAAGCTCTCGGTTCCTCTGTCAGACCAGGCACACATCCCCTCCCCAAACCGCCTGCAGGACCTTATGAGCACATCACCTCCCAGCCCCACAACCCCTGCCCAGCCCCTCCGAGGGCAGCTCAGTGCTTGGGCAAGGCAGAGAGATTTGCTACCACCTGTCCCAGGACACATGGAAAGGGACTTGCATTTCCCAAGGCCCGAATGAGAGGGATGTGATGAGTCTCCTGCTGCTGGGGCAGACTTTCATGCTTCTTGTTTGTCAGTCAAACCAAGTCTTTTTTTGAATTTTCAGTCTTGGGTTTCTGACACCACCCTGAACAGCAAAGGTCTTCCTAAAGATGTAGAAGTGGTCCTTTCTAGAAACAAAGAAAACCTGAACTTGGGGGAAATAGGATTACTTTAGGGTTCTTTTTTTACCTTGCATGAACCAGGGCCCCCACCTGAAACCTCTCCTGCCCATGTCCCTGAAGTACAGCTCCACCACCAGCCTTCCCACCCAGACCTTCCCTACAATGGGGCCCAAGAGAGGATCCTCCGTGCAAATCTGGTCTTGCTTCCACCACCCCCAGGTTGGTTCAGCCATGGGTCTGGGGCACAGGCCTCTCAGCACACACCAGGACAGCCCTGGCATTGGCTGCAGCCCCACAAAGAGACCCACACACTCCTCTCCTGCGTGGCTGTCTGGGCAGGCAAACTGCTGGAGTTGAGTCAGGTTTGCGTGCTGCCCCCTGAGCCAGGAGTTGTACAGCTCTCCACTGTGATCATGGAGGACCAGCATCCAGATTTCTACATTTGTCAAACATTTTGATCTCCATCTGAGCAAAGACTGGAGCCACAGTAACATTTGTGAGAGGAGATCTGAGAAGGAGAGGAAAGCCAAAACAGTATAAATCAGGAATTATAAGTGCTATATATAGTGCAGTAGCAGAAAGGCACTGTGGAAAATGTGAAAGCCTGCAGTGATGGAACTGTAAAAACATCTTTCATTTAAAAACAAAACAAACAACAAAAAAAAAAAACAGGCTGCTGAACTGCCTTACATCACAGGTGGGGAATTAAGCCTGCAATGCTGAAGTGACCTGACCTAACCTATACGGGGAGTTTGTTGTGCATCTGGGACATGAATTCAGGTCTTCTGTGTCCTGGACATACAACTTTTTCCAACCTGAAGGTAAAAAAGCCTTGAAACAAAAAATAAAATAAAATCAGAGGCTGTCTCAGCTATTGATGGGCAGAATGAGTAGAAAGAAAGGAATTCCATTCTCTGCATGTGTGGCTGCGCCCAGCTGAGGGTGTGAGGACCCTCAGGCTGCATCCCAGATTCCTGCAAACCAGGCTGGATCAGAGTGGCAATACAGAGCTCAAGCTTGGTGTCCTTTTGAACAAGAGTGGAGGGTCTTGGAAAGGGCAGGACGAGCACTGACACCAGCTCCAGCACCAAAAGGTGTACGCAGGGAAGGTCTCGCTGTGATGTCAGCCTGTGTGGACTCATGCTGTCCAGATACAGCACAGGAAGAGAAATCTGAAGTCCAATATCTACTTGGCATGCTGGTGGGCTTGCACCTCTTTCCATGAGCATCCACTGGAAAGAGAGCTCCATCCATGCTCACCCAAATAAAAAAAAAATCAAATATGAAAACCATAGAAAACCACTTGCAGCTGGTTGTTGTCACAAGCTGTTCTGTACATTGCTATTCCTAAAATCCACAGTGCTTCCCAGGCAAGGAGAGGAGAAACTGGAGGAAAGCACAGAAGTCATTGCTTGGGGTGCCAGCCTGCCAATGTGGCATGCAAAGAGGGTGCAAGAGTGCTCTCTGAAGGAAGATCACTGGTTTGATGTCTTGTGCTGGGCCAAGCTGTGAGACCCTTCAGCCACTGGAGCCAGAGAGAGCAGGATCTTGTACTCCTTGCTGGCAAAGCAAATTTACACTGGGGCTTGCTGGTGGGCAGTAGGGTAAGGTTTTTATTCCACCACCATTCCACAATGTGGCAGTTTGTTTGTGCATCCCAATCCATCCCCCCTCCTATGGATGTATGCATGTCAGGAAGGACATTCCACCACTACTAGAGGAGCATCTGGGTCCTGCCACAAAGATAAAGACCTCATGCACGGTAGGGATGGATTAGCACTGAAATCCTTCCTCCCTCATCTTTTGCTGAAATCCTTCCTTTTTGTTTGCTTTTCTCTTCCTTCCCAAATGGCTTCCTGGCCTCTTCTTTAAGGGGGCATGCCAGGGCCCAGAGTAGGGGTCTGCATGGTGCTCACAACAGGACCCGAGACAGCTGCAGTGAAAGGGATGCTGCAATCCTAAATGCCCTGTGCGCTCTACATATTGTGGAAAAAGCTGTTGCATTCATCAATGTCAGACGCAGAGTTTGAATAAATTTGAATGCACTCAAGCGTGTTCCCTGCAGTTTTCTATAATATCACTTTCCAGTTTGAATATTTCACTTACTTTTTTTCAAATTTCTTTTTATCCACCAGTTTTTCCTCCTTTTCATCCTCTCCTCCCTTCCTCTCCTCCTGCCACCTTACCCCTTCTCCAGGTTTTCACATTTGCAAGCCAAGCAACTGGGCAAGGAGGGCATGCTGCAACCTTCCTCTCAGCAGTGCCCTGGGGAAGGCAGGCACTTCTCACAATGCAGTTACGCCTTCCCAGCCTCTGCCCAGTTTGGATGCCTTCCCACCCCAGCGTGGCACCCTGCAGAGTGCTGTGGGTAGCAGAAATGAAGTGTTTGCGAGGCACTAGCACAGCATCAACTCGTGGAGTGCTCGCAAGTGGCTCTCAGTTGCCTTGGCTCAGGAGCCGAGCTCTGGATGTGGAGAGGGGACAGCATAGTCAAGCAGTGCCATGAGCCACCAGTGGGGTCCCATTGCATCCTCTGAAGGTCAGAGCTCATCATTGAGGAGCAGCAGGTCTGAAGCTGCCCTGCTGCTGGTTTTGCATAGCGCTGTCCCAAAGCTACACCTGGGCAAACAAGTGGAACCGAATTTGTACTTTCCTTTTTCCTCTTTGTCACCAGCCTGGAGCAAACTATCAGCCCCTTTCATCTCTCACATTTGACTTTGTTCCCATTGTAATGGAAATTAGACTTATGTGTTGGTAGACCACCGAGTGATGCAGGCTAAGCCGACATGCTGAAGGGTTAATTGTACTCTTCACCAGCCAAAGAGAAGGGGGTGCTCTTTGTAACCCCACTTTTTGGCTAGGTTTCCCTGTATTTTGTAAAGCAGGAGGAGAAATGGCTTGTACTGACCTCCACGACTGCCTTCTCCTGCCTGGGAGCATACTGGGGTAGAGAGCTGCAAGTGTGTTGGGGAGCGGGGAGGGGGAAGGGGCTGGCAGCACCCAGGAGTGAATGAATTCTGCTGCTTGTATTGAGAATTCACTGCTCTCCCTGGTAGTGAAAACTCTATGATCTTGTGACTAACCACTTTCCCCTTTCACTGTTTTTGATTTATATCCCATTACTTCGCCTGTTTGTGCCTTGCAGACATGAATTTTTTCCCTGACATCTCCTATGCAGCAGCCACGTCAAAACCTTTGATAAAATAATAGTGGTAAGACGTTTGCATGGCTGTTTTTATGTTTCCGGGGATATAGACATCAATTAAAACTCTTCATACAATCTGATCCGTCGTTATTAAAGGCATTAATACCGGCACGCCCCTCAGATTAGGGGCTGCTCACTGGGCGATTGAGGAAAGCAGGGAACAGTGTCCGCATGCGTCCCCTTCCTGCTCGGCTCCCACGGGGACCCTGCCTGGAGCACGGCTGGCATGGGCTGCCCGGGGGGGGGCGTGGGGCAAAGGCACCAGCAGAGCACGGCACTGCCCGCCCCACACCTTTTATGTTATCAGGAGACCTTGAACGATGAGCACCAGCCCTGCCACTGACCCCAAAGACCAAAGGTGCCGGAGTTCCTTGCACACACAAGCCCCAGGGTGGCCAGAGAGGGCAGCTGAGGTCACAGCCATGGAGCAACCGGTGATGAGCGTTCCCTAGGGAAAAGCCATCTCCTTCTGCAATGCAGGTAAAATGGAGAGATGAGAGAAGATGTGATTTTTCCCATAGCAACTTGTGCAGCTTTTCCTCATTAATGATATCTACGTGTTGTCAAATACAAGAAGCATCTCTCAAACGGGAGGAAACTGAGGACATATGGGTTATATTGAGCAGGCACCTAACTGAAGGAAGAAATGGGCTCTGCAGTGGTCAGCCTGTAAAAAATGTCAGTGTCATCACTCAGGGTTTCACATGGTGAGGCAAACCAGGAGGCCTGAATTATGCTTTCCTGTCTAGACCCACTTGTGCCCAGCATTTCTCATTCAACACAGACTAAAGCAACTCCTGCTGGAGCTGGGCACAGTTGGTGTCCCCACCTAACCTCCTCACAACACCTCTCGTGGGGTGAAACCTGAATTTGCAAAGAATGTTTTTGGAGATGGGGGCTTTCCCTTTTTCCTCCAGTGTCCCCACGACCCAGAAGCAGTGCTCCCTCCTGTCAGCACCATGTGGTCCCCCAAAGGCTCCTGTTGGTGATAATGCCTGCTCCAGTGCTGCTGGAGGGCTCTACAACTGGACTGCAATTGCTGCCTGGTCTAGGAAAATTTCCCTCCTCATATTTTTTCCAAATCTCCATTTCATATATCAGTGAGATGGAGGAAATCCTCTTTAATGCATGGTGGTTTGCATGCTATTGCTGTCCCTGCTGCATTTACAGTATTTCAGGTATTACTGTTTTTCTCTCTCTCCTTTTTCCCCCCTTGTCCTGGTCCTTCAGCTTGGCATCTCCCATGAGCAAGGACAGTCGATATGAGCACAGCAACCCCTGTCTCCTCTCCCAGTCGTACCAGCCACCTTCCCTTTGCCTTCCCAAGGGCCTGGCAAACACAGCCAAGAAACGGTGGAAGAAAGATGGGGACAGTATCTTGCAGACAGCCTCCACCAGCAGCACCATACCCTCCACACAGGTGCAACAAGTGCCCTGAGACGCAGCAGGGCTTGGTGACGGTGCAGACCCCAGGAGGGGATGGCTTCTCTTCCAGCCTGCCCATGGGGCACAGGAGGCCATCAGCCCAGTGGGTTGAACAGGATAAAGGTGGAGAAATCTGCCCAGAGCATTTCTCTGGGATGGGAAAGATGCCCCTGGGAGGGAAATCTCCCCTCCCTCGTCCAAAAGAAATGTTGGTGACCACCCACCACGGGGCTGGGGGGTGACAGGGGGCTGAAGGAGGGACAAGGCTTGTGCACATCCTGCGAGGTGGCAACTCCTTTGAGCACTGGTTTTCCATTGCCCCAGGGGAGCTGGGGGGAAGCATGTGTCTCTCAGGCACACGGCAGCCCTGACTGGGTAACGGTGCAGAACGTAAAGTGTTGTCTATTAGGTAGGAGACTGGTTAATACAAAGAGTTGTTGGTAATAACAATGTCCTTTCAGCAGTGACAGAGACAAAGTACCTGCATGTGGCGTGTACCACTGCGTGCAGCGAGTGATGGTCGCAGGGAAGCTTTGGAGATCATTTGAATTTCACATCCAGGGAGAGTCGGCCTATCATTAAAAAACCCTAATTTCAGTGTCAGGTGGAGTTCCAGGTAATCGATCATGGTGTCAGCTGGTACAGGCTCTCCCTGCCTCCTTGCCTTGCCTCCAAGTCAGCCTTGGTTTTTTCCAATTAAACTTGTTGCTGGCATCCGGAGGGAAGCGTGGGAGTGCAGGAGGGGCAGCCCACCCGGCCCCCTTCATTACTGGTGAGGTGGGGTGGAGGGGGCCAGGAAGGGGGCCGAGGGCTGCAGGGATGGGTGCTGGAGGGGGCCAGGGGTAAGGGAAGGGGATGATGAGAAAGTGATCTTTGCTGCAGCAAGGGGCAGGAGGGACTTGCAGGGGGATTCTGGAAACATCATCGCATCTGGGGGAAGGCATTGTACACGTCCTCCCATGCGTTACTGATGCTGCCAAGCCCCACCAGCCAGTTTTGCTGCCTCCCACATCCTCTCTGCCCCTATCCAGCATCAGGCTTTCAAACCCCCTGTGCCCACACAGGCATGTCTCACATCCCCAGCCCCTTTCATTCCCCACCAGCCAGCTCTCCAGGGCCCATCTCCTGCTCTCCAGGGTCAGATTCACTTTAATGGGTAGCAGAAGGATCCAGGCTCCTGTTTACAGCTTCAGTTTCCAGGGCAACATTTTTGGCAAGAGATTTTTTTTGGTTACAAAACAACCTTCCTCTTCCCCCAAAGGTCAAATCTGCATCAAGAATTGCCACCAATTGAAACATGCTCTGTTTTCCATCACATTTCACCCCAGTTTTAAAACATATCTGTAACCAAAGTTGACTGAAGAGGCATTATACAGGGGGAGAAAAATACTTCAAAAATAGCACCAATAAAATTGTGCTTTATAAAACTGAAGGAATCTGTTAGAAAAAGAGCTTCTAATTCCTACATACATTTTGCAGGAAATCCCACTGAAATCTTACTACATAGGAACCATATTGAAATTGAAACACTTTTGCAGCATTTGCTCAATCCTTTGGCTAGTCCTCTGCGCTGCTGTGACCATGTGGTAGCTAAGGTTTAGAAATGGTAATAGAGCCACCCTTTACTGACATTTGTACCTACAGCTCAGAAATACCAGCCGTAAGCAAGGACTTGGTGTCCCATGTACCTAGTACAGGACATTCACAGACCCCAAAAGCAGCATACAATCAGGGGCAGACCCATCATCCTGTGTGACGGGCAGGGCACAGACACACCGAGGATGACACCTCGTGTTATGCACAACCCCAGCTGAATGACTCGGTTGTGCTGCCGTAAGGCTGAGATGGGGAACAGGGGGATCTGGGGGCAGGATCACCCCGGTGGACTTCCTGTGCTCAGGGCTTTCATGCTCAAGTGATTTCTAAAGACGCAGCAAAGTGGAGAGAGGCTCTGAAGGGCAGCGCGGGGTGAGCCAGGTTGCAAAGCCAGAGTCCACCGGGGGCAGGCTGAAAGGGTCATCCAGGGCTGAGTGGTGGGGTCTGCAGTGCGGATGGTCAGCAGATACAGCTGGAAGGGAAAACACAAAAATGACCTTAAGTGCAGGTGCAGGCACAGCTGGAGAGGTAGGAGGTGGAATGGTGCAAGCAAGCAGCTAGATTGGTTCTCGCTGCGGTGTGAGGACGCTGCCCATCTCCGCTGAGCCCCCTCGGACTTGTCCGGGCATCCACATGACAGGGAAAGGTCAAACGGGTCTAACTGCAGCATTGCAGAAATGCAGTTTTTGCTTCCAAGGGAGAAACTGGGCAGCAGGAAAGGTATTGCCGTAACACTTAACTGTAAAGCTGGGCAGGGAGCCCAAACGTGGAAAGTTGAGGTTAGCAGCATTCGCAGTTGGATCAAAGGTTGGCGTGTATTGGGAACGTCCAGCCAAGACTGGAAATCTCTCATGCACAGAGAACTGGCAATGTCGTTTGTGCCAGCGCTGCAGAGGGGCTGGATGTGATTTTGGGGAGCCAAGATGGAGCAGTGTGCCACAGGAGAGCCTGGTGAAGAGACTGCCTTCCCTCCTACTGACACGGATGTGTGCCGGGTGCAGGGCCAGGCGTGCACCGTGGAGACCTTCCCTTTGCTCCTGGTGGCTGGTGCACGGACAGGGCTTCAGCCCAGCCACCACTCCTCCCAGGACTTGGGACTGCTCTTGATCCTGGGGGCTACCTGCCAGGTTCAGGTCTCCTGCAGCTGGCAGCTTTGCCTAGGTTTTGCAGGACTCCCAGACAAAGAGGCATGAGGCAGAGCACAGCTCAGGTCCTGTTTGCCAGGTGTATCAGTCACTTCTTGCCCCTTCTGAGCTTCCTTATCTGCTGTTGGAGCAGTTCATTTCTCACTTGGCTGTGGGGTAAAGGCAGTTCTGGCCCGAACCTGGCCAGGTGAGTGTGACAAGCCCAGGGCTGATCCTCACTGAGATGCAGTCCCAGCTTGCCAGGACATTTGTCTGCTGCTGCAGCTCGCATGGGACTGGCGGTACTTGGATCCCACATGATGCCCAGAGGAGAGGAGAAACCAATTGCCTTTGCTTCAAGGGCACCAAGCAAAGCATAAAGAAACTATGTGCAAATTGAATGGGAGGCATTAGGAAATATCTTTGGAGAGAGCACAAGTTTCATCAGCACGGTACGGACAAAGATTGATACCTCTAACTTCTCCCTCTCCCGTCCCTCCCTGCCCCTTGGGCAGCTCTTCTGGCTGCCAGCTGCAGGCCAGGCAGCATCCCCGACCCCTCGCAGAGAAGCTGGCAGTGGCTGTGGCTTGTTGAGCCTACCTCAGGTTCCTGAGGGATTAACCTCAGTGATGAATGCCCAGGCTGAGGCTCACTGCACAGAAGGGTGGCCAGGTTGGGGCAGGAGCTGGGACCTCTCTGCTACCCTACAAATGACTCTGGAAGTGCAAGGCAGGAAAGGCAGCTCCAGCACTGCCTGTGCCATCACTGGGGCTATGAGTGTTTAATTTTCCTGCGTGATCTCGTTGGTGCTGGGAACGGCTCTCCCCAGGGCCTTGCACAACATCCCAGTTCCCCCACCCACACCAACAGGAGCTGCTGCACTGGAAGGAGCAATGCCAGCACAGGTGATAATGCAAACTGGAGGAGGTGAGGCCAGTGCTGGCAGGCTCATCTCCTAAGTTCACGGTAACAGTGACAAATCCCCCGTCGTTTGTTCCTTCCTCACCTGGCACTTTTGTTTCTCTTTAAATGGAGTTTATCATGGTGCAATGGGCTTTTTTCCAAGCTAATGTCTGTCAGCTCCAATTTGTTCAAACGACCTTCGTAGGCTCAGGGGAATTTTAAAAATAAATAAAGAAAGGCCTGCTGGAGTGCTCAGGGAGGGCTTCACCTGACAGCCAGTGATAGAGACACCTCGGAGCCTGCAAGCGCTGCGTCCTCCTGGGACTGAGCCAGGGGAAATGAGCTGATTAGGGGAAAGACTCTGGAGCCCCGGGGACACCTACTAGGTGGAAGAGAGGACAGTGCTGAGCCACAGAAAAGGGCTGCTGCTGGCAGGAAAGAGGAAGAGAAGCATACAGCACTCACCTCCCAGCACCTTTCTCTGGGACCCATCTTCCTTTGGGACCCCGTGCTGGCAGTACTTACAGCAGCCCTTCCCAGCCATCTTTCACTTGTTTCAGTTTGCAGGGGAAAGAAGAGCCCAAATATTTTACTCACTGCAAACTTGAAAAATGCCTTGACAACACACCAAGTTGCTAGGTAGCTTCCCTTCAGTGCAGTTTCCCACTGGGCAACCAACTTCCCTCAGGCTCTCTGAAGCACTGATATTTTTAAAGCAGTGTTCTTTCCACTTGTACAACAGCCAGGCTTTGGGATGTAAGTCCAAACTAAGTCCCCCCTCCTCACTGCTCTGCAGCCATTCCTGATTTAGCACTTCTGCAGCAAAGACGTGGTGCTGCAAGCTGTCCCATATCCAGCCTTCCCTCCTGACCTCCCTGGTGTAAGCAGAGCTTTGCATGGCCCTAGGGATCTTGGCTACTTCTCCCAGCCAGCCCTGATACAAAGGATCTGGATCCCAGTGTTCACAAGGAGTTGAGCCATGAGAATACCAGACATCATTATTTTTCTTCTTGATCCCCTTCAGCTGGAGCTAGGCAAGGAACACCCCTAAACCGTTATCTCACACATGCACACAAACACACACATCCCGAGGAGGGAAGCAGGCAGTGGTGTACATGTATTACCGGGGTTGTATTTGTAGAGTTGGGAGCAGGGCAGTGGAAGTGGGCATCAGCATTCAGATCCTCCCGGTCCCCAATTCAAGCCATAAATCAGGCTGGTTTAGTGGAAGGTGTTCCTGCCATGGGCAGGGGGGGACTGCACAGCTTGTGCAAGGAACAATTTTTAGGATATTGATGCTTTATGAGAATTGCATCTTTAGGGTCAAAGTCGGAATATACTTGCAGTGAGACCAATGCTGGGATTGCAAATATGACAGCATATTTCATGTCCGCTATTTTCTATTTGCAAACCTAGGTGTATTTCTGGGGTGTAAAATAAGGTTGATTCTGTGGTTGAGGATGGGAGTACCAAGGAATTTGTAGACAAGTCTTTAGAACTGAGTTATGACAGCATCAACTTTCTCAATGTGAAAGAAAGAAAAAGAAAGAAAGAAAGAAAGAAAGAAAGAAAGAAAGAAAGAAAGAAAGAAAGAAAGAAAGAAAGAAAGAAAGAAAGAAAGAAAGAAAGAAAGAAAGAAAGAAAGAAAAAGGAAGGAAGGAAGGAAGGAAGGAAGGAAGGAAGGAAGGAAGGAAGGAAGGAAGGAAGGAAGGAAGGAAGGAGAGGAGAGGAGAGGAGAGGAGAGGAGAGGAGAGGAGAGGAGAGGAGAGGAGAGGAGAGGAGAGGAGAGGAGAGGAGAGGAGAGGAGAGGAGAGGAGAGGAGAGGAGAGGAGAGGAGAGGAGAGGAGAGGAGAGGAGAGGAGAGGAGAGGAGAGGAGAGGAAGGGGAAGAAAAAAAGAAAAAAAACCTTATTGCTCTGATGAGCTATTTAAGAGGGAACTTGAACACAAACACACAGAGTGATGTCTACCTGAGTCTGCCGACAGTCTGGACAGTAGCTGATAAAGGCATGAGCTGCTCACACCCATCTCCGTACATCAGCTCTGAAATCTAATGCTGACACTTAAGAAATAACCACTCAAAAGCTTTCCTAGCCTGAAATTTTTGCAGATGTCTGCAACTCATTTAATTAGCCACCAGTCCCAGGTTGTTTTCTGTTTCTTTCAAGAAAGCAAAACATTTTACTATCTTTTTGTCAACAGCCAATGCAACCCTGTATCTTCCATGTTACAGACATTCATATTGCATTCAAAACAAGGCACCACCTCAGAGCATGGTAATAGCACAGAATAAAGACCTTGCCATAAATTTCAGTAAGTCTAGAAATCTCAGGATGATTCTGTTGTTCATGATTCTCTTCAGTTCATCTCTCCTGGCACATAGATCATGCTGCAGTCCTGCCTGTGCATCTTATTCCTCGTCGTGGTGGGGTCACACCACTGCTCAGCTCCTCTCACAGCCAGCACTGCAGCAGTTCAGGCAGGACTGAGGGCTGCAGACTCACTGGGGGAGGCAGCATGGGCTGGAGGTGAGAGGAAGGGTGCTACTGGTGGTGTCCTGGTGAGCTCTGGAGTGACTTTTAGATAGGGCTCGTAATGGTTTTGTGTTTATTTTAAATGATTAAGAACAGGGTTTAAAGCTGAAAGGAGAAATGTCAGGACTAGGAAAGTTGCTGAGTGCCTTGCTGCCATACTCCCAGGTCCCTGTGACCCCTTGTGTTCTGGTAACACAAACGAAGTTCAACCTGAGTTTGCAGACAGCCTGCAAAAATTTCCCATCAGGAATGTTCTTACTGCCCTCAACCTGATGAGGCTCATCCAGCTCCACTCCCACCTTTCTTAACAGCCCCACCATCCCCGTGTCTCACTGGGTTCAGCTATATCTACCTCCATATCATACAAATACATCTGGAAGGCCATTCCCATCTACACCTGTCTGTGTTCATCCATCCACCTATCCATCCGTCCGTCCGTCCGTCCGTCCATCCATCCATCCATCCACCCACCTATCCATCCATCCATCCATCCATCCATCCATCCATCCATCCATCCATCCATCCATCCATCTGTCCATCCATCCGTCCGTCCATCCATCCATCCGTCCACCCATCCCTCCTTCCACCCATTTCTAGCTGCCCAGCTCCCCGTGAGAGCTGACCCTCCAGAGCCTTTAATCGGCACCACAAGGATTGCCACACGAGCCTCTCGAGGCTCTCTGACCATCTCAGGGATGATGCTCCTCTCCCAGGCAGCAGCTGGGGGGATGCTCGTGCTGATCCCCTGTCCTCCTCTCCCCTCTTCTGAAGGGGCCAGCCCTGTGATGCTGAGAAAGCGGTGCGTGGCTGGGCTGGGAGCACGCAGCCAGGAAACCTCTTTGCCAAGGGTTTTCTCCCTTTGTGCAGGCTTGTGGGGAGCCTATTTGGCAGAGCAGGGACCGCTGCCCTCTCTCCTGCCACCCTCCCCTTCCCCACCGGCAGCCCCCAGCCCGGCAGAGAGACCAGGCTGGATGGAGAGCCTTTCTCTCCAGCGTGCCGCACTATGACAGATGATTGACTCGAAACAATATCTAAGGCGATCAGGATAAAGTACCGACCATTTCAAGGCTCAGCAGAATTCAAATTCTAATTAGACTTCTCACCACATTCCAAATAAAAATTGTTCCCCTGATATCCTTTTTGCCTATCAGGTGTCTCTCCCTGATCGCTGGAACAAAACGCATAAAGAAAGTGATTAAAGCCATAACAAAGGCATAAAATTGAAATTATCGCTGGTATCACATCTGGGAGCAGAGTGTGTCACCACACTGCCCCCCTCCCCCTCGGAGCGCTCCCTCCCCAAATAGGCACAGGCACGCAGCCCCCCACAGTCCTTGCCTCGGACGTGAGCCCGGGCTGGGGGAGCAGGGGCAGAGGGGACAGGAGCAGGTCTCGCTCCAGTTTGGAAGTCCTCCACTGCCGTGGTCTGGGATGGCACCTCAGCCCACACCCCCTGCCCTGCTGCCTGCAGCCTGGGGCTGGGCTGGAGCTGCAGGTGGTGTAAATCACCCCGTGGGCTCCAGCACGGCTTTATGTCGGCTGAGGATCTGGCCCACAGCATCTGCAAATGCAACACATGCCGGTGCCTGAAGCACACACACCCGGGGAGAGGAAAACACATAAGCACAGGGGCCTGCTCGCTGCCGGGCACTCGCTAATGAGCAGACAGACAAACCCTTCGCTAGGGCACCCCCTGCACCCCCCTCCCAACATATAGACAGCCGAGCCCCCGTGCACCGTGCACACCCCAGAAGGTTCCTCCTGCCCGCTGGTACAGCCAGAAAAATCACCGCACACACACAAACGCAGACACAGCCCACACAAAACACGGATAAGCCTGTTATCTGTTCACTACGCAGAGGGCTATAAATCAGCGTCCAGTCAAAGCGTCCCCATGTGTCCCCCCAGACACACATACATGCTCTAAATGTGAGCTAATTGACACAAGCTGAATATTGCACCTGCAAATTTCCACCCCGTGTGCACCCGCAGTCCCAGTACACGTGTGTGCAAGCTACATATGCCAGCTTTGGGGCATTTTTTTTAATTTAAATTTTTATTTTTTTACAGTGTCATCCATTTGTGGCACACCTGTATATAAATGTCAGCTCACATGCAGGTATTCCTCAATTTCCCACACGCATCTTACAACACATCTGCACGCACACACACACGTGTACCATACCCGGTGCCCCGTTCACCCATCAAGGGGTCGAACACATGCACGATGCTGGGGAGGGAGAGGCACAGCCCCATCCCTCTCCCTGCCTTTGCATGGAGACAGCGTGTTGCCTCCAGCATCCCCCCTCCTGATTTACACCCTTGTGGGGGAGCAGACTGGGGCTGCCCGGGATGTCAGTGGCAGCGGGTGCCCCTGCCTTTTCCCCCTCCCGCACCGCAGCCCAGCCCAGCCTGCCCTCACGAATGGCCCATTTCATTTTTCAGCTGCACGAGGGGCCGCTCCAGAAGAGAGTTAAAAAGAGAGAGAGAGCGAGGGAGAAAAAGAAAGGGACTAAAGCGATATAAAATTAAAAGGTAAAAAGCAGGAACGCAAATGGGAGAGAGCTCTTTCAGCTTTCACATTATTAATGACTCTTCAAAAAATCGGCGAGTTTTCCAATCTTCTCCGAGAAGCGCTTGAAGGAGCTCACAGATGAAACTGACCTTCAAAATGTTCTTTGGTCTTTAGTTAAGAAATTCGCTCGCCATTATGGCATCATTAGGGAAACAAGGATAAAATTACTCCATGGTTAATGACCTATAGTATCTCCCCACCAAAATTTGTTTCAGATCTAATAAAACTGTGCTTAACACACTCGGATGAGTTATGAGGACTGTTCTGCAGGGTATTAAAATGTGGAAAATAGATTTTCCGAAGCTGGGGGGACTGGACTTTTCGAATCAGATAGCAGAATGGAATTTTCTGGGCAATAAATTCTTCCATGTCTCAATTTCATCTCGCTCTCGCTCTCTCTCTCTCCCTCTCCCTCTCTCTCTTGTGCTCTCTCCCTGAAATGCTAAAGCAACACGGAAATCTTTAAAGTGCAGGAGCTTATATAAACTTTACCCCCCCAGCCCCCCAAATCAGGCCCCCACCCTTTAAAGCATTTTTTTTTTTTTTTTTTTGCCTTCCATCTCCCATCAGGAGGGATTGCTGCTGTTTGCAGCCCCGGTGCAGCGGCGAGGCCTCTTTGTGTCGCAGCCTTGCACTCCGGACGTCGTGCTGGCCCAGCAGGCTGCCAGCAGCCCCATGTGGGTGCCAGTGTGCTGAGGTGGGGCTGTCCATGGGGATAGGGGTATGAGGGGCATCCCTCCACCTGCCCCATGTGCCCACCCGAGGCCGTGACAGGAGCACACCAAGGACCAGTGCTGGGCACTTTGCCCTCCACTCATCCAGGGAAGGATGCCCACAGCCTTTCCAAAAAGTCCCCACCTGGCACCAGAGGAGCAGCACATGTGGGGACGCGTTGCACATGCGTGCTGGCCCCAAGGTGAGGTGCAGGTGTGCACTTGCATGGCCACATCTCTGCCGGAGGTGCCAGCCTTGTCCCCGCCGGCGGGTCACCGCAGCCCGCAGCCGGGCGGTGCGGGGGCCCCGCTCATCTGTCGTCGCCTGAAGCAGGAGCCAGGGACTCCAATGGTGCTTTTAGGTTAGTGAGGGCTAGTTACTGCCGCTGAGAGAGGTGGCTTGCGAGGTAATGGCATTTTGCTCTCTTTAAACTTTAATCTTTCCTATTAATTCCCTGCAACTGGAGAATGTATGAGAGTTAATGTTCCATGAACGTGTTTCTCAGCCGACAGTCTCTTCGAGCTAATTACCTTCAGGTGCTAAATGGAGGGAAATTGCAATCCATTTGGATGTGAAAAAATTTCGCCTTTCCAATCCCCTGTGAAACATTCTTTTTCCTGAGTGTTGCAGAAAGAATGCACTTGGCTTCTTTCTTTTTTTTTTTTTTTTTTAATGTTTTCCTCCCCAGCCCAGCCCTCCGCCCCCCTCCCCAAGCCCCCATGCTCACCAAGCCCCCATCTTCCCTCGAACGCTCCGAGATCTCCAGGAGGCTCCATGGCGGGTTCAGCAGAAAGGAGCAGCATCCTTAGCACAGTCATATGGGACAGCACGCCAGCCAGGGAGAGGGGGAAAAGCACGTATATCCATGAAATCCAACTGCATGGTGAAAACATGGAGGGGAAACAGCAAGGAAGACAGCAAGAGGCTTCCTTTGGAGGTCTGAAGTTAAAGTGTATTTACACGCTTAATAACACGCTTATTACAGCCATTTCCCAGTTGTTGAGTTTTGAATACAGAGATAATAGAATTTTACAAGCTACATAAAGCCATTATTCTTTTGGATCCAGAACTGGGGAGGGAGTTCGGCAGGACCCACTGAGGAAAGAAGGGGGAAGGCAAACAGGTCCAAACGGGGACACACATGTTCAGACTGGGCCTGGAAGTTAATGTCTTCACACATGCTGACAGAGCTGGAAGGAGCCAGTCAGGGTATTTGCAAGCAAGGTGTAACTGGAGGCTTTGGACGGGCAGTGCCAGGGGAATAAACACCCCTCCTGTCTGGAAGTCCCTGTCTCTCAGGCCTCAGAGATGACCACCAGACATGTTGGCCAACCCAAGTGGAAGTCCTTGCTTCTCCATTTCTCTTCCAGCCACCAAAGATCCAAGACAAGTGGTGCCAGATGGATTAACCAGACAAAAAAGCACAGCGAGAAGAGTTGCGCTAAATTCAGGGGGTCTTGGGCCATGACTAACACCAGCAGTTTTTGATCTACTCTGGTGTTCATAACACACTTATTGCTGCACTATCTGAATGGCTCTGTTCTACCTGGTCTCTGTCAGACACAGTAATCGCCGGGAGCAGATTCTTTTCCACAGTGTGCCTCTTCCACAATAACTTAAATATGCTCCAACTGGGAGTGGTGTCGCTTGAGAAAATTCCTTGGAGCTTTGCTGAACCAGCAGGATGTTCTTGCAAGATCATTCAAATGTCCTGGTTTTATGGCTCTGCTCATAGTCCAGATGCCACTGAGAGATACAGCTAAACCCGCACTTTGTCAGTAGAATGAAATTGAAAACATTTATCAATCTCCATAGACTAAAAGACATGCTGAATTCTATCATTTGGACCATTAGTGAGTGAAGGTGCAGATGGCTTGCTATTCATCCCACTGGTTCTCTGCAGAGATGCTTTCACTCCGACACAGGTGTGGGAAGTTTGTCTATAGACTCCAGCCACAGAAAGCAGTCTGGAGCCCCTCTATGTCTGGACTTCTCTTGCTCAACTTGAATTACCAGCATTTGACCAACTGCACCAGAACACATTTTAAACTACCTTTAGAGCAATAAGGGTGATAGCAGGTCCAAAGCTTGCAAGGCATGAAGACACTCCAGCACACTGGGAGGACTAATCTGAAACTTGTCTCATTTGAAGATCACCAGGACAAGGTATGAGGCAGCAGAATTGGAGGGGAACTCACGCTGCTGCTAAGACCTGAAGCAGTGTCATGGCCATAGACTGTGTCTGTATCCTCTCTGAAGTACCTGTCTGAGCCCAATTACTGCAGAATATGAGCATCTCCCAGTCTCCAAAGGACTAACTCCCCATAGTTCCCTGTGAGATGCAGCGATGCTCTTATCTCCAGCATACAAACAAATAACTGAGTGATTTACCCATGGCCACCTGAAAGGTGATGGCAGAACAAAGAGCTGAACCAGAGGCTTTCTGATCTTCTAAAGCATCCTTCCTTCCTGTCAGCCCAGTCACACAAGGGAATATTTCTGTCAGATACATCTTCAGCCATTGCTCCACATGCATGTCACACACTTATCCATCTACCTGACCACACAACTGTACTCTACTCAGGTCTGCCCACCCAATTCCCACAACGCTTTGAAAACCCAGCCCTCTGCCCTTCCACATGGCTCCATCTGTTCTGCACTTGATAGGATTTTCGGAAGAAAACCAATAATTTTCTTTTAATTTTTATTGAGATCTTTCAAAAAAGTGGATTTTTCTCCTGTGAATTAGTAATTCCTCAAAATCTTATTTTTTTTTGCTTTGTGGGTGTGGATTTTTTTTATACAATAACAATAATTTTATACAGAAGACAATAATTTTTATGGCATTGTCACAAGGAAGTATTGCTTCCGTCATATTTCTCACAGTTACGTCCACTGTTCCCTGGTCAAAATGGCTGGTTGGACTTAACTGGCTACAACCAACAGTGCCTACTTGATTCAACTGGTTAGATAGTGGGGAGATTTCTGGCTAGATAGTGTTCTGCAGGAAAAGACCATTTTTGCAAAATTTAGAGGCAGAAAAAGAAAAAAGAAAAAAGAAAAAAGAAAAAAGAAAAAAAAAAGTCTTCTAGCTTACCCAGTAGAAAATAGATATGTAAGGTTACCTCCTTCAAATTTCCACAGGTTTCTTCTCAGAACAGACCAAATTTTTCCATGTGAAACAGTTTTCAAAAAAGAAAGGCTCCTCTTCGATTTTCTCTTATTGTTTTATCAGTCTTTCTGATTTATTTATTTATTTATTTATTTACTTTAAATTGGTATTAGAAACATTGAAAAAATATTTAATTCCCAAACAGGTTTGTGAGAAGGCAGGAGATGCTATCCCTGACTCACTCTCAATGCTGACTGTGCTGCTAAAAACGCTGTCTTTCTTCAATTGTTGCTTACTTTTAAACTTTTATTTCTTTTAGTCATACTGCAAACAGTCAGAACGTGAGGGAGTTGGAACAAGCAGAGTAATAGGGACTTTTTCTTCCTCCTGTTATTCCCATACTTCTCTGAAGCCTTTCTTCCTTTCTCTGAAAAGGAAAAAAATTTAACTGCTGACTATACACGCTTTTCACCTAGCAGGTTAAAAAAAATAAAAAAAAAAAAAAAAAGGGAAAGAAAGAGAAAAAAATGGATGCAAAAGCTCATGGGTTTGTAAATATCTCAGCACAGAAAATGTGGACATGGATAAAAGAAAGATTGTGCCTAGAAATCAATGTACACTGCTAGCAATGGTTTAAATATCATCTTTTAACTTCTTTAATCTGCTTAAAAACCCCTGTGGCTAAATCAGTATAACCCCCTCAGACTGTGAGCAGTTATACAGCTCCATGTGTACCTAATACCGGTGTAGCTTAATTTCATGCCTACAAGAGAACAAAGTTATGTTGGTATAAAGCCTATTTATATCAGTGTAAGTGCTGGAGGGAAATGTTCTGTGCCTATCCTGCTGTTACAGTTAAAACTTCTTGCATAGATAAAGCTGAAATGGGAATCCTGCCCACCCACTCTTTTGGGACAGGGACTGTGCAGCTCTGACAAAAATCCTGGAAGGTTTTCACTCAGCTCTTTACAGCTGTCCAAGGAAACTGCTTTAACAACACACAGCACAGGTCAGGGACATAGTAGCTGGGCTCAAAGAAAGAGGCTCTGCCAAAGTCATCCATGAAGATGCTGGCATAGTTGAGGCATCCCACCTGCCATGTCCTATGTCCTTCATGTGAAGGAAGGAAGTCATGGAGAGCCAAGAAATAACCTGCTAGAATGACAGAAGTAATGGAAGTTGTGTTGATGCAGAAGACTCTGAAGCCTTTAATGCCTTAAGTTGGATGTGGGAGGCATCCTTTATCAAACATAGATACAAATCCACCCAAGATGCTTCTCAGATCTGGGCATCTGACTAGACCAGAAGCTTTCAGGACAAATTCACCACTAGAGCAACTTTGTTGACTTCAGGGCTGCTAGACCACAGAGGGATCTGGCCTGATGCTTTTAATGATAGTCACAGACTCGGCTGCAGCCTGATGAGCAGAAAATAAGATGTTATCACATCCATGCAGTCCTCTATTCCACAGAAAGGAAAACATGCAGGAGCAAGAGCCTTAGTTAGACTGATCCCAAGGCCATATTGTTTGGGAGACAAAGAATCTGGAGCCTGTACTCTGTTTGCAGGAGCATCAGGTCTATAGTACTGTGACACCCAGGATTAGTTCAGCATCAGGTGATTTGCTCATTAATTCCATCTATAAATCATGTTCCTGGTTTCAAAATGGCAAGGACAATAAAAAACACAGTAAAAGGTATGAAAGACACACACACACATATGCTGAGGGAAAATGTTTGCAAAGACAATGTTATAGGAAGAAAATAAAGATAATCTCCGAAACTATATGGAAGACATGTAACAGCCTCCAGGGGAGGGTTGTCAAGAAGGTATCATTAGTACAGCCATGCAAACTTCATGAGCTCAGAGACTTTACTAGAGGATGGCAAAATGCAGTAAAGGACCACCCAATCCACCACCAAAACACAGCCATTCCTGGGAAGGATTTCAGCATCTTGCTAATGGTCCTCAGCAACTGAGGTTCCTCCTCAAGTTCCCAGCACCTGCGCATGTGCTGAACTCCTGGCACATGGTTAAAACTTTCTCTGTTCAAAAATGGTTGAGCCCATGACTGATGAAGCAAAAAGGATCATTTACAAATGTACTGTCATTCTATGGAAGGTTGGAGTTAAATATGCAGCTCTCCAAGTGGTGTCTTTCAATATTTAAATGCAAAAGAAACCAAAACATTATCACTGAAGAAATTTTGGCAGTGATAAGGATCTGTATAGCTCTTATTTCCATGTTAGGATTTGCAAAAGGTGAGAAAAGCTGAGCTGGATCTGATGAACAAAATAACAAAAATCTTATTACAATTTGCAGAACACACAAACATAAACATGTACCTACTGGTATATCTGTAA
Source organism: Aythya fuligula (assembly GCF_009819795.1). Taxonomy (NCBI): domain Eukaryota; kingdom Metazoa; phylum Chordata; class Aves; order Anseriformes; family Anatidae; genus Aythya; species Aythya fuligula. The sequence continues at coordinate 17,963,839 of NC_045565.1, forward strand.
TACGCAGTACCTGGTTTATAAAACATTTATTGCCAAACTGAATGCTAACTAATAAGTTCAGCTGACAGAAACACAAAGAGCAGCCTTGCTGGCACCCAAAGGAAGGCAGCATTTCCAGCAGGACCCTTGCTCACCACCCACCAGATGTCTGGGAAAATCAGTCAGGTAGGATACATGGAAATCACTGGAACATTTTGAAAGTGTTGCTATTCATATCCTGGTGGGATCTGGTGAGGGATTTCTACTTTTTATTTTCAGGGAATACATCAGAGTTGAACTCAGTTGTGAGTGCTTAGCCCTTGGACATTTCTTTTGCTTTCTAAGAACTCAGCAGAGGAGAAAATGGGTTTCTAGGTGGTGTGTGGAGGGCGGGAAAGAGGAGAGAGGCAAACTGGCTGCTCTAGATGCATGCTGTGGTGCTGTGTTGTGGTGTGAGACCAGGGACCAGAGGAAAGGAGCACGTGGCGACAACCAATTGTGGGGAGCAGCAGGACTGGAGAAGGCCTCCTCTGGAATGGTCCAGTGTGGCCTCATTTCACAAAGCATCCTTCAGCCTCAGGGCCAGGGCATCAGGACATGGCACAAAGCCTGCCCTCAGTCAGCAGGACACAAGGAATTGCAGACGCTTAGCTGAGGATGCACATCTAGGGCCAGCAGGGGGGCTCGCTTCTCCCATCCTGTCACTCCCCTTTAGATTTTCCTGAGTATGCCTCCCTTGGGAGGACGCCTTCCTCCTCCTCCAGCCCTGGCAGTCCCTGCTAGCTGTGCTTCTTTGCCAGCTGGCAGGGGCAGCCGATGGGCAGAGGCAGCTGCCACGCTCCTGAGATGCAATGCTTACAGGTGTCACCACTGCAGGCACTGAAGGATGTCTTTCCAGGTGTTTTCCCTGGCCAGAAGAAGTGGGAAGATGCTGCCCTTTTGGTTATAGCTGCCCAACAGTGAGAGGAGACCCTGCAGATGGCAGAGCATAGAAGGATGCAGATGGACACAAGCTCTATTTTGTAGCTTTAGGATCTGGAATAAATCAGATTATGGATGATTTACCTATTGGTCCTACTTGAGAAGCTGGTTTGGGGCTCTTCACATGAGAGAAGGCTGTGTTTTAGAGTGCTGGGATGAATTTTTCACCTTTGTATGGCAACATTTATTTAAGACAGGAACACAGATCTAATGCTTTGCAGGTGCTGCTTGCAAGGACTGAAATTACAGAAATTGGCCTAGGAAGATACATTCAGTTTGAGATTTGAAATTCCAGGGCTTCCTGGAGCCCTGCCTCCAAACCAGGATACCCTGGTTCTTCCATGGACAGAAATGCTCCATCACAAACTTTTCCCTAGGAAAGTCTTTGAAATGAAACTGTCAGCTTCTTGTTCAACATGGGTCCCACAAGCTGGGACTGTAACCTGATGGTTTCATTCAGTGGCCTTAACTGGTACTGCCCATTCCTGCAGGGTTACCTATGGACATCTGCCCTAAACATAGCTGCAGTGCAGCACTCCTGCATCTCCAAAGGCAAATACACACTTCTGTGTATAGAAAGGAACCCAGATGTGAAGCGTCTTTTATCCCAAAAGGGGAGGATAAACTCCCAGATGCCTGATGTTGGTCTGTCCTGGTCAAGATGCTGAAATCAGCCAGAGAACTTGTATTGCCTCTCAGTATAAGTTTTGGACCCTCTTACATTGAGCTGAGATCACCCTTGGAAAAGGAACAGCACCTTATTCACAGGCATGGGGAGAGATGTTGGAGGGGCACCCACATGTGTGGGGCAGGGATTTGCATCACAACTAATGAAAATCCCATGCCCTGGTCTTCTATGCCTTCAACATAAGCTGCTAAAAATCAGGCTTCTCTTTCAGCCCAGTGGACAGAAATTTAAAAAAACAGACAACAAAACCAACCATCTCCCTGTGCCTGTGCTGCCACCTCCCTCTTTCTCCTCTGCTTGCGACAGGCAGCTCGGGCTGCGAAGACCCGGCGCTGAGGTGAGTGTGTGTGTGTATTTGTGTGCATGCGGGTGTGTGCGAACGCGCACGCCTCTCGGTGCAATTCCTCCTTCCTTGCCAAAACATCTCCTGCTGTTTATTTATTTATTTCTCTCTGATAACGGAGGGGATCGCGTTTCCGGAAGAGTGCCAGCAGATGATACGAGCCCAGGACTGATACTGCCAGCAAACCCATGCCAGCCCTTTCTGCCGGAAAAATTTCATTTTTTCCAGAAGGAAGCCATGAGTGTGAAGCAGAATCCAAATCCGATTTCTCGGCATTTTTTGTTATCGCTCAGCAGCCCACCAGGTGGGGCAATGGAGGGAGCTCACTCAGCTGCAACTCAGTGCCTTAATCCAATTTACAGCTTCTCTTGGAGAGATAATTACAGCCCTGAAACCAGTTAGCACTGTACAAAGAGGCTCTCGAACCAAAACCCCGATCCTGTCTTTCAAATATTCACCTAGAGTGTCAGGGATGCTTTGGAGAGGGAGGGGGGCACTCCAGCTAAGCTGCTGTGAAGGGAGAAGTGTGTACATACAGCCCCTCCTGGGGACACGTGTGCCTCCCTCGCACGCTCACACAAGTTTCCCAAAGGCCCACAGGGAGTGACGGTGTGAGATTTTCACCCCCCAGTTCTTCAGGCAGTGGGAGAACAGCACCAGTGGTGGGCTGAGGTATAGACACATTTAAGATGTCCTGTTGTACTACCATCTGCCTGGTGACACTTGACAATGGACATACTGGACTCAGTATGCAAATTATCAGAGATGAACCTTGAGGCTTCTGCAGGTTTCCTTAAACCACATCCAGCTAAGTTGTTAGCTGTAAATTAACCTCCTTGGGCTTAAAGATCCTGATCTTCCTCACTCTGATGTGACTCTGGGAGATCTTTCTTGCAGACAATCCTCACTCTGACTTAGTCCAGAGAAGAGCCCAGCACTTCATATTTAAGCATTGAAAAGGAACAGAAAATACATAAATGCATATTCTTGGTGGTAGGAATAACAGCTGGTGTAGGAGCAATTGGAGACCAAAACACGCAGAGTATACATAATCCACTGAGGAGTACATACCCATCTTTGTGACTGCATCTGCCATGGAGCACCAGCTCAAAGGCCAAGGGGAGCTTTCCTAGCCTGCCTCAGACAGAAGGGAAGGAGTCAGGCCGGCTCCCTGGCAGAATACCCTCTTCCAACAGGCCAGAAAGGCCATGGCAAGTCTGCAGTGACAGAGCTTTCCCTGGGAAAAAAATAAATGGTTGTGTTGTTGAAACACTCAGTCACAAGCGGATAGCGTACTTGGTTGGGATCCAGGTTCAAGCCCTTACTCTTCCACTCCTTTTCTCTGTGTCCTTGGCCAAGTCCCTGCACTCAGCAGCAACAACTGACAGCAGGCACTGTCTCTCCCGGGGTGTGCCCTTGCTGGCAGGTACAGTCAGAGCCGAGCTCTGAAGCATGGCGCTATGCAGGAGGGGTCAGCGTTGGCTAGATGCAAGAGGCACGGCTTATTTGTTCACATGCAGCCCTGGAGGAATGTGCCTAGACATAGGAAGCTGGCACAGGGTGATTTTCCCTCCTTGCAGGTTTATGGTTGGGCTGTTTTGCATGACAGACATGCCCCATATACCTGAATGGACTGCACAATGGATGTTACTTTGGTTGGAACCTTCCAGCTCTTGCCTGGACTTTGTGGGAGTTTGTGTTTGCTCTACAAGGAAAGGGAGTAGCAGAAATCAGATCTCAAGTCTAAAAACATTCAATTTTGAAAGTCCTTGGTATCTGAAGCACATGTAGGGACATCTCTTTCTTGTAACACAAGCCCATCTCTAGGCCTCAAAATGCATATCTGCTCTGTGTTGGATACTACACGCTGGGCAGGTTTATGGGCAGGTATCCTGGGAGGTCCTCACTCGGGCTGTAGTTGCAATGTGAAGGACATAAATATATTCCATGAGAGCAGCTGCTTATATTTCCTAGCAGTGTATTAGCATCTAATCCTCTTAGCTTCTTCATCCCTTTTGCATAATATTATTGTCCAGTAATATCAAACATAGAAGGTCTATTTCAAGCCACAGTGTTTCCCTCCTTTGATTCAGGTCCTCTGAATCGATGCTCTAGCCGTGGATCTTGGCTTTTCCATTGACTGCTTCTGTGGTATTTCTGACCTGCTAGGAATGTGGCTAAAGTGCAGCTGGAGCTTTCCTTCCTATGAGTCTAGGGCAAAGTGTGGTTCATCTGAAACCTTGCCTACTGCTCACGGGGATGTTACCCCTTGTGCACGTGATATCCATTTGGTATTCATGAGCACAACTCTGTCAGAATCTGCCATCCTCCAAGGGTATAACAATCTTACACAGTTGATCTGTTTGTGTAGATGCTAGCGAGCACCTGGAATTTCTTGTATTTAGGATGTCATTTCATCTGCCTCTCTAATGCAGCCACCTCTAATGTGGGACACAACCATCCCATTAACAGGCTATTATAGGGTTCCTTGGGAGGTCTGGAGAGAAATTAAGTATATCAGTCTCAACAGTCAACTGAGTCAAAATCAGTGGATTCCTTCACTTGCATCTATTTGGCATCTGGGACATAATATTCAACTGTGAGCAGTGGAGACATCCAGGCACACAAAAAACACCACGGTGATTTTGCTAGGGCTAGAGACCCACCTACAGCAAATCAGAGCACTGGACCGATGCTGACCCAAAGGGGAGAGAGTGGCATTCGCACTCGATTTGTTACCCCTCTGCAAGCTCCACAAGGGATGCTGTACCCACTTTCCCTATCACAACACTAATTACACCCCAAGCTAGTCTGTACTGGGAAAGCCCAGGAGACACTGCAGTCCCACATTATACCATGCCTTGGGAACAGCTCTGACCAATGATACTTGCTGCTCTGGAAGACAGAATATGGGCTCTTCACCTCAAGCACAGACATTTTTCAATATATCGGCAAAATCCATAGCCATTAAAGGACTGCTGGCAAAGTCATTAGCATTAAAGTGAATGGCTGTGCTTGAGCTTGCGGGTGATTTGTTGTTGGTTTTGATTTTAGTTTTTAACACCTTTGATTTTAGTTTTTACACCCCTAAAGAAGCTGGGGCACAAGAGGGGCTGGATCCCTGCTAGGTGGAGGGACGTGTCCTGTGGCAGTATTTTGGGAAGCTGACCTTAACCAGGACCATTTACAAATAACTGCATCTTTTAAAGACTTTTGTACACAAAGCCTCAAACTGGGAACCTGATCCCTTTTGGAAATCTCACCTTTCACTTCTCTTCTATCTTTGCCTAGACTCAGGAAGCAACTGCATGTATAAATGGGAGAAAAGCTCACCTGGAGTAAACTGGTAAAGATCCCCTAATTCCCAGCAGCCAAGTAGCAGACTTTATCTCCCCTTGTAAAAATTACTACTTCTGACACCTAGAAGTGGGATGAAGTGGTGCTGTTGCACTTTTCTTGTCACCACATGACACCTTCAAAATGCATTTGTCAGAAGACGTGGGCTGCCCCAAGAGCATGCCACACAATGTTACCACAGTCTCCTGCTCTCTCCTGCACAGTGCATGCCAGGTAACTCCTTGCACAGGGGAAGATGATCAAGGGAGGGACAGCATGACCCTGTCTCACATCTCCTTCAGCTCGTGTAAATGACAGCATAAGGCAGATGGGGATTTTCCCCCTTTCTCTCATTGTAATCTAAATCAGGGATATTGCACCCAGGACGATGGAGCTGGGTAAAACAGAGCTCTGTAGCCAGAGCAGTGGCCATTGGTGAGACTTTGTCGAGAAGCAGGGATCTGGGCTAGGACCCAACAGGTCTCTGTGGGGTCTCGATCCCTTCCACCGGGTATGGGGTTCCTCTGGCAGCAGCACAGCCCCCCCCCCCCTCCCCCCTTAGGCCTGCTGCTGCCACTGAACTGCACGGCTGGAGGGGATGGCACATTGAAGCAATTTGCCAGGCTGTGTGACAATTACTGACACAGATGCTCCTGTGTCAATATGGGCTCTTCTCTCTATGCTGGTTACAGCGATGGGTGTGCCTGGCGGGGACTCCTCTCGGCACAGGCCAGTAGGATTATGGGGTTGGGAAGGGGCCATGTCTGCCTGGGCTTGCAAGGCTAGAGGCAGCCTCAGAGGTTGTCCCTGCTTCTGCCACTCCTCTAGACTGCTTGTCAGGATCTCCAGATGACCACCACCCCTGTCCTCATGCATTTCCCTCCATCTCCCTGCCATGCAAAACTGTTGGTCTGTAGCTAGAGGAAAAGGGGCAGTGCTCAACTCACTTCTCATGCCAAAGGTTCTGTGTGCCTCATGCCCCCTCCTCCTTTCAGCTTCCTCTCCTCTGCCCCTGCCCCTTCCTCTTCTCTGCTCTGTTCCCCTTTTAACTGTGATACCAGTCATTGCCCAAGTGCCAATACATTAAAACTCTCCACAGGCACATCAGAGATGGGAGACAGGACAGGTTTTTAGGAAGGTCAGAGCAGGCTTAAGGAATTACAGACAAACCCCTTCACCTTTGGAGCAGTTTTGGGATCCATTTTTCCCTGCCAGTTTTTGACTGGCATCAAAGTTAATATGGTTTTGCCTGCCAAAGCCTGAAATGTAGGGAAACTGCTCAAATCCAGTATTCAAATGTCACCAAACCCCATCCAAACAAAGAAATGTCATCAAGTCAATGCAAGGACCTCAGCCAGATTCAGTTAATGGTACATATATAGTCATGATCCAGCATATCCCTTTGTCCTCCTGCAAGTCTGGGATGACTCCTGGATCCCCAGGGATGTGGAGCACCTGCTGAGAAGTCTGTATGAACACCAGGGTCCCTACCCTAGCTGCAGGTTTAGCACCAGATGGAAAGATGAGCAGTCTCAGGCCATTTGCTGTCCAGAGCTGCCTGACCCTGTCTGCAGAGGAGGCCCAGAGCGGCTGCGTTCAGGTGTGCTGAGCCTGTGCCCCATGGCTGCACCTTCACCAGTTGCTACTGCTGCTGCCAGGGCTTTACCCAACAGGATGCATATTCCTCAGCCCCAAAATAGCTTCTCTCCCATCTCTCCTCTTCTGAAAAAAAAAAAAAAAAAAAGGCTGTACTGCTCCTTTAAATGTGGTGCATGTTTAAAAAAATAAAAAAAAAAAAAAAAAATGACAAGCTCCCTCACTCTCAAAAGAGTGAGAAATTTTCATTGATTGATTTCTTCATGGCTTCTTAAACAGATAATTAATTCACCGTGAACCTGCGGACACACCGTCGTGAGTCGTTAATATTGTAAATTCACATATACTTCAATAATCGCCTGACCCCCCCGTCACCCCGAAAAACAGATAGCTGTGCAGCGAGGAGGAGGGGAATAGGGGAGAATCGATTTTCGAAGACATGAAGGGATCACCCAGCAAAGGGAAGCTATTGATTCTCTTTTATAAGACACCGCTATAATATTTATTCTTTTGTAAACAGAATTAACCCAGCATCATGGGTCATTCCTATCGAACAACTTTCCTCTCATGTGCACAGCAATGCTGATTGTATCAGATGAGGTAGAAATATCCAAACTGCGCCACCCACCCTGGCCTGCACCTCCGCATCCACTCTGCTCCTGCTTTCTGGGTCTCACCACCATGGCACAAACCCAGCTGGCGCTGGGGCCGCTCGGTAGCTGGCCATGGCAGGGCTGGGGACACACAGGTATTAGCAGCCTGGGAAGCAGCCATGCTTTTGTGACCAAGAGCTGCTGGCACCGAGGTGGTCCCTGGGCTGCCTCAGGCTGGGAGTAATGCCTGCGGCTGGAGCTGCAGATACTCGCTCATGGAGGACAGCTAAACTGAGGCTCCGTGCTGCCAGCAGCTGCTGATAGAGGAAAGCAGAGCAAAGACTGCAATACAAAGAGGAACTTCTGTCCATCCTGTTACTGTCTCCCACCGAAGACCCCTCATGGTCACACAGAAACCCACCCAGCAGCATATGGGACAGTTGACACGAGTACTTCATGACACTCAATTGCCTCTCTGTCTACCTGTGGCATGATGCCCACTCTGTGGGGTGCAGACAGAAGGGTCCATGTGAGGCATCATGACCCAGAGCCCTGAGTGTCCCATCATCTTGGTGTCCCATCACACAGGGACAGTTTGGGAAGATGAGCAACAGGGCTGCCTGAGGCTGAGGCATGAGCTGTTGTTTCTGGAGGAAACAACACTGCATTTCACGCAAATGAAACATCACTCCAGAAGGAAATCAGAGCCTGGGTGACAAAAGCAACAAGCAAAAGCCAAGGGCAGGCTTCTAGGTCAGGTATCCCAAGGAGGAGCAAACAAAATTTAGTCAGGGAATGATGTACAAATCCTGGCTAAAGCTGCTTTCCTTCTGTGTGTTTATCTGCATGAACATAGCACCTCACGTCTCCGTAAAAGATTAGTCATATGCAGTCACTCAAGCCTCTTTCACTTCAAGTTCTTGAAAACTTGAATTTGTGGGACACCTGTGTGCAACAGTAAACTGTGCTTTATCTAGAAAAAGATGCAAATATTTGCCTTAGGTACAGATATACCTGAGGTTCAGAGAAGTCTGGAGGAGGTGGCTGTGAAACTCCTGGTTGAACTGCCATCGACTACCAACATGTTAGTCCAAAGCAAAGACAGAAAATAGCAACGAGTGCTTCCTGTAATATGCCTCCCAAACGTGAAGCAGTTTTCCATCAACATTTTCCCAAGATCATCTAATTGCAGGAGCTGCTTTTCACAAATCACCAAAACATCACAAGAGGTATGATTTAGATTTAAGAAGAAAAAATAAAAGCACAAGATCATATCTGTGTTTCGTGGACCAAACCCAGATCTAACTGCCCCAGAGCCCCTTGGGTTGAGAGGAGGCTTGGGGAGTTTCCAGCTGTGAGCATCCTCCTGGGTTGAATCCTTACAGATGCTCCAAGGCCCCTGCCCCACAGTGCAGAGTACAGCCATGCGCCAGGCAGGATGTGTTCGCTTTGTGCCGTGCTGGCAGCAGCAGGACAGCCCCGTGCCTGCCCCTGCAGCACAGCCCCGGACGTGCCAGGCTTATGGTGCTCTGGCTGGCTTCCCCTTGCCTTTCACCCATCCCGGCTGGGAGCCAAGGCAATCGAGAGAGGCCCTAAATTGTGTCAAAGAATTTAAAAGCGGTGGGGGGAAGCTGAGGGGGGCCGGGCAGCAGTGGAGGGGCAGGCGCAGGCAGCGGAAGCCCTAATTAAAAGCGGGGCCGCGGGCGGGCAGGGCTGCCATTCAGCAGGCTGACAAAGGGAGGGTCTGTGGAGCAGAACTAGGAGGCAGTGAAAGGAGAAGGCCCCATGGTGCCCCTCGCCCGCCAGCACAGCGCCCTGGCCCACAGTGCCTGGCTGACTTGGGCCTCTCCTGCCGCCGTTCTCTGTCCCCTACGTCCCAGCCTCCTCTTGCCCCTGCACTGGGGCACAAGGGCTGGGAAGCCACAGCGTGATGTGGCTGCTGAGGGGAAGCCTGGACAGTGGTGGTGGGGAGGAGGAGAGCAGGGGCCAGCCCACCAGGTTGTCCCTCAGCTCCCCGCCACCAGACAAGCGCCTTTCCACTCCATCAGCGGCCCTGAATGCATTAATTAGCCCCTGATCTTGGTGCTGGGGAATGCCACATCAGTCATATGACAGCCATGAGTGAGTGGCCTGGCCCTACCCACAGCCCTGGGTGGGACATGGCAAAGGGAAAGCTGGGACCTACAGGTCCCAAGGGGTGACAGGAGTGGGGCGGAGGGGGTCTGCCCAGCCCTGCTCCTTCTGGGGTCAGTGCTATGAAAGGCTGGGGGGAAAAACAAGAGACCCTGCGCTTGTTGAAGGGCAGCCTGAACATCACAATTAATTTGGGGCTCTTTCCAAAACAAAGGCTCTTTACAGCTTTCAACATGTTTTCACAATAGCGCAGAGAAAGAGCAGGGAAGTGTCATCTGGAGGGCCCTCTCCTTATCTCCTGCCTCTTTGCTTTCTCTCTGCACCACTCAGCATGTCCGGTCACCTTTTGTTTCATCCCCAGCATTGTCTCCCTCTGTTCATACTCTTTCTTGCTCCAAATTCACATTTTTTTCCCCCCTGCCACATTAGCTTTGCTTTCTAGGAACTTCCCAAGTCTTTACTGTGAGGCATCCACAGCTGAGGCAGCCCCATACATGTCCAGATGGAGCATTTACCGCGGGGAAGCTCAGGGCTACAGGAGACGCAGCACGGCAGCCACAGATTAAGAAGCTACTGCTGGTGAAGGGAAGAATCCTCTGTAGCTCTGGCCTCTTCTCTCTCATTTTGAGCAACATCAGACTCAAGCCTTAGCAGAGATCACCCTATTACAGGTCAGAAAGTGGTATTACAAAAAGGGGGCAAAAGGGGACCATATCCTTCAGGTCAAACAGGAATCCCCAGGTTAAATTAGTGGGCACACCAGGGCTGCATGGTCTTTTGCATACAAAGAGCATGGCAGATCAGAGACTTTGCTTGGCTAGCAAAGGCACAGAGAGAGATACCAACAAGCTATATGAGACCTCAGGGATAGTGATGGGATCAGTGAAAGAGCCAGGGGAGAGAACCATGGACAAGGAAGGTCACACATGAACACCAGGGCAGGCTGTTGGGTCAGGACTTCCTCCCTGATATTTTTTGCTTTGCAAACAGAAAGGCCAGAGACCTCATGTCCCTGTAGCAAGCACACACCAATCTCGTTCAGCTAGTGCATATCAGTTCAACCAGACCTTTTGTCCCTGGGGCAATATAGAAAAACCACATCACTTGATTTATCTGGCTATGTTATCAAGCTTAAGGATTTCTCAGCCCCCAGGCCCTCTGTAATGTTGCTTGCAGACCTCCCAGTAGCATAATGCCCCTTGCTGGCTCTTAGAGCACTCCAAAAACCTGGAAGGAAGTTCTGACATCCTGAAGGGGAAAGACCAGCATGGTATGGAGAAGTAAACAGCAGGCAGCAAGCTAGTGCCATCAATTAACCATCTCCCCTTCGATTTTCCTCCTCCCCACCCCACTCCCCCATCTTCTCTACTCAGCTTCCAATGGCTTCCAGCTGGGGCCTCTTCCTCACCTGTACATCTCAGGACCCTGAACACTACTGCAAATAGCCAGGAGGCTTCCCAGGGAAACTCAACAGCCCTAGCAAGAATGTAATTGCCTTCAAAGCTAGTAGTGCCAGCATGAGAGACTGCTTTCAGTAAGAACAGCCTTTCCACCATCACACGCCTCACCCAGGTGCACAACATCTTTTTCAAAGGCCCAAGGGAGTGAAACAGCTCTGAAAGGCCTTAGGAGAAAGGAAATTGCTATCAGAGACTCCTGTTGACTCCATAGCCCACCAAGGAGGCTGCTGGCTTCTACAGGCCGTCCCCCATCTGTTGGAATAGCAGGAAGTTTTACGTTAGCAATAAAAAATAAAAAATGCTGGAGTCCAACTGGTGACTTAAGCCTGGTGCCAGGCTCCGCTGCAGAGACATCACAGCTGCTTACAGTGCCTGCTCTGAAAGAGGTACTCATTAAACACTTGCCTTGGGTTTATTTTCCCTATTTGCTAAACGCAAGCATCCACAAGAAAAATCTATAAGGGAAGGCTGCAAATCAAAAGTTTGATTTCATTAAAACAAATACAGACAGCCATCTGACTTTGAGCTTTTCTTCCTTTGTCCTCTGTTTTTATATTTAGCCTTCAGGGCTTACTTTGAAAAGCTCATGGCCACATGAGCTAGAAGTGACTTTTATTATCTAATTGATAAAGCTCAGATTCTCAGATAATCACATGACTAAGAGACCAGAATCTTTGGTAAGATCCCAAGTAGTCAATACTCTCCTCAGAGTTGGCAACACCCTTTTCAAGTCAATAAATTACCTCAAGATGTAGAAAGAATTTTTTTCTAAGTTGTATATTTTTGGTGGAGTTCTTCCCTTTCTGCCCAGCTATCAAGACACTTTCAATAACTGCAAACATCTTTCATGCATGAGCCCTGAACAGTGACAGATCGAAGCTGAGGAGTTGGTCTGAACTCTCAAAATCCTGAACACACTTTGCTGCCAGGCTGCTCAGAGGAAAGCTCTTGCCTGCAGGATGAAGACAGTAATACTGTGAGCAGAATTCAGAAATACTAACATCTGGAGGTTAACAACACATCAGGTCTTCAAGAAGAGTGGGAGGCCTGTGGCCTGTAAGCTAGACAGTGCCCACAGCTTTGTGTCATAAAGCTCAACAGCACATGGGCTTTTTCCACACTAGGTGCCACTGAGCTGCACCTGAAGGTGTTTGAAAAGTTTATTTAGCAGGCTCCCCACCTTGCCCTGAAGTCTGGGAAGTCCTGTCTGGTTGCAAGCCCAACCATACCAAGGGCTGAGCATACCAGGGGCTGTCTCCCACTGCCACCTGCTTAGGACACCAGTGCTCCCCAGGCACTACTGATTTTCTTACACCCCACACCAGAGCACCACCATGCAGTAGCATCCCTGGGCACCCACCATCTCCCACCTGCAGCTGTCCCAGCGGTGACCCCGCACCCAGTGGTCCAGCTCTCCCCATATCCCCCCTTCTCGGCATGGTCAGAACCAAGTCTGTTTCCTCTGGCTCCCTGGGCACCTGGGGGAAAGCTGGCCTCGTTGTGGAGCCATGCTGTGAGGCACTGACACGGATCGATCCACAAGCCGCCCCGATGTTCTCCACTTCTGATTGCTACATTTTTTGTGACAAATTGATAAACTGCATCTCCACTCAGTTAAAGATTTGATCTCGCTCTCTTAATCCGCTATCAATAAGATATTAATCGTGCACCCGACCCGTTCTGTTCCTCGTCTGCCTGCAAATCCAATAATCATTTCAGAATTCACAGCTGAGTGGGGCACTCCCTTCAAACAATTAATTTCAGGGGAGTCTCATTTATTTTCCCTGTAACCCTCTCCCCTCAAACCCTCTGCTGCTTGCCTGGCTGTCCCCTTCTCTCTCTCTCCCTCCCCCCCCCCCCTCCTTCCCCAATTTACACACTTCCTAGCTGAAACTCCTGCTCAGCACAGACAGGAGGTGGGAGTGCAACTTACACTGGGAGCCTGAGAGATCCTGCTCAACTCCCTTCCATTTGCTGCTCCACAGAGCCGATTAAACACCCCCTTACCCATCCCCCAGACATCTCTAAAGGTGAGAGCCAAATTCACCCCTTAGCTAACATCCTGTGCTTGAAGACAGTGTGAGGAAGGGAGCCACAGCCCAGTCTGCATGGGAAGGTGGTGAATCGGTATACAACTACCTCGCTGGGGACTGGGGCTCCAGGCATGAGCAGTGTGCACTCATCAGCCACAGCCACAAGCAGGATGCAGGGGTAAGCCTCCAGCTGCACCCCAGGCTGTTTTCCTTCTCCCATTCCAACAGCTTCTGCACAAATATGCTGCCACAGTGGGCACAGAGCCCATGGCCACACTGACCCAGGCACAGGGTCAGTGGCAGTGCCCATGCATCATTGGTGCTCACCAACCCAACAGCAACTGGAGGGAAAAAGAGACCCTAAAATGGGATAATCGCCAGCACTGCATAGCTCCTCTACCACCTCCCTGGGCTTTGCTCTACCAGCGGCACCATATTTGATGCCCAGGCAGGCAGGGTTTGTCCATGCCCAGAATCAAGTTGTTTCAGGGCAGCCTAGGTAAAGGCCAGTTGGGTGAAAAGTCTCTGTGTGGGCCATGAGGACAGATGAACTGATGACAACTGAGTTTTATCCACGTCCTTAACATCTTCTCCTAATAGACCACACTCCTATCTGTGTGCTTCTTGATTTGACTTTAGAGCATTTATCTTCTCCCTGCTGTCTGCAGGAGAACCAGACTAGGAATCCAGGACACCAGCTGTGCTCTGAGGCAGGCTCTTATTGCACTGTCCCTTCCTCGTTCAGCCCCTGCTGGCATTGCATCTCAACAGCCAGCACATTTCAGGTGGTGCTGGTAGGTGAATGAATCTGTGCAATATTTATAGCCGTGACTTGTGTGAAGGCCAGATACGTAAATTAGCACAGTTTGTGCCCAAAACTTGCTACCATAAGTGCTTGAGACCAAACGGAGGTAAAAGGTTGTAGAGAGCATGACAGAACATGCAAAGTCTTTAATTATCCATGCAACAAATACTAGGGAAAAGCCCAAGTAAGTTTCTTTGACTGTCTAAGATGTGTATCTTTTGCTTCACTCTATTCCTCATCTCCCCCCTTTACCTCAAAACCCGCAGGAGGCAGAAGCACCGTGAGCAGAGACAGGAAGGACTGGGACAGCGGAGCAGTCGCTGGCAATATCCACTGTCAGCATCGGCAGGAAGGCCGGAGGAAAGAGCGTCTCTGCTCCTGTGCTGGGACAAGAGCAGGGCTCTGACAAGCTCTTTAAGCTCCCTAGGCTCCAGAAAATGCTGCGCAAAGTGTTTTAGCAACAAAAGTCTTGAGAAGAACAAACACTCTAATCCCTTAATGAGCCTGCTGATCCCCCATCTTGGCTCTGGCTTCTCTAAAGAGCCACACGCTCCCCCCCTCCTCGGCCCCAGCCCCTCCGGAGCAGCCCGCCGCGGCCGCCTCAGAACCGATTCAAGGTGCTCTTCGGGTCCAATCCAATTACCCTGCGTCCTGCTGGGCGGCCCCACAGGCCGACGGCTCTTTCAGGGCTGAGTCTTATGGCCTGTTAATCCTCCCCTCATTAAGAGACCTTGTTCCTCCCTCCTCAGAGATGGAAAAAAAATAAATCACTACAAAACCCACGCTGGGAAAAGTTTATATAACAGAGCCCCAAAGCAGAGCATGAAAGCTGGTCCACAAGCTCTGGGGGTGTCTCTGCCTTCTCCTGCCCCCAAATGCAGAGCCCCCCATGGGACCTGGTTCATGGGTGAGAAAGACAGGCAGGCAGCAAGCCCTCATGCTGTTGTTGCACCGTGGCTTTATTGGCTTCCCTTTAATGGGCCTGTCATTAAGCCAAGAGGAAGCTGGGTGGGAGGGTTCCCATAAAATGAAGGCCTCACATCTAATGAATGCAGCACCCAGGGGGAAAGGACACAGAAGCAGCAGTTGTAGTTGGTCACGCAGGACTGAGCTGGCCTTCCACAGCCTGGCAAGGACAGGGTCCCTCCTTGCTGGGAGAGGAAATGTCGGAGCAGCCCCCTCTGCCATCCACCACTCTGGTCCCACACATGCGGGAGTGATCGAGGTCCCCAACCCAGAGGGTGGCTGTTTGCACCACTGGCAAACCCTCCTCAACACTTAGCTGGAGGGATGAGCTGGAGCTCAGTCAGCTGCAACCACCTCACAACACACATGCTATGCTGCCTTCCTTGGGGTGATGCTGTTTCTGTCTCTTTTGCTTCCTCCTGTCCTGAGGGTGCAATCACAAAACACATTATTTTCCCTCCAGTTGCTCATGCTATCTAAAGTCTGACCAGCTCAGGTTTGAATCCACCAGTCCTACTGTAGCCACTGCTACAATTGCCACTGCTTATCAGCCCATCATTAGGGTGTAGTAGAAAACAGAACCACTCCTCTTCCACAGGAGGAGCCATGTATGTGCAAGCCAGTCACTCCCTGCAGCAGGTGTCTTCAACTCACCCTGTTCTGCAGAGCACTGAGGAAATATGGTAATGCCAAGAAAATACTTAACCACCAGCATTTTCCAAAATAAATTGTAATTCTGATCATCACTGTCTGGTAAGCTGGTTTACATCCCCAACAGCACATCAGAAAGCAGAATTTCAGTCCCAAGTCCAAGGGGATTAAAAACATTGGTGAGGACAGAGACAGTCCTGGGATGTTTATATATGTAGGTAGAAGACAATAAAAAAGAGTTAGGATACCAGCAGAGAGCTCTCTCTAAAGATAAGGAGATAGAAATCAAGTAGAATGAAATTAAGGGATAAACTTCCTGGCAGCAAGATCCACTAGGAATCTTCACTATTTAAAGCTTTTGAAGATTGCACTGAGGATAAAAAAGGCTATAGGGAATATTTTGGTGCCAGAAGAGCCTGAGCAGATGTTGTAGCACAATAGGTAGCACAGGGCTTGGGGAACCACAGTTTTGTTCTTAGTCCTGATGGCAGCTCACAGTACAGCCTCACTGCATCCCTCCTACTGTCTATACATGGAAGTCTTTCACTACATTTTGCCCAGCTAGCCAGGAACTGACTTAGAGGTAACCTAAGCATCATGACTTCTGTCCCCAGGTGAATGATAGTTCCTCGAATTCTTCTCAGAAGAAACCATGAGGTTTTCTCAAGGTTTTGTCATGGTGGGAAATTGGAGCATGGACTTACTGAGCATTTTCACAGTTGGTATCTCAATTTTTTTCTTGTAAGACAGTCAGCAGGGAGTGAACATATTTAGCTGGAAACTGCATTTTTCAGCAGAGTTTTGTTTTGATTTTGGGGGGCAGAAGGAAAGTTTTTAATTTTTTTTTCCCCTCCCTGGCAGAAAAATTCCTTACCAGTCTGTCACAGGCCCCAGGGAGGTGAACTGCATGATCTAATTGGGCATTATCTCAGTCTTCTCCAATTTCTCTCCTGTCACACAGTCTGCTTTTTGACCTATGCCAAGAGAAACAACGTTGGCATGCATCCTTTTTGGCTTTGACAGAGCCTGTTTCTGCTCAGCTCTCTTCCACAAATTCTTTCTAGTTATGCCATCTCATCCATTCACTTTGCACTTGCACATTTAACACCATAATTACAACAGACAAGATTAGAAATCAAACTCACCTTTTCCCATCTAGTGCTGTTTGTTTCTTGCTCATTGTACTTCCTTCAATAGGGCCAGTGAAACTCAGCCAGTCCAGGTCACTTTTTGTTAACAGTCAGGTTCATTTTTCATCCTTTCTTACTGAACCCGGCCATCTGCAGACAACTACTTTGCTCAAGAACTTGGTCTATCTCTGCCCAACGTTTGTCTGCCATCAGCTGATAATTCCCCTCCATCTATTGTTTGAAATTGTTTGCTAAATCAATTCTGTGAATTATTCAAACTATCCTGGTCAGCCTTGTCTAGATTTAAAGGTCACACACTCCATTTCTTTCCTTCTGGGTCTTCAGTCACTTTTAAAGTCAGGTATTGGGTGAGAATCCTGGAGTTATTGAAATAAAATTATTTTCAAATAGTTCCCACTAAATTTTACTTAAAAGTACCTTGGTCACAAATACACTGACTAGTAAACTCCTGTGCTAGAGCACTATTGGAAAACACACATCTAAGAGAGAAATACTGGGAAAATTTGTTAAAGTTTTTTTCTTGGATAGTTACATTCATGGGAAATGCTTTCTGTGTGATGATTGAAATCATTGTAGGCTGAGTTCAGTAATGCTACTGCAAACGCAGACCTGGTCCTTTGACACCACGCAGAATGATGAGAGCTCTGGACTTGATCCAGCAACATATTTAAGCACATGAGCAGCTTAAGAAATGAAGTGCATGTTTAAATATCTAGCTAGATCAAGGCCAAAACATTTGGCATCTCACAGGAGTGCTCCATAAAAATGCTTTTCATTAAAAAAAAAAAAAAAGTATATTTTTCATCAAAAAAAAAAAAAGATTAGAAATTACCAACTTCCTTTTTATATGCCATTTAACATGGTTGTCTAACTTGTTATCAAGCCTTTAACTCTTCTCTCCACGGGCAGTTTTTTAGAGGAAGGCTTCTTCTCACACATCGTCACTCAGTTACACCACAAAGCTCATTTCTTGCTGAGGTCTTAGCCCAGGAGCCCCCATGGTTCTGACCAGTCTCATCAGGTTCCTAGAATGAAGGGAAGGTGATATGGAAGACACAAATAGGAAAATACTTGTAATTTACAAGAGGTATTCTCCCAAACATTGTCTGTAGCAGAACATCAAGGGCTGGAAAAGATTTGTTTTCTATTTTTGCTCATGTTTAAGCCAGACTTGCTCTCTTTGTCAAGCAATTACTTGCACTGTGGTTAGCACAGGAGACTGTGAGATAGAGATCAGAGCCCTCTGTGCTAGCTACCAGCATGAATGCAGAGTTACTGTCCCACAGGCCTTCTGTCTAAATAATGTCCCACAGCAAACATTGTAAGGGTAAAATGAGTCTCTCCATCGGGCAGAGTGAACAGTTCTCCTGTCTCTCTGTCTAGAAGCAGTTACTTAGTACAGGACTGGGAAGATCCCTTCCTTCTCCATTAAAACAACACCCATGGGTTTAATGGAGTTGACATGAGGGCTACCTTCACCAGCCTAGCCCAGTACCTAGCCACTGGGGACACTGGGAGTCCATGGGGGCAGGGAGGTACACCAGTATCTCCCAGAATGGATAGATCAAGAGGAAGTCAAGTCAAGCTCGATGGCCTTTTACTGAATCCTCCCTCTCGGGGCCATAAATAGCTCTTTCTGTGGCAACCCTTCGCCTCCCACAGCCCTTCCCCACCTCCACCCCCTCCCCAGCACAGGCTGCTCCTTGCCCTCTGCAGATCATTGTCTCCCAGCTAATTGCCCTGTCTAAGAGGAACAGGTCAGCAGCTTCAGGTGAGAGCCAAAGAGAGCTGTTAATAAGTAAATGATAAAAAAGAAAAAGGAAAAAAAAAAAAAAAAAAAAAAGGTTACAGAATGAGCTTGTTTCTTGCCAGGATTTGACTTGAAATTTGGCATCAGGAGAGTCCTGTTGCAAAAGGGCTAGAGCTCTTTGTCTCCCCTTGACCCAAAACTCTAACAGTAACATGGAACTCAAACCTGGGCCCCCAACTCCAAAAAGTGTGCGTGTGTGCATGCACGTGTGTGTTCTGTGTCTTGCCAGTTCGGAGTCAGCTTGGAGCCCTTGGAGCCACTCTGCGGGGCTGTGTCTATGTTACAAAATAAAACAAAACCTGGAAACAATGTGCCCCCAGATCATCCATGCTGTTTAATTAACTACAGGCTCCCTGGATTGGAAATACGTCAGTGTGAGGCAGTACCTGGTCCTGGCCTGAGGAACAGTGTGTGCCACGAGCCAGTCCCCCTAGATGGTATGGACAAAACCTCCGGCCCCACACCAGCATGCCCCACATCCCTGGGCATTGCCACGGGCCACATCACAGGGCGTGCAACACACGTACTATTTGTGCCACAAAACACCACTCTGTACACTTTTCTTGCTATTTCAGTCTTTTCTGGACTGATATAAAAACTCCACATGAGAAGTAATAACTCTGCTGCAATACCAAAGAGGAGGCCTAGGGCTGGCTGGTGCGTGGTCTGTGTATGGCCAGACAGCGCTGTTTGGTCTGTGAGCTGGGGAACAACTGCCTGTTACATTTATCCATGGACTGTGATTACCAAACACTTTTCTGACAGCTGGGCCTGGTGTGGATCCCATCATACTCTGGAGAGGATGTTTCCCAGGACATGTTGGAGAAGTGCAGGAGGATACCTCTGACACAGGGAGACCCTTGAGCAGACTCATTCCCAGCCCCAGCAGCAGCCATCAGCCAGATGGCTCAAATTCCCCTTAGACCACCACCTTGGGCTCTCATCCTGCTCGTAGGAGATGCTGTGGCTCCTGTCCCTCTCTGGGGCATAGTCCCTCCTGGTCCTGCCCCATCCCAGGAGGAGGAGCTGCGGGGTGATGGCCAGACTCCTCCACTCCCACCTTTGTGAGCCTAACCCTGTGGGGTCTCGTATGCCTTTGAAACCCGAGTTGTGTTGATGGATATATTTGCTGGGTGCCTCCCGTCTCTCCCAGGCTCAGCCTGCCCTGTCTGGAGGTTCTGTGAGGGAGAGGGGTCTGGAGTTTAAGAGCGTTATTGTTACCGGAGGAAGGAATTTTCGGTCCTATAAATCAGAGGCAGGCAGCAATAGGGCCAGCATACTTGGACTGTGTGAACAAACTTCATTTCCTGGGAGACTGGCCTTCAATCACCCTCTGTCATACTCCACTGATCAGAGGTGGACATGAGAGGAGTTCATTAAGGTGGAAGAAAAATAATATAATAGGTCCTCCCCATGCATGCACTATTCCCGACCCCTGGGGGTGGCAAGACACCCCTTTGCTGTGCTGAGATCCAAAACACACACGCACACAAGGAGCCACTCACCCTGAATCTGCTGGTATTCCTCTCCCTAAGCAAATTTCCTTCTAAAAATGGACACCTTGAGCATACCTCGAGGTTTTTTTTTTTCTGGCTACTTTTCAGATGAACTCAGTTCCACCGTCTGTTGACTCGCTTTGTAATTCTTGGCTGCACTCTGCCGGAGAAGGATCGGGCCCAGCGCTCGGTGCAAAAGGAATTGACAATTTGCCGAGCAAAACAGAAAGCTCAAAGCTCTCCTTGTTGATTTTGTTTCCTGGCTTTATAAGTGGATGGGTCAACGCTTTATTTTTTAATTTTTGAAGGGGTATGTCCACTCCTGTTTCTCTTCACCTTCCTGCAGCCCTATTGATTTTGAAAATGACCATAATTAGGAATAGGGGAGAGAATGAGAATAAGTGAAAGTTTAAAAATCAAATACAATGAATGGAAACAGAAAATATTTTAAACAAAGGATATGGAAAACAATTTCCAAAGAAGACAATTGTTTAGGAAATATTTTTTTATTTTCAGGAACAAATAGTGGGACAACATTCTGTATGCTCTTTCTTAAGAAAAGAGCTCTGCAGAGGCCCAACATGCTGAGCTGCTGCCTGCTATGCACTGGTGCAGAGGTGACAGCAAGCAGAAAAATACTCTGCAGATTTCTGAACTCAGGTGGGCTGGTGGCATCCCAGTTGTATGCTTTTTACAAAAAACACAAATGAAAAAAAAAAAAAAAAGAGAGAGAGAGAAAACTGTTTTTTTGATGACTTTGAAAAGCCTTTTCTTAGCAGTTCTTATGTTGTGGTTGCAGCCAGGCAGGTGAGGAAGCAGAAGCAGAAGTTTCAGCAACTGCCGCCTTTATATCCAGTGCCTTGATTCCCGTGGACATCTAGAAGCACCAAATCTACCCAGAAGGAAACAAGAGAAGGGTTTGGCATGACCTTATCTTGAACAGACAATCCCAGAAAGCACAAGGCTGGGGAGCACACTGTGGAGCAGGAGCCTCTGCTCATGTCTGACTTCACATGGCAGCACCTCACTTTCCTTGTGTTTGTGCACATCAGCAGTGGCGGCTATCCATGGCAGAAGAATTCCTTCAGCCTCTGGGGTCCAGGAAAGCGGAAAGGTGGTAAGCCTGCAGTGCAATGATTCAGTGCATCCTCTCTGAAGATTGTACCAAGGAAACTCCTTTCCTTGTGATCTCTCTTGAGAGACGCGGTCACCAAGTAGTATTTAATCATCCCAGAAAATGTTGTAGGATATTCTCAGTGGGTTTTTGAGTAACTTCTGAGTTAGTAGGGACACTTACTGCATAGAAAACAGGACTGCCTTGTTACCAAAGTCTTCTCCAGAGAGCTTGATCAGACATTTCAGTGGCACTTAATGAATATTCAATGAAGGATTTTGCATGCCTCCCAGATGAAAGAGGTTGCTGGAAAACAGAACTATGGGAAGACTTTTCCACCCTCGCTGTTCATCACCAGACAGGCTCTTTGCAAACATATCTTTTTATTTTGCAAAATCTTTCTGACCAAATTTTTACACTAATACCTAAAATGCCAGCTGTGCTGTTGTTAATGGATGTGCATCTCTGTTGGCTTCAATGCTGTTTAGCATATTAAAATAAAATTAAAGAAAATTTCACTGAGTTATTGAGAAATCCCAGAGAACAAGGATGAAGGAAATCCAAGCTTCGCTGGACTGAAAAGCAAAAGAAATAGAAAACTGAGCTACAAAGCTAAGGCAATTGCTGCAGCAGAGGGGCGAGGAGCGTGCAATACTGGTGATGCATGGGGGTACACCAGCTGGGGTGAAGGGAATATGACTAGAGATGTCCAAGGATGCTGTCAGAAGAAAGACACTATACGAATGAGGTGTACCCTATACCCAAACATAGCTATATGCCCTAGCCCACTCCCACTACATCAGGGCTCTGTTTGGGTCATTAGTGCTTGTTTTAATTTATTTAGCCAATTTTATCGCTGGAAACACACGGTGATTTACAACCTTTCCTGAGTGCACAGATTAATAAGCCTTCTCCTCACTTCCCCTAGAGACAATTAGCACGTAGCCATGATGGGAAATGACTATGAGGAACATGCTGGCAATATGCTGAGAGAGCGAGACATCAGGCTGAATTCTGCCTACCGACAAGGTCACTTAATAGCCACCACCCGTGCTCAAACCCTCACCTGGAGAGAAGAGGCTTCCCCATCGTGGGGCTGGGCACAAAACACACAACAAAACAGACTGAAGATCTCTCTAGGCACATCTGGCTGCAGGACACAGAGCTTGGATGCATAGTCTAGCCAGGGAGCTGTCATCTACTGTCCAGAAAGAGCTGGAGGCCCCAGCCTCCTGCCTGTTATGTTATAGTTTTTGCGTGTGCCCACGAAACCCCTTCTGCCTGCATAGGCTGCTCCCGCTCTCTGAGAGATGAGTGGTTCTGTACCGTGTCCTGCCAGCATATGGGCTGTGTGGATGGACAAGGCAAGCACGCAGTGTGGGGCTTAAATCCCTGAACATCGAGGTAGGCAGGGGGAAGAGGAGGGTTGAAGGGCCCTTTCTGAAGGCCACCAAATCAAAATCAAAAATAAATTTGTCTGTGTGCCTATGACACCTGGTCCACCAGCTCCTCTTGCACTGCGAGGCAGCTCCCTCTTTGCAAGCGCTCTTAAAGACCTGGATTTTAAAACTGGCACCAAGTATTCAAATTCACTCTTTCAAAATGTAAGGGAAGAGAGGTAGCAAGAATATGCTGGCAGCTTCCTCACATTTCCACCTGTGTATTTTTTTTTAGCTTTCTCAAACTTTTTTTTTCCCCAGTTCTGAGAAGTCAAAAATACTTTTGTTCTTTAAAACAGAATAAAATCCAGATTTTGAGGGAGAAAAATTTAGAAAATATTATTCAGAATTTTAGTAAACTCTCTGTCCTTTTTTTCCCCACACATATTTTTAAAATTGCCCTTGACAGATACTTTCCAAAAGAAGGTGAAAATGATAACTCCCACTTTACAAGCAGGGAAACCGAGTCACATACAGCCATGTGCCCTCTGCCTTCCTGCCAGCTGCAGCTCACAGGTCATTGTGCAATGGTATAGTCTCCTGAATAACACTACTGTGGTTCTCCTGTCCCATTCAGGTCCCAGGGACCTCCTGGCAGGTTGTCCATGGCTCTCCATGGAGCTTACTGCTATGGCAAGGCCCACGTGGACGCCTGCACGGACTGTTTCTGGGAGTTACTTCAAGACATCCTTAAGTAAACCAACTTCTCTTCACACAGGGAGTCTGTGCATTCCTGGCAGCATCTCGTTGTAGCCTACAGCTCTTCTTTCTCATTGCTCAGACCGCCCAGGCTGCTTCCATCCCTGTTCTCCATGGATTTCCCTCTCCCTTCCTGGAGAAGCATTGAGGTCTGAGGTGGCAGCAGGATTTCAGCCTGTTTCTTGAGCAGGTGATGGGTTGGAGAGGCCGAGAGGAGCAGCTTTTGTGGTATAACCATGCTGGCTGAGTTGTCTCTCCCTCCCCTCTGAACCCAGCCCCGCTGATAGACATTAGCGGGTGGGAGGCTGGCTCACTCCAGAGAGCCTTTGACATAAAGGGAGTTTTCACCCCACCTCTCCATCAATCAAAACTTAAACTTATTTGTGCTTATACACTACTTCTTAAGTAGAGAAAATAAAAACTGGGTTTAGGAGAGTGCAAATATTTAACAATAAAAAAAAAAAAAAAAAACACATTAATTTACCCTTTTTCATTTCTACAGAAGGAACCTTAATGGAGTCACATGACTCTTATTCTAAGTGATAAACCACAGGTCATAAAGCACCACTTTATCACTCTGCACAAGCAGTATAAATAACAGCTATTACCCAACCTCACTCCATCTGATAAGCTCAGAGATTTTCTAATATACATTTCTGATTTTTTAAATAATATTCATGATCATTTCCTCTTGAGCGTTATGAGTCTCTGGCTATGTGGCCCTTGAAACCAGGGCCTGCAAGCCCTTGTACCATCTCCCTGATTTATGGCCACGTTGGTTGGGACTGACGCCCTAATGAAATCTGTGACACTGCATTAATGGGGCTGTTTGTTACCACCGGAGTTCAGCGGCTGGCCGTGGTCTCAGAGCTGTGCTCAGGAAGGCACACGCAGAGTCTATAAAACCCACCCGGTGGGCAGCAAGCCTGCCCTACCTACACATGCTGGGGCACGGCTCCACGCAGAGGCTGTCCAGCGAGGGCTGAAAAAAAACCACCGAGGGTGCAAATAGCAGGTCACAGCTCCACACCACAGCTGCGTGAACACTGGGAGCAGGCGACAAGCTCGGGGTCTTCCCCGGCACCGCAGCTACACACACAGACACACGTCTCTCAAGCGTGTAATTAATACCCAGCCCCCTGTGTGCAGTCATTCAGTTGCACAAGCCACAGCGAATGTGCACCATCAGATTATCCACTAACAAGCACGTGCGTACGCAGTGTAACCGACACACATCCCTTTCACAGGCTAGAGCTCTGCAGCCTAAACAGGACGTGCGGGAGAGCAGCGGTCACCCCGCACCTCTCCGCCATCCTGCTGGGGGCTGCTTGCTCTCTGCCTCTAGACCAGAGCAACAGGACAGTGTGCAAAATGTGCCTGCAGTGCTGCTCCTGTCGGCAGAGACATCGGCATCAAATAGGCACTCGGTTCCCAAGCAAAGAAATGGCAGCTAGGAGGGCAGCTCAAGTCCTCAGTTCAGAAAATCCCAGCCAGTACGCACACAACAAAGATCTCATGCGCCCATCGCACAATAAAACATATCTGCAAGAGGGTTATTTTAATATCAATATGCCCTATTTAAACACATTATCACGAGCTCAGTCTCAAATCTACCATGGCAAACAGAGAGACCACCAGCTGTAAGAAGGGCAGGTCTGTACCGCTCCTTGGGCTAGGTAATGGCACAGAATATTTTAACGTATGTACATGCTTGAAGATCTGGACCTATCCTCAGCTGGCTGTGGCCATCCATTCCCTTTTTTGCTCTCAGCGCCCACCACCACACACCTCCTCTTGAGTATTAGTTGTTCCTGTCTGTCTTTGTTTCATTTTTCCTCTTTTAAAACAGCATAGGAAATCAAATGCAAAAATTCATGTTCATGAAATGAGGACTTCTATGCAAAAGGCAAAACAAAAAAAAATAAAAATAAAAGAAAGCTAAAAGTCAGTATTTGACCTGAATTCAGCCCTAGGGTAGGGTACCCTAACACTGCAACCTGTCATAGCAATGTATTACCTATTAAATAGTGCAACACAGCATTTGGCTTATTCTACCTTAGGTATATACAGAGGGGAATCTTCATTTCTGTGCACTTCATCTTACAACTTCTAAGGCAGGCCTAAAATTTATATTCAAAATGCATATTCATTAAACCAAATGCCTTATTCAGGAATGTTTTGGTGTGGAAAGTGGCAATATTACTGAGTATATTGTTGTGCATATAAAATTCTGTGCCTTTTCTCAGGATTGCTTTCCTAGCATTTTCAATAGCCAAAATGGCTTACCAAAAAAATCAGTGGCCGGACAAATTCACATCTGCTGGAATTATTAAATAATTAAAAATAATAAAGCATTCGGCTTAAAAAATGACAATTTAAAATCAGTAATATTGATATGGCTGAGTTTCATCTATCCTGAAAGGGAAACAGCTTTGACAAGACCATATTTTTAAATAAAATGAGTGTGGTATTATTCTATCAGGTCTCTTTAATTCCAGCATCATAAAAATGTGGTATATCTTTATTGATAGACTTTAGCTGGTGAATTCTCTTCTCTATGGCATATATATGTTAATGATTTTCTCAGCACTGACATACAATATGTTTAACCAGATGATTTTTCCTTTCATTCAAAGTTACTTCTCTGAGCAGTAATTTAGTGGGCACTTCTCAAATGACATCTCTGAGAAATACACACATGGTGCTTTGTTAAGAGTGTATTTTAATGATGTCTTGCTTGACCATGTTTCTTTTTTGTAGAATTGTAAATAATTCGTACTCTTCACATGATCTGCAGCTGGAGGGATACAAGACTGCAGAACACCGGCTATGCCATCAAACCCACTGTGTGTGCAATCACAGGTGCCTTTGCAACAGGTTTTGAGTCCAAGAGAAACCAGAAAATCCTTCCCTATGTGACACACCACAAAATATTTTCCAAAATCCTGAACCAAACCAACTCGTCCTCAATAGAGCAAACAAAACCCAAAGAAATATAATAATAATAGTAATAATAAATAATAATAATAATAATAATAAAAACACCTTAAAACAGTAATAGCATATCACAGGAAAAAGGCAGAAGGTACCTGGAGCCAGAGCATCACCCACCCCCTGCTGAGAACTGCACGGGCATGGAGGTGCAGTGAGCAAACAGTCACAGCTGATCTCAGCACACTGCAAATATAACTCCAGTCAGGCAGCGGATGTGCTCTCCTTAATGATATTACTGAACAGTTTACATAAATGAGTGAGAATTTATGTACAGAATTTGCATGTGTTTGCAACTGATCTGAAACTTATAAATACATTTCTGTATTTATACGCACAAGTAAATTAATATTGATTTCCAACCAGCAGCACCACCAAAATGGCATTCAAGTGCATGTTTGCAGGTGCAAAGTATTTAGCCAGAGAGCAAAGCAAGTGAATTTGCAATGAGAACAGTAAAACTACGGATGCAGCTCTGGAAAGAATGATTTGCATTGTTTGTCTGGCAGCAGAGCTGGGAGGCTGCAGAGCCGTCGGTCTCTCCCGTGCAAGGCACTGCTGAAGAGTTTGTCCCAGCACCCGCCAGCGAAACAAGTGCCTCAGCAGAGCAGCACCGGTCTAACTCCCAAGTGGGTGCTCATTCCCTGCCCCAAAGAGCTTTATTATACTGGGTGCACAGCTCAACTAAATGGGTAGGCCATTAAAGATTTACAAGCCATTGACACTAGCTAGCTCAGGGACATTGCGGCTACTGCAAGTGCCTTGCCTGCTCCTGCACTGCTTCATTTTCAGCCCCTGCACCTCATTACCTCCCTGAATAGCTGCTATCTGCACACACTCAGCACCCCTGCGCCCCCCTCGTTGCACTCCCAGCCCCACCATACCCATGCACGGCCCGAGGAGGACCTTCTCTCCAGCTTCCCACCTGCCTCAGCCTGTATCTGCTCCTTCCCTCTTACCTGTCCCAGATCCAGCTGCTGCCTTGGGCAGAGATGCTGGGGTCCCAGCACCTTCACTCACTGTTCTCCTGCAGCATCCCCAGCCCAGCAGTGAGCATTTTGGGACTGCTGAGGGCAGGGGCAGAGGAACTGTTGGGGCTGGAGCTGTGTGACTCACATCTAAACCCCTCTCCTCATCACTGGGGAATGCAACTACTTTACCAGGGCTTTGGTTTTTAACCAAGGTTTTACAATCACATCTCTCTAGATTTGCCTTTTATTTTTTTTATTTTTTTCTTTCTTTTATTTTTTTTTTCCCTCTCCTTGCAACTTGTCCTGATGTTTGGTGCATTTTTCTTGGGTATGCTTTGTTGTTTTAGGGTTGTTTTGTTGTTATTGTTGCTTGCAGCCACTGGAGAGTTCCCCTTCCTCTGGTTAATGGCCCATTACCCAGCTCTCACCATGCAGGGGTAGGGCCTGGGAATTGCTGAGTTCTGGAAAATCCTCATGAGCAGGGAGCGAACTGCCAAAAACAAAATCCTCTCTTTTCAGAGAGGGCTCTACAAAATGGGGTGGCGAGGGGGGACAATCCCCTTGCAGGAGGGATGGCGACAGAGCCCACAGGACTGTGGGGAGAGGGTGGGAGGGAGGCCTGAGCCACTGCTGCTTCTTGAAAACAGGCATTGGCTGTGGGGAAGAGGGGGGTGAGGAGACAGAGCCGGATTGTTAAAGGATTCAATGAGCTGTGCCCAATGTATTCGAAAGGTGCTTAAGACAGGCAAAGCTCCTCACCAAACACACTCTGCTGTGAAACAGCACGGTGCGCACCCCTGAGCGGAGGGCAGGCACCGAGTCCACTGGTTTGGGGACAGCCCCACAACCCCAAACACACCACCCCAGGAAACAGTCGATGTCCCTGTACCAGGTCAAGCACAGCATGGCCAAGGCAGCACTGCTCCAACCCACAGCACAGGCACGTAGACCCCTGACCACTAAGCTGGGCTTACTGAGCTTAAATTTATAAAAAGGGAGCAGTTTCAGTCTCAGCAGTGTCAAAATGTACCCTGATCTGCATCTGGGGACAGCTTGGGCTTGTAATCATCCACTCACCATGGCTCAGTCAGGTACCTCCCATCAGCTAGGCTGCAGAAATTACTCTTTTTGGGGGTCTTGTGGCCCAGATCCACTGCAGAGATGGCTTGGTGGCAGAGACACCCAGGTCCCTTAAATTACAAACCCATGTGCAGGGACTGGGTTATCACACAGACAGTATTCACAGTGTGATGCCTGCACTGGTCTTGGTGGTAGCTTCTGTAAGGCCAGCTTTAGACCCCGGGGCAGTCCAGGATTCAAGTGTGGCAGGGTGAGAAGGAGACCTTCCCTGACAAGATTTCAACTCAGAGAAAGACCTGAAAAAAAGTTCAGCTGGAGGTCCTGGTGAAAAGGATGTCTGCAGGCCCACCCGCACAGTGCTCCAGTTGCTCCCAAACAGTGAATTCATGTGGCAGAAGTTCTGGGGAAAGTGAAAAAAAAAAATACATACATGGAGACAGAAACTAGCCCCACCAACCGCTTGCACCGTTTGACATTAAAAAGTGCTGACAGCGGGGCGGGAGGAGAGGAATGGAAGAAGGGCCACTTTCATCTCATGACTGTCTCCTGCCAGCCCCAGCCACCGCGTCTCCCTCTTGGCCCCCCTCCTGGCCCCTTGCTTTCCTAGGCATTTTATTAAAAAGGGTCACAGCCTGCATTAGGGTCCCTCCCACAGCCCCGGCCAAAGGAAAACACCCGCCTGTCCCTGTGACCCCCACCTGCCCAGACCTCCGGCTCCATCACTGCTTCCTCCCCTCGAGAAGTGCCATCTCCACCCCACGGCAACCTCCACGTTTCACAGCGAAACATCAAGGCAAAGGGCTCCACGCAGGGGGAAGGTCTCCCCCCCATTTCTTTTTCTCTTACATTAATTATCTCATTTAGTTGAAAGAAAAGTTCAAAAATGAAGCTTTCCCTTGGCAATTTATGATGCTGGCGCAGTAATTTATGGCTCAATACAACTTTATTTTGCTCGTTCTTTACACACACACACACATACACACACACAGAGATACACTTAAGGAGACACTAACCTGAATTTATCACACTAAGTACCTGCCTGCTGAAAGTAAAGAGCTAAACATAATTTACAAGGCAGGACAGGGAGGGGCTCGCATGTGGGGGGAAACATTTAGAAGAGTTAATGTTTGAAAGTCAGTCTTTGAAGGTAGGAGGCTCCTCTGGATAGAAAGAGAAAACCTAACTAATTAAAACTGATGTATCAGTTTCAGAAGAAGAATGTGGTAATGAAACTGCCTAGGCAAAAACAACAGGCAGCGGGGTTAGCCACCACGGCTGAGACACCCTCCGGGGAGAAGGTCCCAATTCCAGCCTCAAACCAATGGGGTATGCGATTTAACTTCCTGGGGCAGTAGCCAAAACCTCCGTCAAAGCGGCTGGTCCCATGTGGAACGCATGACTGGGGGCAGAAGCAAATGTGGGTCATCTGTAGGACCTGAGTCATGGCCATGGCATGCTAGCAATGTGACCCACTGCAGTTCCCATCAGAGGAGGAGGGAGGGAACTAGCTGTGGATGTGTGCTGGTCATTTCAGGAGCAGCTAGGCACAGTGGATGGTCAAAGGAGAGAATATGCTTGCCCCAAAACGCTGACCGATGGGGCAGGCAACAGCAGGGAAAGAGCAGAGGCCACTTGCTTGGGTGATTCAGTGGCTCTGTACCATGGCTGGTACTGTGGAATTAAGGTGTTTGCTGGGCATCACAAATCAAGTGTAAGAGGTTTTCAAGCACACCTGTCTTGACAGTGTGTGCATATGTGAATTGGAGGGTGCCCAACTATAAATAAAGGCCCACCTTCCCCAGATCCTTGCTCTGGCTGAAGCTTTCCATGTTGCCACACTCACATCTTTCCATGCTCTGCCACCTCCAGGAGATACAGGAAAGGGAAATCAAATGGAAACATCCTGGTTTCATCTCTGCATTTTCCCCTAGAGCCTCACCCAGCCAGCCCCCTTCTCCAAAGCTCCATGACTTTGATGTCCAGGTGAGAGGTCCTTCCACACACTGCATCCAGGAAGATGAAGGCAATAAATACTGAACAAGAAAGCATGCTGAGACAAGAAACATGTGCAAAACATCTCAACTGCTAGCTGCTTTTCTTTTGAGCACCTGAACTTCCCAACTTCACAAGGCATCTCTATCTTCCAGCTAGGAAACTGAGCCGTCCAGTGACTCAGACCTGGGTCACGTAGCAAGCAAATGCCATTAAATTGATGTCAGCTGAGTGCTAGGTGAGCCCCCTGCAGCCAGACAATTCTTCCGCTCCGGGGGACCAGCAGTCTATTTGATGGGGCACTGACTTTAACCCCATCCCACTCTCTTTGTACAGGACCAAGTGCACAGATTCCTCTGTATCACAGACTTCTTTTGCCTTTATACACCCAAAGAACTGAAAACCACCAGGATAGGAGGTAAGCATGGGTTTGGAGGAAGGAAGCAAAAGATGACCTTTTGTTAAAAAAAAAAAAAATAATAACAATAATAATAAAGAATTGTTTTTAAAGTGATAAGAGAAATGCTCATTACCCAAACGTAGATTCATTCAAAATGTGCCTTTCTGAAAAACAGTCAAGCTGACAGTGTCCCTTTAAAGCAATGTGGCTCTGCTTTGGGCAAAAGTACACAAGACAATAGCCTGCGCTTGTCAATCTACCCAGCAAATTTCTCGAGCTCAACAACAAAACCCCCAGAAGGTGATCTGTATGTAAACATAAAACACCCGCTCAGTTTGGTAGGAAAGGTGTTATTTTTCTTACTGCTTTCTCAGTAGACATCAGCTTGTTCACAAATCTTACAGCAACCCGCAGCTGTGGCATTAAACAGGTGAGGAGAATAAGGGTTTTTCTTATTGATTTAGGGATGGTTTCATTTGTAAGCAAAAGGGCAGCTGTCAATAGACAGCGTGATCTAGGGCACCAACCTAGAGAAATCGTAAGCACGTGAGCACTCCAGAGCAAGCTGGGGACTCAGGGCTGTTGAATTGGGGCCAGCAGCCTAAACCAGGCTTTATTTCACATTGCATCATAACTCTATTGTGTGAATGAGAGGGAACAACTATTAAATAGGAGGATGGAGGGGGGGGGAAGAAGAAAACATGTCTGTTTCTTGTCTGGTAATGTTAACAATGTATTTATTAAAATGAAACAAGACTAATCTTTATTCTTCTGTGCTTCTCAGGTAGCCCTGTCTACATTGTCTGTTTTGTTTAGGTTTCACAGTCTTCACCACAGAGGTTATCTGTATTTTGTGTCTTGCAGAAAACTGGATGCTTTTATGTCATAGCAATAATATATAAAGTGCACAAATAAAAAGGTGCAAGCAGTGATGCTGCAGAATTGTTTTTGCCTGAAAATAACAGCAAAAATCCAGTTTAAAATAACTGTGTTTATTTTGATAATAAAATGTCTGTGCGTCCACATGCAGGTGCATAAGTATGTATTTATGTATATATGTGCATACAGTAGGGAAAGAGAGGCAAGGAGAGAATAAGCCCATCACATCGCTAAGTGTGCGGCACCTCCGCATCACACAGCACCCTGGCTACAGCCAGAGCCCTCTGATGCTCCGAGGGAGGCAGTGGAAGCGTGCGAGATATGAGGAGTGACAGCCCATCAGGGCAGCAGGATCGGAAGGAAAACTGAAGCAGGGTGTCAGCTCCAATTGTCCTTATCCCGTTCAGGGAACAGGGCTGGGCAATGCAAAGCAGAGGCAGGAAGAAAGGAGGCCGGGACATCTGGGGACTAATCCCCCATCCCCCAGGGATGCTGCACCCATTCAGGATCCAGGGCTGACTCCTGCATCGCTCCTGGCCCTGCTTTTTTTTTTTTTTTTTATCTTGCACCCAGGGGTGACAATTTGCCCTGGATTTCAGGGTGCTCAGAGGGGAGGGCCAGGGGGCAGGTGTGCCAGGGGAGGCTGTGGGGTGGCGGGAGGGTTGTGCTGCTTGCTGGGTCCAGGCAGCACCGGGGCGGAGGGGAGACTGGGAGGGCAAGGCCTATAATCCCCTTGGTAAATCCACGCCTGAACTATAAAAGGATAATCCATGTGCAACCCTGGCCCCACTTATAGGATTTAGCTCTTAGTGTGGAATACTAATATTTGGCTGTTTGTTTACCCCTGTGAACTAATTTGGCAGATTCTTATGATTCTCACAGGGAGAATTTATTTCGATTTTGATATTACTCAAAGCCTTGGGTCCTGGAGTCATAGGATTATATGCAAAGCTCTGAGCAGACTTTTTTAATCCTTTTTCTTAAGAAATAACTATTTGTTGTAGATGCGGCAAAAAGCTTGAAAGCTGGCCTGCTGTTCCACAGCACAATGGCATCAGAAAAGAAGCCACTTGCTAATTCCCTTTTTTTTTTTTTTTTTTTTAACATGGTGATTTTTAAGCCAGTTTTGCAACTGTGAGAGGTGAATGGGGATCAAGCCCATGATTTTGAAGAGCCAGCACGGCCAAGCCAGGCTCTGTTTGTAGATTCCCACTGTTTGGTGGCTCCCGGTGCCTGGCTGCCAGCTCCTAACCCAGTGGCATTGCTTGGGACAGCAGTTTCACAGGCAGATGCAGTGTCCTTCCTGCTATAACAGTGTGCAGACTTTGGGGAGAAAGAGGCTCGGGAAGAAAAAAGTCACTTGTCAGGACCAGGAATTCAGCTTTCAATTAAAAAGTAACTTTCTAACCTTGGACAAAGCAGAGGATGACTTGAAAATGCCACATATGCAGCCCCTTAAAACAGAAAGCCAGTACAAGAATCCTAACTATGTTATTTTTATAATCTTGCTGGTTTGAGGGCTTGCTCTTTGATTATTAAGTGTTAAAGTTGAAAATACCAGGAAAGATGTGTTGTTTTTGTAATGCATTCATTGCAAAGTGTGAAGAAATGGAATGGAAACCACAGTTCTCTATAAATGTATTTGTGAGTGTTCCTCTCCCAGCATCCTAAAATAAAGTTTGCAAAAATAATCACAATTAGAAACAGGGCAAGCTGAGATATTTTCTAAAGATTCAACTCTCAATTCGGGAAAACATTAAATTTTAATTCTGAGCCCAAGACCGTTTCTTCTAAGAAGATTTAAGTGCATGCCTAAAGTTGAATAACTGCAGAAGGGCTCCACCAATTCAGGGCCTTGAAGACAAAGCTGGCAAAAAAATAACAAAATTTATCACGATTAAAAAAAATTCTCCCTTAGTAAAAACTGAGGCAATTCCTAAAAAACAAACCTTCATAAATCAGGCAAACAAGACAGGCAGATGAGAATCATATCAGACAGTGGAAATGAGGCAAAAATAATTTAAATTATTTACACATTTTGAAACTTCACAGGGCTGAGAACAGAGGGTAAAAATCTTGCTGAATAAATCAGGGACACAACCAAAATTTGTGAACAGCAGTTTAAACTGGAAGCACCAGGTACAAATCCTAAGAGTCCAGCCGCAGAAAGTTTTTAGAGGACACACGTGCAGCGCAGGTACCTGTTTTATTTTCCTCGTCTTCAGATCTTCCTGTGAGAGCTTCTCTCGGACGGTTTCAGCCCCTCAGACTGCCCCATTTCCAGAGCCGGCTGGACAGGGAGCTCCCATTAGGGCTCACTTGCTTTCCACACTAGCTGGGCGTCTGTGCCGGAGCAGCGCAGCAGAGCAGCGGGCGAGCATGCAAGGATGCTCGGGCACTCTGAAACGCTTCCTTTCATTCTCACCAATACCCTGCAAATGTGCGTGTGGCTAAATACATGCATCGGCTGTCATTTTTACCCCTCGCTCAAATGCTGACAGCCTGTTCTGTCTCTGCTAATAGCTGTTAATAATTAATCTGAAATGATACAAAGATTTGGAAAATATCTTTTACACCATGGATGTTTTTCCAAATTTGTTACAAAGACAATGGGAAGGGAGACAATGTATTCATACAGACAAAGGGGAGGGAGTGTGTGGCTGTCTGATTTTCCAGGGGTTTTAACTTGTTTCTGTTTCCTGCTCTTTTCTTCTAAGCTTGTTTTCCAGTGGCAGGGTTGAAGAGCCTTTAACATTAACCAAAACTGGGGGAAAAACATATTACACTGAAGATTTGAAGGGAATCTTTTACTTAGTTTATTAAAAAGATCAAGAGGTGACTTGCTTCCTGCATATACTTTTCTTCCAGGGGAAGAAATATCTGGTACTAAAAAACTCCTTAATCTGCCAGAGAAAGCCATAACAAGAACCGATGGATAAATACTGAAGCCAGACAAGTACCAATTAAAAATGAAGTAGGAGACTATTCTTATTTTGTTTTATTTGTACGAGGAAGTCGGGGCGATGAACCATTCAAGCTGGCTATTATGGGAAGTGCCAGAGTCTCCCTTTCTCAACATCTCTGGATCAAGACGTGTTCCTCCTGGAAGTGCAGCTTTACTCACACAAGTTATTGTACACAACAGAGAGGTAGCGGGGTGACAATCTCTGGCCTGTGTTGCAGGCAGTCCAATAAATCATCTGGAAGTGTTTTGTGAGCTTAAACCATATAAACAACTTTTATCCTCTGCCTATTTTAAACAGGGAGCTTACTTAAAAAAAAATAAAATCAGGAAAGTGAGAATAAAAATCTCCAACAACTGAACAATTGTTCTTATTAAGGAAAAAGAAAAATAAAGGGGGGCAGGAGGGAAATGCACAGTGGCCACGATGGATGTGAAGCGACAAGGCTGCCAGGTGGCGGGACGGCATGGTCGGGGTGGCGGGGCTGTCCCCCAGCGCCGCCGGCCTTTGGGGAAGGAGCTGCTCAGGCTCCATGGAGAATCCTGCCTCGCTGGTTTCCAGCTGAGCAGCTTTCCACACTCAATGGCCGTCCCTGCTGCTTTCATGCAGGGATGTACTCTAGCTCGGAAGAGAGCGGTTCTGTTTAGATAGCCCCCAATCCTAGCTTTACCTCATCCCTTCCAGCAGAGTCACTGTAATTAAGATTTGTTAAGGTTTGGAAGAAATCTCATTAATCAGATAAGATCTGAACTTTATTTTCTTTTTAAAGACCCAATTTGATCTCTCTTGCTTGTGATAATTGCTCTCCTCTTCTGACATGGAAATTCATTTTCCAGGCACATAAAACACAATAGATTTCCATTGTCAACAGCAGCAACCTCAGGAGAGTTAAAAATATTCCTCCAAAGGCTAAAAAGAGCATTGGGAGCAAATCCAGAAACAGACAGGGAGAGGGAGCACAAGAAGGGGTGCTGTTGAAGGGAAGTGGGCTGGCAGAAATGGGGTTTGTGTGGTTCCCAAAGGAGAAAAGGGAACCCCAGGGGAAGCGAGGGCAGCAGGACCCCACTGTGGCCCTGGGTGCAAGGGGCTGAGCTGCCTGATCCTGTCATGGGGATAAAAGTTGCTGCCACCCCTGGCCCTTAATGTGGGGGGAAAGGGCATCCTTCTCCTGACTTTATCAGGAACCAGTGCTTCAAAGAGCGATCAGAAAAGCTCCTGGACGGCTGATATTTCGCATGAGGCAGCACCAGGATAAATGACACAGTGTGAAATATACTCCACCGCATCAAATCCTATCAATCAGCAGGATTCCTGGTTTCTAAATGTCAGGTGTGGAATATGAACTCCTTGGGAACATCTGAATCAGAGGAGGCTCCCACTGCCTTCCCGTCTGCAGCACAGAGCCCAGCTGGCCCGGTGCAGGCCCTGGGGCTAGCAGTGGGCACGGGTCAGGCCAGCAGCCCCATGATGGGCCTGGGCTGGGGCTGGCTGCAGGCAGGGGGGCTCAATCAGCACAACAGGGCACCTCCAGCCCCAGGGCCTGCTGTCCCCAGGAGCGTCAGGGCAGTAGCACATGGCGTCCCCCTGCAAGCCCTCAGCTTCAGCCCAGCTGGCCTTCATCACATTGTGCCAGCCTGGCGGGTGGCACCATGGCAGGAGCTGGGCCCACCACCTTCCCACTGCTCCACACACCACCATGTCCGACTTGGAGTCCTCTGCACTGTGAGGCCCATGGCTACAAGCATCCTCAGCTGTCCTGAACTATCACGGGGATTATAAAGCCAAGTTGCAGTTTTCTAGCACTTCTGCGGGGCCACATGCTCCTGTGGTGGCACAAGTCTCCATCACAGCTCAGCCCAGCCACCTTCTGGAGATGCTGAAGCTTGGGAGAAGCAGGCAGAGACAGAAACCACTGCCAGGCATTTGCGGCCTCCCAGGGACATGCTCTCCCTGGGGTGGCCAGCATGGCTGGCTGTGGGCAAGCAGGGTGGCAAAGCTGGGTGAGCCCCCACTCCACTGGCTGTGGGCATGGCTGGTGCACAGAGGTGCTAATAAAGACCTAGGGCGAGTGTCCCAGCCCTGCCTGCCTCTCTCCCTCTCTTTGCAGAGAGAATCTGCAAACATATTAATCTCATCTCACACACAAACCCTCCGTCCTGATCCCAGAATCCATATATTAGGAGATTTACATAAATTACCAGCTATCAATAGGGCACATGAGGTGCAGGGGCTAAAAGCCAGCACCCTTGCCAAGAAAATGGTACAAGAGGATTGGAAAAGAGGGAGAGGGAGGGGGCTGCAAGCACAGCCCTGGAGAGCAGAGGTCTGTGATGGCAGTGGCTGGCTGCAGTTTCAGGGGTGCCATGTCACTCTCTGGGGCCACTGTACCCTGCTTTGTGGAGGCAAAAGCCTCCTCTTCCTCTTCTTACCCCTCCTCCTCAGCATGGCCTGTGCCATGGCACCTTCCTTCCACATCTCCTCCATGAAGGAAGGGCAAGCGCCATCCCTAACCTCTGCTGCTCACCCCCCCATGGGTGCCAGGATGACCCACTGGGCCCAAGCCCATGTTCTGGTTGTGGTAGTGGGTGCACAACTAGCAGGGAGGATGAAATAAGCTCTTCACAACATTGCATTGCATTATCTGTGGCTTTGCATTTGCAGTCCAGGTCAGAGCTCACCTTCATCTCTGGCTTCTTCAAGCCACAGGGAACCTAGGGAACCAGAACTATGTGCTCCACCAGGGAGTTCAACATCTCCTCGCCTCCCAAGGGGTTTCACCTCTGCTGGGAAAGCATGGAAGAGCAAGCTCAGCCATAGTAGGCACCACCTGGCTGGAGGCAGGGTGCTTTCTGTCTTGAGTGCACTAAAAAGGGCATTCAATCCTCTGAGCCACAAGGAACACAGGTGATGCTTGACGAGGGTTGTGAGAACCAAGTACAGAGGCCTGTCATGCAAATGCTGAGAAAAATGCCAAAACAGATCCCCTTCCACTGTGTTTTCCCAGTCAGACCCGCCCTGTGAGGGGGCTGATGACCAAGCAGAAGGCAGTCCCAGAAATACTCCAGTGCAGGTCCAGCCAAGGACTCCCCATGAGGCTGTTTTGCCACCTCCATCCCCTGGGCATCAGGGGCAGAGAGGGGATGGGGACAGGGCCTCCAGAGGTGACCGGTGTGCCCGACCTCTCCTGCAGTATCTTCTGGGCCTCCCAGGCAGCAGCTCCGCAGAACACCTCTGCTTGGGAAGAGCCCTGTTTGGGGTCCCTTTTGTCACCAGCCTGTGGCCACCCCAGCAGAGCCCGCTCCTCCCGCAGTGTGTTGCTGCCCTCTTGGGCCCAGCGCACGCATTGCAGTGTGGAGCTGGGAAAAGGGGTCAGGAACAAGCCCCCTACAACAGAAAGTGCTTTGCAAGGTGCATCACAGGCCATCCCTCTGTCCTTCCTCCTTTCCTCTGGACAGACGGCCACCACAGCTGAGGCTGATGTATCTGTGGGCTGTGCTGGCTGCCTGATGCATGAACAGAGCAGAGCACACGATTACTTCAACTGGATTACGTGGGTATGGGACAATATATGTGACCCCTGAAAATATGATGTACAGCATATGCTTGGAGTAGAATAGCACCTAGCCCAAGGGCACCCATCTTGCAACGCCAGCCTGGAGGTGTAGGTCCCTGTTTTATTGTACGTCCCCAGCACACGTGTGTGTGCCAGGAGAAGCAAACCCAGCCTGGATTCCCAAAGCTGAGGCTGAAGCCGCGTTGGAGCCCATGCCCAGCGCCTTCAGTACACCAAGACTCTGTGCCAGGGGAGCGGGGTGTGGAGGCGCCGGGAGCGCCCGTCCCCGTGGCAGCCCTGCCCGCTGCCCCCCGTGGGCGCCCCGCGGAGCTGGGCACGGAGCGTGGGCTCCACGCCGTGGCCAGAGAGAAGCAGCACAGGCGGCTGCGGGACGGGACAGGCCCCTGCCAGCCCCCTCCACGCCGGGAACCCCCCCCCCCTGCGCACCTCCTTTTCTCGGTTGCTTTTTTATAAAGGAAGACGCTTCTGCCCCTACCTTCCTCTTCGGAGAGTTTTTTCATTGCTCTCCTCCTCCATTCGGGCACCTCCTCCTTTGTCAACTGTGGCATCCCCAAACAACATCACAACTCAGACACTTCAAAATTCACTCCCTTTGGCCTGAGCTCTCCTCTCCTGGGCCCACACAATAGCTCCCCTTTTGCTTACTGAAGCCCCAAATTTTAACCCAACTACCAGAATATCCTTAAGCATTTTAAATTGCTTTTAAAAATGCATTTAAAATCAAATTCCATGGCCAACACCTTTAATTGTAACCCTTATACAGGACCATAACCTTAGGCCAGGGATTACCACGTGAATTTGCTCACCCACCCCTGCTCTTTTGCTGCCCCAGCGTGTGTAGGTACTCGCGAACACATCCAGCATTATCCACCTCATGGATGCATTTGCCCCAGTGCCTCAAAACTGCCTGACACAGAGTCTCTCATTGTGCCCAGCATGCAAGACCACTGGGAGGTGGCAGCAAGGTGCTTTAGAAGGGCAGCATGTAATACACCAGTGACAACAGTCCAGCCTCATGAGTGCACAAGGCAATTCCAGCATCAGCAGCTGTGCTCCAGAAGGAATGAGGGTCTGACAACTGCACAGCAGCTGCCAGAGGTGACAGCAAGTTTTTGGCCAGCCACACCGTGGGGAACATCTCATCACAGCTGCTCCTGAGGGGCAGAGGGACTGTCACAGAAATGAAGAGCCACTTTGGGAAAGGTGGGTCATCACCCGCAGCTCCAGCCTGATGGCAAATCCTCACATGGGGCCATGCTGACCAGTAAGGTCTGGCTCTTCTTCAGCAGGTGCAGCTGCAGGCCAAGTAAATACAGAATTCAACATCAGCTTGATTGCTGGGGGGCAGGGGAGCACGCCCATTTCTAAACAGGTTCTTGATGCTAACAGAGAAGGGGAAGAACCTGCAGAAACAGTAAAAGCAGACCAGGCAAAAATGAGATCCCGTGATGGGCTTTATACAAAGCAATGGGGGCCTTTCACCTCTAGAGCAAACTCCTCAGAGCAGTGGTGGATTTTCTGTCCCAGTGCTTTCAAACTGTGACAGGAGGCCCTTTGGGAAGGAGGGTTTAGACAAAAGAAACCAGGAGAATTCCCCTAGTTACCCACGAGCTTACACCGAGTGACTGAACAGCTGCTTCTTGACTTAAAATCTCTCCCTGGCTGTGCTTGAGCTGTACAGCTCTTTCAGGTGTGACAGGCAGACCTGCCTCCAGTATCATAGCCTCCATGTGGGTGGGGACAGTGGGACAGGGACTCAGGTGGCTTCATATTCTTTTGCAGGAACAAGCAGCACATGCATTTCATCAGCCCCACCATTTCCAGTTTGCCTTAGGGTCAATCCACCTGCTATCATAAGCAAGAGGAATATATTTCTATTCTTAACCTGGTCATAAGCCAGAAGGAAAACACATCATCCTCCAGAGGCCCTTCCTGTCCATCCACTCATGCCGTAACTGAGAGCTCACACAGAATTATGCGAGGACCCCAGATACTCCAGACCTTTAGCTAGGCCAACACATGCCTCAGACAAACACACCTCCAAGACAATCCAGCCCTCACATGTTTACTTCCACCTGAAGCCCTTCAAAACCAAACCACAGCTCCGCTCTCTTGACACGGAGGCTTCTTGCCAAACAGTGAGCCACTCCAGCTATAGGGCAGAGTGAGGGGAGTCACTCTCCTCTGATGTATTCAAAATCCATGACACCTGGAGCAAATGTACATCACAGTGGAAAGTCTGAAGAAGGTCCTGAGTATGGATTTTTATGTAGGCTCACAAGAGGAGTTATAGAATGGACAGAGAAGAGTGCAGGTGGGATCGAGCAAGCAAAGAGCCCCATTCACCCCCTTTCTTAATGTAGGGAATTGAGACTCAAACCACCTGGATTTACTGCTGCAGTAGCATGCTAAATATTGAAAGAAAAGATGAAAACAAACAAACAAAAAAAACAGATCATGGAAAGTAAAGCAGAGAACGATGTAAGGAGGAATCTAGTTTAAGTAAATATGGGGCCCTTTTTAAGAGACAGGTCTTGAGAAGAACTTCAAATGTTAAGTTGACCATAGCAGAATGTTCTGGGTTTTGTTTGTTTGTTTAGGGGGGTGTACTTTGAGGGCTGCCTTTGTTTGAAGGTTAAAGTGAGAGAGGAATTCTGTAGGAAAATGTGTCTGTACTCATTAGAGGTAGGAATGCCTCAGCTTGATTTGCTTGTAGGACAATTTCTCCATGGTACTTGGCAGCAAGAGCTAGCATTCTTATAGACATAAGTACTATGAGTGCCTAAATCAGCAAGCAACACAAGGTATTAAATATATTCTTTCTTTCCACTATACCAAGTTTAAAGAGATAAGATTAAAAGCAGAAATTTCTTAAATGGCTAAAAAGATATAATGAAAATAAACATCATTTAACAGCAATTAATTAAAAGCTTCTCCCATCATTATTCTCACCAATTCTATCCAGAGTACTTTATTTCATTTAGGTTAATACAGGAAGGCTTCACACCAGACAGGGCTGGAATCAACCAGGCTGCTAATACCCTTGGGATTTCCATTTTTGGCACCCTCCCTCCTTCCAAAGCTGTTCCCTCATTAACTGCTGAGCAAGCCTGGCCACCAGATCCAGGATGGATCCCACGGCGTTATGTGCGAAAGACCCAAGTTCAGTTCCAGTAGATGACACGGCTCCTTGGCAGGGTGAAAAATGCTTGCTCCCAGGAAGGATATGAACTGCTGCAGGCTCTGCAGTGGCTGAGAACGTGATACCCCAGGCAGCACAAGCAGACGGAGCCTGGAAGCACAGAAAGTGAACAGGACCTGGTGCTCCCTTTCAGGGAGGCCAAGCCAGCCGTTAACCTGCAGCGACTCCGCAGCTCCCAACCTGAGCCAGGCCTGATCCACCTCGCCCATCAGTTCTGCCTCATCGACCGCACACAGCCTCTTCCAAGCGCTGCTGTAAACAGCAGGCTCTTGGAGGAGGCTGGAAGGTGGCACTGGTAAGGTTCACAGGCCACCTCCTGGCTCTCTCCTCTCCAAGCACAGCCACCTTGCCATGTGAAGGAAACCTTTGGCAGCTGTCTTGTGCTGACAGACAGGGCTTGTTGAGCTTGGCTGAGTAATCCCAGCCGCTCCCGTCACTGCAGCTGCATGCATCCTCGTTCTCCCAACCCAAGGATCGCTGCCTCGCTGAATCACCCCATTAAATTGCTAATATCTTATTGTTCTTTAAGATTTCGAAACTTGCTGCGAAACGTTTACAGATAATTTTTTTTGCCTGCAGTCACTGTGCCTAATGCCCAGTCATTGAGTGCCATATGTGTTTATATGCACTGCAATTTTCCACTTGATTACATTTTACCACAAACACTTTCATCCACTCCGCAAAGACAGCAGCAACACATCCATAACATTCAGAGCAGCCCAGATAGACAGAGCCCAAACATGAACGTCTCCACACTGGCTGTGGCACCTCAAAATTTTAGATTCCCAGGTGCAGCTGACCCAACATCCAGTTGCAAAGACCCCAAGGGCACAAGTACCTCTGCCACCTAAAAGGAGCACGCCAAGTTGGCCTCAAGCTCCAGCTTTCTCATCAAGCATCGGGTACTGCTCAGATGGCTGGAACAGCTGCACAACATGGAGATGGTTGCCAATAACTGAGGATATCTCAGATTTTCCAGGAGACACGGGATGACACAGGCCACTATAAGGATGTTTAGCATGTGAACCTGCAGAAATCCATAGAGATGGCAACAGTGCAGCATGCAAAGGGATTTTGATCATTCTCCCCTCCCTGCAGCATGGACATGTTTTGAAGTTGGATTCTTCACCTCTGAAGGCAGGGGCAATGTGTCCCTCAGCCTCCAGCTACCTAGGCACTGCCCAGCTTGTCCACAGTGTGGATCACAGCTTCCAGCTGCAACACCTTCCCATCTGCAGCTGGAAGGTCACTTTGCCACCCCACTGCAGCACACAGCACCCTGGCAGGAAGGTCAGCCCCTGCCTGAGGACAGGGTACAATTCACTCCAGTTGGCTTAGGGCCGTGGCAGTGCCAGGCCACAGCCTTCAAGGAGAGAACAAGCAATGGATTCATCTACACAGCAGCACTGATATCCCCATACAAGCTCATTTATTGAACTGGCTCAGCCCTTTATGGTACTGATTTAGACATCAGCATCGTGCTGATGTGGCAGTGCTGCTTCAGGTCTGCGAACAGCTCTGCCTTCACCCTACCTCATCCCATCCTCTCTG
Organism: Aythya fuligula; assembly: GCF_009819795.1. Classification (NCBI taxonomy): domain Eukaryota; kingdom Metazoa; phylum Chordata; class Aves; order Anseriformes; family Anatidae; genus Aythya; species Aythya fuligula. The sequence continues at coordinate 18,006,715 of NC_045565.1, forward strand.
GTGCATGGTACGGACACTCAGTGGGGGAACTGACAAGAATCTACCATGTGATGATTAAAAGCTCTCAAGCAAGTATCACCCACCTGAGCCTGCCCTACTGGTGAACTCTGCCAAGAGACACAGTATTGTGTTTTGCTGCTCATGGCGTGAGAGGGCAAAGACACGAGTTTTGTCACTGTAGTGCAATGTGATTCAAAATCTTGAGTGCATGCAACAGGCAGGAACCCCTGAAAGACCTAGATATTATCTGGGTTGTTCATGATTTTAAACAGTCTTTCTAGAATAACCAGCATTAGCTACATGGATTAGACTTCATTTCTGCTAATCTGCATTCGCTCTGAAAACTCCAACTGAGATAACTCCAACTGAGATAAACTGTTTAAGACCTTCACCATGTTTCCTTCTTATGCTACATTCAATAAATAAACATTACTTCCTATTAACAGATATAAACAGTCCTGGCTATTTTCTGCTGGAAAAATAAAGCCCTCCTACAAAACAAAGGAACACACATAAATACCCTGCACCAGAGAAGAGGCACTGAAGCCATCAGTGGTAACTAGCCTGGGATCACAAAGCCAGTGTCCCTCACCATGGATACATGAGCACAAACCAGTGGAAAGAAAGCCAGATCAACTGGCCTGGCCACCACTGCTCTGCTAAGCATTTATAGCCTTTTGCTCAACAACACTGCTTAGCATCACCAGCACAAAATCAATATTTCCTTGAGAAGAATGCTGGTTTGGAGAAACTCAGCAGTGGCTTTGGCAGAGGTCACTCCCAAGACATGGGGCAGCACGTCTGTCAAGTGGAGTGCTCACTGCCTTTTCGTCTGCTGGAAAGCGCCTGTTAACTCCTCTCCTGCTCCAGTCTTCTTACCTTCCAGAGATCTGATGCAGTCAGCCCGCAGTCAGTCACTTTGTCAGCAAAGACATTTTATTCCAGGTGAGTTCACTGCATTCCTTTCAGACTTGGGCTGTATCAGCTCTTAGGCCTGTACCCCTCAAGGGCAAGCTTTTTATAAGGAGGAACCAAATAACAGGGAGGTGTTGGAGTGAGGTTGTGGTTTTCCCTCAGCAACTTCTCTAAACCTATCCAACCTGATACTAGTGTGCCCTGCTGACATGCCTATCATGTATGACAAAGACCAAGCTCATGTGAACAGTGGGTATCAATGCTTCATAAGGGGGTGTGAGCTTCCATTTGACTCTGGGGAGCTATAATTTGCCTGACTACTCCTCCCAGAGGCATAGCTGCATCAAGCTAGGGGTGGTTTTGAGCAAGAGGTGGTAGCTTCTATCTGTCCTGCTCTTTACTCTTCTTGAAGAGTTGGTTAACCTTCTTGAAGAGTTGGGACAGTCTTAGTCTAGGACCTTTCATCCACTAGGAGTCTGTTCACAGTCTTCTGGGCTCTGCTCAGGCCTTATTACTTGTCTAACAGGATCATGAGACTAGAGAGGATCCCTTAGGTCACTATATCTAGTCTCCTGCCTTACGCAAGAACTTTACATCACATTTCATCTGATTACTAGTTTTTCTCCTTCACTACCTCCTCTGCTCCTGTAAAAGCTCATTTCAGTGCTTTGCACAAAGGGTCTTTAGGCCTCCCCAGAAATCCTGGGCAGAGTGGTCATTTGTGGGCTGCTCCTTCCTGCTGTGGAGTGTTTTTACTTTCATGCTAAGAGGAGAAAAAATAACTCTAGAAATATGGCATTCCTCGGTTCCATGCTGAGGGGATGGAGGATGCTGTAAAGCTTCATTATAGTAGATTAAAAAATCTGTTAGGGAGCCTCATCCACTCCTTCTTAATTCTAGGTAGGTGACAGAACATTTGCAATAGCATGTAGAGTGGCCTAAGACCTTCCCCTCATGACATGGGTCCAGGTGAACCAAGGCAGAGATACAGAAGCCACTTCCTGCACCAGACAGAGGCAAGTTCCCCGGGAAGGCCCTCTACAAAATCATTCCCATTTGTTTTCCCTTGATAATCCCAGCCTACTCATCTTTCTCCTCCAACAGCTTTTCCCTCCAGCCTCTCTGTTGGAGGGTGATATTTTTCTGAACAGCCTGATTTCTTCCCAACTGCCTTTGCAATGAAACCAGGATTTGAAGGGGAGCCTGGGGAGAGGGAGGGAGCGAAGTATGAGACGTTCAAGCTATAGTGAAATGACATATCCATCACAGCTAACGGGAGCCCACATGGCACCCCAACTGGATCCTGCCCCACTGCCCACTTTCCCAGCTGGATCTGCTGGAGTTTGCTCCCTCCCCTGTCTCCTCCCCACATTTCTGGTGGTGTCACTCCAGGAGAAGTGGCTGATCTGATTGGCGAGAGAACACGAGGGGTGTCAGGGAAGGTGCTCACAGACATTTCTTGGCTGCCTCAAGGAAATAAAGGCCATCGCTGAGCCTGTCAAAATGATTAATCGCTTACAGGGAATGAGGGGGAGGAGGGAGAGGGAGGGAGAAGGAAGGGGAGGAAGGAGGAGAGAAAGACAGATGGGATGGGGAGAGCTATAAACAAACAGCAAAAGCAGGAGACACAGGATTGCCTCTGTGCTGGGAAAGAGGTAGAAAGAAGCAAGGGCTGTGCTTGGGGTAGCTTGGTAGCATAGTGGCCCTGCTCACCCTGCAGACTTGCATCACCCCATATATAGCCCCAATGGGTTGCCCTGCCAGAGCAATGTCAGACCCAACAGACCAAGTGACGCAGCTCTGCAACTCCCCAGCTCCACATCTAATAGTGGATGGCAGTTGACCTAACCACCCACCAGTGCCACTAGTTGTTTACTGCCAGAAGCATTTTACCCCAGTGAAAGAGATGGGTAAGAGTAACTTCTGAGAGACTGCCAAAGACATGAGTCCTTGAAGAGAATGTTCAACAATCTTGGGACAATCAGTGCAGTGCCCCTGGCACTAAGCCCTCCCACAGCATCCACCCCTTGGATGCTGCTACCCACCCCACGTGCCCTCCCTGTGGGCACCAGGACTGTCAATGCAAATCAACAATTTGACCTCACTCCTCCAGCTGCTTTCAGCTTAGCTAGAGCCCTCACACGGCTCCCTGAGTGAGGCCAGGGGTGCTTCAGCAGCCTAGAGTGTGCAGCAGATCTCACAACACAGCTTACCTCAGCACAGGAGAGCATTCCCTCTTTCCTGGCTCTCCAAAGGGTTACGAAGTCAAACCCAAAGGTCCTCTTTGTCAAGGCATTCAATGGCCAGTGCTGACTGTTCAGGAAAAAATACAGCTGAGACTCTGAGGTGAAAATCACACCTAAAGCTCTGGCCGCCCAGCTCAGTGACACCTCTTACAGCAAGGAAAATACCTTGTCATGTCAAAGCCTGGGCGTTCTCAGGGCTTACTGCATGTTTGTGAGGTATTCCGACAGCAGTCCCACATCACCACAAGCTGCCTTGTGCAAAAAACGTGAGGTTGAAAGGAAGAGGTTTAAAATCCAAGTGCTATCATTTGTCTGAACTTGGAGTCAGCTAGGAATGGGGTGAAATAGATTCAGCTCTCCCCTTTGGAAATATCTGCTTTGATTTCCAGTCACAGAAAGAATAATCACCCTGATGGAGACCTCTGCCTCAAGTGAATGACCCAGCCTTGCAAAGACAAAAGCTGTCACTGAAATCAATGAATCCAGTAAGCTCCAGTCTTGGTAAGATACACCAAGCAACCTTGTTTGCCCCACAAATGGTATGTCATCCTCCCTTGCAAGTTGTATTTGTTGATCTAATCAGAGGCAGCGCCTCTTCCTACAAACCACAATAAAATATCTGACAAGGCTTTGAAATACATATACAACATGTCAATTGTCAGAACTGAGAATGTGAACTGCAGCTTTGCAATAATACCCACTTCAGCTCACACGAACCCTACCCCTACCGCAATATGCCTAAAGCTCCCAACATCTGCTGTAACACCATGATATCCTCATGTCCTTTGATTTTAGCTAGCCAGACAGACACTCACTCCTAAATACCCTTCCTGTGCTTGACCTTCACCCTGCTGTTTGCCTGGGCAAACACTGTGTGCATGTAGGTATACAATCAGCTAGCCACTGCCTTTTCCAGCTGATGAGTGGTGATTTTTCCTTGCAGTCACACTCAGTAAACACACTTAGTCCCAGTGGAACCCAGTAAAGACACTTAGTTAGTCCCAGTTGAACAAGTATGTGTGTGTGTGTATATATATATATATATATATAAATAAAAATAATATTTATATATGTAAATGTATAACTATTTCTCTTTTGAGAACTCAAATACCTTACCCAGTTTTCCCTTTTCTCCATATATTTCCCAGTAGATTGGAAGTTTCAAACAGGTGCAAGCTATTGTGACAGTTGATGGAACAGCCTGGGCTATAATTCTGAAGGCAAACTAGCTTCTGGGTTGAACATCCCTCTGTGCCTTGCTGGCCACTGGCTTACTGACCAAGTTGTGCATTAAACTGATTGCATCCTGCTTGTAAAATCTAGCCTGCCAAAAATTAAATACATAGTGACTACTACGGAGACATAGCTTTATATTCAATAAAGAAAGAGCACTACATGCTGAGCATGTTTTGGGGTCTAAGTGCTGTTCTAGTGAAAGCACAGGGTTTTACAAAGGTGCTGTATCCCTTATAGATCTGTTCAGTGTGAGCACTGCACCTCACCTGTCCATTTAGTCACACCTTGCTTGGACAAGACTATAACCTTCATCTGAGGGGTAGGCATCTGCTCACTGAGGCATCTGCTCAGTGTGAGGTAGGTGGTGTTCTGTTCACTATACCTCTGCTTGTGCCTCCCTGCAGTAGCAGTCACACATGATGCCTTCAAATACAACGGCTGTAGGAGAACAGGCAACATATAGGCAAAAACCAAATACATACACTGGATTGTGCTGTCTGATGAGCTAAGCCAACAAATAAATAAAAGTACATGAGATGTCTCTTTGTCTTCTGCCACACAGCCTATCAAGTTCCTCCTTGCTCCTGTGGGCAATGACATTATCAGAAGAGCCAGATAAAAAAAAGCTCTCTCATGTTGCTCATCCTACACTTTCCACATGCCAGTCAAGGCCCATTCCAGCTCTGCTCTACACCAGAAACTGCAAAGCTGATGTAAGACTGGGGGAAAAGAGTCTGAAAAGTTTAACAAGTTGATTCTGTGCCTCCTGCTGGCAGCGTGTGGCTGGGCACTGAGAAGGAATACAAGGTGTTGATCAGGCAAGGAGAGGGCTCCAAGGTACAACATCTCCCTTACTAAACAGACAGCTGACACTGAGCAGCATGGGGAAGATTTTGCCCAGCTGCCTTCCTCCACAAGCCTTTCAGCAGAGCTGAGACCCTTGCTGCTGCTCCACATCTAGGCGGAGGGGGCTCTGCAGAGCAACGGTAGCACTCAGTTATGCATCTCATGGACTTCACTGTGGCTCTTGTGGCTGCCTCCATTGTTTGAGGGATATTCTCCCCCCCTTCCCTCCTTCTAACAAAGATTCTGATTAATGATCGCTCATTCCTAATTGTCAAATTTCTTTTCCTTCATCCTGTGTCTAATCACCAGTGACAGAAGCCATTACGCAAATGAGAGCAGACGACTTCTCACAACTGTTCTCTTTGGTAAAAGCCTTGTAATTTAAAGCTCTGATTTGTAGAGGAAAGCTGCGTTTCCCCAAGGCGTCCGGGCATCTGTTCCACTTACACTCCACGAGCCTCTACTTCCGCTCCCTCCCCCCACAATTAGTCCTCTGCTTGCAACAAATATTTGACTTTGCAAGGCAGTAATTAGAACTTACTTTGCATGTGTTTGTCACAGTAATGGCGTCTTTTCCTTTCCTTAAACAGGAACTCCTTCACAGCACCAATATGGAAAATCCCCCAGGGAAGCTGGTGCCTTCAGAACTTCCTGGGACACTGACAGCAGAGGTGCTGTCTCCCAACCAGGATGGGAAGATGAGGACCATAAAATAAACATAGTGCAAGGAAACCCCTTGTGCACATGCGGCAGGAGAGAGTGCCAAGGCTGGAGTGCACTGTCCCCATTCTAGGGCTTTAGAGCTGAGCAGCTGGCTGTGTTCAATGTCAGCTTGCTCCTTGCTAAGAACTGCCCTAAAGAAAAGCAGCAGTAGCTTTGCTCAAGGTCTGCCATTATTTATTTCCTTCAAGAGCTGCTTTAAAGCTGAAGGTCTCACCCCTCACCCCCACATGTGTTACACTGCTCCAGCATCATAACTATTTCTGCACCTGGTCCCATTCCTTCTTATTTCCAACACTGATCCTGATGAAACTTCACCTAGATCCACCAAATGACACAGTCTGCATACCTGTTTCCTGGTTTCTCTGCACAACCTGAGACACTGCTGAGTTTTGTGGTACCAGCTGTGCATACTACTCAAGACAGACATGCACAAAAAAAGACTACAGAATCTGACATATTCAGGCAACTAAACTCAGAATAACAGAGTTATTCTGAATAACAGAGTTATTCTGAGTGTGTCAAAGAGCTGATGATCCCAGCAGGCACAGCACGGAAGGGCGAGTGCCCATGGCCACAGAAGACTTACCACTTGTCTTTCCTCCTCCCTCCACATTCAAACTATCCCTTCAGGATGTGAGGAGACTGCCAATCACGGTACCCCATGGTCAGACAGCTGTCTCTGTCTCACCACCACCCCCAACATCCCTATCCTCTGTTCAACTTCTCCCCATTTTACTGCACATTAGAAATTTGTGCTGATTTTGCCAACGATGTTTCACTGATGGTTAGATGCTAGAATTGCTGTAGTTATCACCAGCATAACATGATCTATGCCTTTGGTTGGTAGAGAGGACTCCACACCCAAGGCTGCTAACAGGGAGCAGAGGTACACAAACAGGAAGCCTCCCACCAAAATCACCTTGACTAAAGCATGAATTAGATAAAGGATCAAACAGAGGACAAGATGTTCCAGAGGAGTAAAAACTGATTGAACTCAATAGACCTGATGATGTAGATTGCTCCATTGGTTTCATCAGAGACCAGAGCATAGTGACAGCATTCAAATCAGCAGGGAGGGGAATTTGTTCCTTCCCCTAACATTTGTCATTTAAAGAGTTCAAAGATGTTCATTTTATTCCCAGCTTTCTTTTCAGGGTGATGGGAGTAGTACGGGGAAAAAAAAATCTCAAGGACACAGTAAAGCAGTTGGTATTGCTGTTTTGAAGACAGCTTTGGAGACCAGCAGCCTTCAACAGCGAATAACAAAGTGAAGTTAGGCTGAGAAGTATCTCCATACACACATCTCCTTATACAGCTCTCCTATACAGCCACTCACAAAACAGAAGCCACACAGTTCTGTTGTTCAACATTGGTTGTATTTAAGAACTACACTTCAGAAGGTACCGTGTGTTTGTCACACCCCACCCCCTGCACACACACACCCCTAGCAGAGAACACACACAGCTTCCCAATACCATGGCAAGGGGCATTGAAAGCACAAGGTGAAAACGGAAGGGGAGAGTCAGTCCATCAGTGCATTGTAAATGAGCTTTCACGAAGTCAAGTGCAGCAAAAACTGTTCACTTAAAAAGTTAGACCTTTGGCAAATAAAGATAAAAAGGATCCTAAAGTTCTGTAAGTACCATTCTCTCTCCACATGGGACGTGAACTCCCACCCTGAGCTTCAAGAGTTGATGGTGCCTAACAAGTAGCACTGGAGACTACTGTGCTGAATAAATAGCACAGAGATGGGATTTCATTTGAGCTTCTTTCAACCAAGGCCAGAGACCGCACATATGCCCAGGATTCCTGGGAAGGTCTTGCTTTTGGCCAGTCAGCAGCCTAACTTTCTTCCCCATGCCCAAAGGCTGAGTGTTGATAAGCATCCAGCTGAGTGCCCTTCGTTTGGATCTAACCACAGCTCTGGATACTCTGCAACAAATAACACGGCAGTCAGACTACTCGGTGACATGGACATATTTCTTAATCAAGGGCCCTGTAGCTGCCAATTACACTTAATTTGTTCTGACCTGTAAGCAGCCATAAAACTATCCCCCAGGACTTCCTGTTCAAGAAGTCCTTCACCTTTGCGCAAGAGAAGCTCACAGCAAGAGGCACATGAGCTGTCCCAGAAAAAGATGGAGCCTGAAGCCAAAGGCAAAGCACTTCTTGAGCACCATCTTCTCAACACTTATCAGAATACTATGTCAGAAAAAAAAGGAAAATAATGGGAAGTCTCAATAGAACATTTGCTATTCTCTGCAATAAAATACAACACCTTCTCCCACCTCTAGCTCTTGGGACCCATTACAACTGCATCCAATATACAAGTCCACTGCTCTGCCCCAAACCAGGAAAAGCAGTGCAGTGGACCATGGGAATAAAAAGCCAGCCTCCATATGAGCCTAAGGCTTTTAGTGGCAGAGGTGGAAGAAAGCAAAATAATTTTTTAGGATGATTGCCAAGGACTCAACCAGAAGCTCCTCTTGTTCCTGTGCCCTGGTCTTGCCACTTCCCAGCCTGCCACGTCAAGCCCCAGAACACAAGAAGGATCAAGATAAACTTAACCACATTAAAACGGAAAGCCCTGACCTCTTTCAAGTGACTGTACAAGGAAAGGAACCACACACTATCATGGATTAAACTGATGGACAGGAGTCACACAACATCACACAAACATGCGCACGTGTGCGCAGCCACACACACTCGAGTTCTTGCAGTTTCAGTAAAAAGGGCACTTCCCACGTTAGTCTGAGGAGCCAGCACCCCTGGTGGGAAAAAGGGAGGCTCTGTACCTGTCTGACGTTGTGTTGACAGTCTCTCTCTGTGCCCCTAGAGCTTTATTTAATTTTTTATTTTTTTTTTTTTTTAAAGATGTGGCTTAATCATTGAAGACTTGAAATTTGGCCTGGCATTTATACATCTCCCTTCATAATGCTTCATCCCCTTTTAACCACACTACAGCTCCACAAGAATAGGAGAGAAGCCTTCACTCCCCAAAACTGCTGTCAGAATGAAGGAGGTTTATCTAGACTCCTACAACACAGACATTTGGAGAGCACGGGATCTGGTGCTCACATACTAGATGAATTCACTTCTCTCTCTCTACCCTGTGCAAAGTCCCAAGCGTGAAAGTCTTGCGTTGAAGAAATCAAATCATTTGTCCAGTTGCTCATCATGCACAGGCCAGCTCACAGTTTCATTTCCACTATAGAAAAAGGTGCCAGAGTTGAGCATGGCTAGGTCCTCTAATAACAGAGAACTGTGAAACCTATAACTTCCCATCTTATATCCACTGCAGGCACCAACACATAAACGCAGCCAGGAGGCCCAAACCTCATGAGGCTGAGGAAACAAGATCAATCCCAGTTCCCCTCCAAGCTCTTCTTCAAATGCCTGAAAATCCTGAAGCAACACACCCGAGTGCCAGAAGCCGTGCTCCTTGTTGTGGCAAACAGGGCAGAGGAAGGGGAAAAAAACAAGTTAGTGAGCATGAATCCAGCTTCCAATAAGTGCAGACTCGTTCTTGGGAGGTTGTTAGATGACAGTGAAGGATGAATGGGGTACTAATGGTTTTGCAGTTCCAGTAGCCCCCTTTGTTGTAGTGGGGCAGGGACAGGGATGGGCCAGGAAACCCATCAGTCTGTTAAGTGCTGCGTGCAATACTAGCGCTCAGAATCTTCCGTTGCTTGTGAACAAAGCAGCTCCAACATCAGTCACCCGGGGCAGCCAGGCATTAGTCATACCGTCCTTTAATCATCATATTCAACAAGGGACCCACCTGTTCAAAGCAAAAACATACAGTTAGCCAGAACAGTTACAAGTGGCAATTGCCACAGCCTGCTTCTCCCACATCAAGACAGCTTACGAGCTGAATGGCCCAGGGCAGAGGATGTCAGCATGCAAATTGATCCTAAGGTACACTGAATCGGTTTCTAGGTATCTTCTAGGTAACACCCTGGGGCATCCAGAGTTCTCAGTCAACACTCAATTTTAGTTGACAGCAAACATCGCACGTGTAGCATTGGTTTGAAGTGTTTTCACTTCCCACCGTAGATTTATTTCTCAGTAGATGCTATTAAAAGACATCAGTTGCTTTTTGCGGGTCAGAGAAGGAATACTCTTACCCACTGAACCCTCTCCGGTCTTTGAGGTCACCTGGAATGAAGGTTAGTACTGGCAGTTTTGTAAGGTTTTGTTTCTAGCCAAGACCACTCCTATTTCTCAGCATTGCCCGAAGGGAAAAACTTCAACATGCTATGGTGGTAAGATAACCACAGAGGAAAGCCATGACCCTCATGCTATTGAACTAAAGAATAGTTCCTGCACAGTGGTAAGGGATACAAACCACAAAAGTATTTCCATTCACATCCAATATTTCCACTTTCAGCATAACACGAGAACTTCAAAAGCATGTATTAGTACTTTAATGTACTGTTTTTTGAAATACCAGTTGGTTAAAATTGCAAAAAATGCAGAGATGACTGGGATGTGTTACAAGGGAAGTATATGACTTTATTGAAAAGCTGTTTCCAGTTTAACTGATTTAGATTCAACAGGTAAAATGGTTTTAATTTTTGGCAAATACTGGGTACTGTTGCCGCATAGAAGACTTAAGACAGTTTGAGAGCAACGCTTCCCTGGCAATGCCCAAAGCCAAAATACACCTTCCCCCATATACGAGAACAGTTATTCCATCGCCTGTAGTTTTCCTCTCTGGAAGTGTAAGTTAAGGAGCTTGCTTTTTTTCTAGCCAAAGGACCTTCTGAATACAGCATGAAGAACCAGTCACAGCAAAAGATGAATGCTGCTTTCTCCTACCCATGCTGTGACAATGTCTGCAGAGCCAAATAAGCAGACGTCGAGTTTTGCATGAACCTACAACCATTTCAACAGCAACAACTATTTAGTTCTTTTGTACCTCTTGTGGATTTCCTAAGGCTTCTCCCAACATCTTCTCAATGTTCCTCATTATCGCCACTTTCTGATGAGCCTTTAATGGATATTCAATTCTCTTTGGGGTTGGGGCACCCTGAAATACCAAAAGCAACTCATTACATGCCTACTGAATTGACAGGCTATTCTACCTTCTCCCAGACACCCAGCTCTTTGCACACCACAGGAAATACAGAAAGTAGTTTTAAACTTTCAAAAGCACAGGATTTGGCACAGTTAAGTTACTGCAATGACAACACACGCCAATGCAGCTCTATTTTAAGAAGTCCACTGGAACAGATCTACCCAAGCTTGCACTCACCTTGTACCAGAAGTTCACAGTGATGGTAATCCCGCCATTCAGGAGAGACTCAATGTGGTGCCACCTGCACAGGGACAGCAGGAAAAAGAATCAGAAACTATTGCTACAGATTATAGGCAAGTATTTGGCAAACATTGTGTGTTCAAACTGCATTGGACAACCCTGGCCCTATACATCCACCACAAAGACCACAGATGATGAAGTCTCCTTATTTAAATACAGACCTTTTTCTTGCATATGTTAGTAGAGAACACACACAACAATGTATCAGGGAGAGTTACCATTCCCATCCTAAAGTTTGAAGCACGTTGGCCCAAGTTATCACAGAAAACATCATACTTGCTGGAACAGCAAAACAAAATTTTCTTAAGAGACATAGCAAGAGTTTAAAGAGAAGAACCTCTGTTAAACCTCTGTTTGCTGGTCACAGCACAGTTCCCGTCATCATTCTTACCAGTACATAGGTATGTATAGCACATCCCCCGGACCCACCACTGTCTCATAGCCAACCACGCTCCGGAAATTTGGAAACTTCTCATAGTCGGGATTGTCAAAGTCCACCTAACACGAGAGAATAGTAAGAAACTCAGGAAAAACTTCCTGCAGTGAAAGTTCTCCTTATTAGGTCTCAGTATGAAATCCTCCAGATCTTTCCTTTATGGTTTTTACATCCCCATTTGTCTTAATTCCATAGCAAGCTCCTGCAGTATTCTAGAAATGCCACCACCTCAAAAAGAGTCCTGAAATTTGTCTACAAGCAAATCTGTCTGACCAAACGATAAATGAACCAGAACAAAGGAAGCAGCAGCTGCAGACCAGTTTTGTTATCAGTGGGAGACGTTTATAATCCTAATGCTCGCAAGTTAGGAACTGACACAAACAGGAACTCCTCCAGTTCTTCCATCTATTCTCAATGTTAACAGATTTGAACTCAGGTGTTGCCAAAGTTCAGAAGTGGTATGCAGCTTTAATTCTAGTATAGCTTCTTCCCCACCTAGCATCTTCATAAATGCCCTTGTTTCCCCGATGAAGCAGAGAATAAATCTGCTACTCTCACCTGGCTCTGTCTGTCACATGGATGGTGCACAGGATAAGGGTAGAGGCATTCAAACTGATCAGGAGGGAAAAGGATACACCTCTTGTAACCCTTAATCTGAGCGAAGAAGTTCTGCTGCTCGTCATAATGAGCTGGCGTCACGTTCCCTACACATAAAAGGGCAGAGGATAATCAAAACAAGACGCTCAAGCAGTTATAAGAGACTGAAGCAAGTTATATTCCTTGCTAGAGTGAAGACAGTAAATACACTTCCATATATCAAGAAAACTAAGCAATGAAAATGACCCCAGAAATGTCACAATCTGAACATGGCATCAGTCAGCCTTTATTGAGCATTTGCTACCCCACTTAACAATTGCCATTCTAAATCCATATTCAGCAACTTGTGCTCTGCAGGACTAGGATTTCCAGCTTGTCTCCACGAACAGCAGATGGCAAATGTTGACGGGAAGTTTTTTCATAAAACAATGTTTAGCTGACAAGCTGTGGAATGGACTTTATAAAATTATTATTAGTCTAGAGGAGTCTAATAGTCTGATTTTGAAAAATGTCCTAGTAGCTTTGCAAAAAAATGAGTAAACAAATCTCCTAGTCATTGCAGCTTCATAACACAACTGCCCCTGCTCAGCCTAAGGCACTGATTATGAAGCTTGACTATCACCACTAGACGTTAAGTTTAATCAAATCTTAAAATACAGCGAGTCATTTCACACCCCTCTCTTGTTTTCAGGCTGTTTGCCAATTCAGATACTGCTCTTTTGACTTTTTTTTTTTTTAGTGTTTTCAAATTAAGATATGTTTTAGAATTAAGATAACAGTTAACCCCATAGGGTCATTAAGTAGATCACACAATCACATGCTCCCATGAAGACATTCCTTTTTACTAGTACACACTGGTTCACATCAATCCCTTGTTTTGTGCAGAACCTGCTGATAATAGGATTTTTGTTGATCATATTATGACCTACATGGAAGTGTTGATGCAGTTCTTTCATATGACGCTCTCTCTTCTCAGCTAGAAAACCACATAGCAAAGACAAACTGCTGTAAGCTGAATATGACTGAATGCAGAGGGGAAAAAATACCTGCAGTCAGAACTGAACGGCCATGAATTGCAGAGTAATTATAATTGGACATACAAATGTGATAACCACATTGATTCCAGGCCAGTCCACTCCACAGAACTGTGTGCATTCCTGGCCCAATGGTTGAGATGACTTTCTACTGGAATGCTCTACTGCACTTGACAAGGAGTACCTCCATCTCCCAATGCACCTGCCTATGAGTGAGTCTCCACGCGGATTTGGAACTTTATCTAGTTATATTAGGGTTTATCCATCTTCAAGTTCTCCAGTGCCCTCTATTCGGTTCTTAATTGAAATAGAATTCCTTTTTACCATGGTGCGTCAACTCAAATTAGAACAAATACCTCGTAGAAGAATCAATGTTTCTTCATGTGGAGAAAATCTCTTTGGGGTGGACTGGTCACTCCTAAGAAAGGCCCAGAAGGCTAACTTTGCTCAACTTGTAAACTCTGATTCCAGGCATTTCAAATCTACCTTATCTGAAGTGTCCAACCAACAAAGAGGTCTCAAAGTGTGATCAGCAATCACTGAAAACCCAGCCCTGAGAGCATCACACAGAGCCTTTCCAGGAGCAGATGACCTCCAGGCATTCTCAGCAAGCACACTATTCCTTTGGGGTTTTTCTTCTCTATAACACGTGTTGAGTCATGACAACAGTCCCCTTCCAGCCAAAAACTTTAAACTGCTTGGTTCGAAGGAACATTTAGAAACTAGTGCAAAATCAATTTGAAAGACAAACTTTCTCCCCTTCTCCAGTCACAGGAAGCCACTTACCTTCCATGCCAATCAAAAGCAAGTTAGAAGTCAGTTGACCCCAGCCACGTTTCCCTTGCTGTTTGTTAATCCAGTTCCAGTTGAAGCCAAGGAAGTCCACTACAATCTTCCTTCCAACTGTGTCATTCAGGGTTTGCTGCAGATATAGCCTGTATTTCCCCAGGGGAAGGCAAGAATCAAATGTTAAGCATTGTAATGAACATAAAGATGCATCTCTGCATCTCTTCAGGAAGACTTTAAAAACAGAGAGAGAGAACTTCCAGAGATTCTGTTCTATCAGCACCATAAACAGTTGTGGAAGGGAAGAGCTTCCAGAAGTCCACACTCTTTGCCAAGTGATTCTCTGGTACAAAATGGAATAGAACACAACTCTGCATGAACAATCACTGGGGAAAAAAATATAATTTTAGATCAAGAACAACACCTCACCATGCAAGAGGAGGAAGCCCTTACCAGACTGGCCACTATCAAGTATCAAAAACACTCACAAATGATCTCCATATAAATGTCACCACTTCTAGTCACCTGCAATGAGTTACCTCATCTACTACAAGCTTGTGAGGGCCGAGAGGAAAAAGAGCATGTTTCCATCCAGCCTTCCTATCTGCAACTAAGCTCCTCTACCAATAGCACAGTCTGCCCAAACCAAGTGAGGTGTAGTGCCTTCTCTATCCAAACCCTGCCATGAACAGAGAAGAAAGAATCTCTGTAGACATACAGTTTGAACAGTTTGATGGTTTAAGTGCATGGCTTTCTTTAATCAGGTAACACAGCTGTAGCAGCTATGCAGGAAAAGCCTATAGAAATGAAAAGTTTGAGAGGTTTTAATCATCAACACTCACTGAAGAGAAACATACCCAGTACATAGACCTGCAGAAACGGAGAGACTTCCACATACCACTTACCTCTCAGCACTCCCTTTTTGTTGTATTTCCTGGAGTCTGTCCACAAACTCTGCAAACTTCATCTCTTCCCTGCTCGACTTGGGTTTGAAATTCTTAAAATTGGCCATCTTCTTCTCATCATAGTACAAAAACTTGTGTGTGCTGGCACTGTACACTGAGAAGTCCCCATTGCCAATGTTTTCCTGGAGGTAGTCCAGGTCCCATTTGAGAGCAGGATAAACCAGATTTGTATCTGTCAGCACCACTGGCTCCTGGAGAAAAACAGGAAGTTTATTGATTCAAGGACCTTTTGAACTCAAGAATGATCGCATTTGTTACGGCAACCCCACAAATTCCCTTTGTACATGGGCAACTGGAAGAGGTGTTTATTGTGATAAGATCCTTGATCCATACAGACAAAAGCAAAATATGATACGAAGTTTTAAGAGAGTGGTGGCCTGCTCCTGCAGCAGGCTCCTAGTAGCAATGGGACAGGTTCCGCTACCTACTTGGCTGATCTCTGACACGCAAGGTTAGGTAAACACCAGCTGGGAACCGTTTTAGGGCTGCTTGGTCCTGCCATGTAGCGAGGAGACATAGTAAATTCTCCTCGGTTGCTTCCAGCTACTAAGTGGTAAATGTTGGCAAAAAGATGTTTTTGAGGATGGAAAAGGAGATGGCACCCATCTTTGTTCCTACAGAATCACAGATAACCCACAGCCATCCAAAAGCTAAAATTATCTCATCCCTCTTACGCTAAAAAGGAACCACTTTTTTTTATACAAAGGTAGCCACCTGCCTCCTCGTGTGTAAACACAGAGACGTAAATAAGAACAACAGCTGCTCTGCTCCCAGGCTACGCACACGCAACCTCCCTTCTTGCAGGTTTGTCTCCCCAAAACCTGGTAATTTTACCAAAACCAGTGTGCGCTCGTCCTCCAGAACCCCACCAGAAGCGCAGCAACACAAACTCCACATCTGTGGCCGCTCTCATTTCAAAAAGCGCAGACGTCTCCGCGACTCCCACCCGGAGAGAAAAGAACGCGACGCGCACGCTTCCCGCAGCTCTCACGACCCGAAGCTGCGGCGAACGCTCGCTACAGCTGGGGGGGACGGGACGGGAAAGGGACGGGCCCCGCCGCACCTCGTTCTCGATGAGCTCCTCGGCGCGGGGGTCGCTGTGGCTGAGGCGCGGGATGGGCCGCGTCTCGAAGGAGTAGCGGCGGAGCTGGGCCTCGCTCCAGCCGGGCCCCGCGGCCGAGCCCTCCCGGCACCCCGCCGCCGCCGACGAGGAGGAGGAGGAGGAGGAGGCCGCCGCCATCGCCGCCTCCCACCGGGAAACCCGGAAGTGGACGGCCGCCGGAAGCGGAAGTCGCCCGCCCCTAGCAACGCCGGAAGCGAGAGCAGGGGCACCATGGAGACGGGCGGAGGGAGCGGCGGCGGCGGCGGGCAGCGACCCCAGGCGGGCAGGGCCGGGCCGGGCCGGGCTGGCGCTAACGCTGCCCCGAGCCTTTCTGGCCCCGCCGGCCGCCGTCGTTGGCGCCTGCGCGCTGGGAGGAGGGGCGATGGCGGCGGCCGGGCTCGGCGGTGTCCTCTGGCAGCGGGCGGCCGCTCGGCTGCGGGCGCTGCGGGTGGCAGCGCCGCTGGGAGCCCGGGCGGGTATGGGGGAGCTCGGGGGGGAGCCGCGGTGAGGCGGGAGGGGTCCCTGAGGGCTGCGGGGTGGGGGCGTGGGGCTGGGAGGGCAGCGCGGCCCCACAGCTCGGCTTGCACCCACCCTGCCTCGGTGCTGTCCCGCAGCCTCGGGTCTGTCCTCGGAGATGCTGCCTGGGCCCTACCCGCGGACGCCGGAGGAGCGGGCAGCCGCTGCCAAGAAGTACAACATGAGGGTGGAGGACTACCAGCCCTACCCCGACGACGGCTTAGGGTGAGCTTGGGGGGTTTTGTGCCCCTGGGGCTGCAGCAGCCTCAAAGTCTGCGCTGTTGTGTACTGATGGATGGCGTGCTGTGAGCTTATGGCTCAGAAGGAACACATAAATGCTCCAAACAGAAGCAAACAGAATGAATGGGAGGTCTGTGTAAATGTGATACCCCTGAGAGACTTTATATGCTGTTGTAATCAGAGGGATAAACTCTGTAAATTCAGTTTATGGAATAAATATTTCAGAAGCTTAAATTCTGGGAAGTATTCAGACTAGTAAAATAGTAAGCAAGAAGGATTCTGTATTTCAGTGAAGTTTATAGTTTTTTCCCCTGTATCATGACCTGACAAGCACACCTTGAGGTATGCTATTTGTTACAGTAACTCCTATCAAGGTGATGATTGTGCAAGTTGCATGTGAGTACTTAAAAAAAAAAAAGTTTATGCATACTTCAGGATCCGTAGAAAGTGTTCTTATCTATTTTATAGCATCTTATACAATGTATATCAAAACTTAATGCAGTTCTCTTAGCTGATTGTTTCCTGTGTACCTGTTTGTCACAGGTATGGTGACTATCCCATGCTCCCTAAACGCTCTGCTCATGAGAGAGACCCCTGGTACCAGTGGGACCAGCCAGATATGAGGCATAACTGGGGAGAGCCGGTAAGAATGCCAGCAGCAGTTTTCATTCCGTTAATGCTACTGTCACTAAATACTAACACACGTCTCCTTAGTGCTTTCTTTGTAATTCTTTGTCCAGTTGCATCCTCGAGTGCAGGGGTGTGTTGCCTATGCACAACACAGGGACAGTCAATTAGAAGTAAGTTTAGGCTGTGGTCATCAGACTAAACAATTGCTATGGAAGTGCTGAGGAATGTTAACATCTCATTACCTGTAAGAATAACTTTACGAACTAAACTTTCGTTGCAGCAATGGGAAAGGCTTCTCCATTTTCTTTGCCTGATCTGTCTCGGTATCAGAACTTAGTTCAGGTTCATCTAGCTAGGAAGCCCTCATTTGTGTAAAAGTCCTTCTAGTCCAATGGGAGCAGGTATTGCTGTTTTATTACTCTGGAATTCTTCTGGGATAGAATAGAAATAAGGAGGCTTTCTCTGAAGAAAGTGTGCAAGACAGCTTTAAAAGAAATGGACAGACAGAGCATCTACATCAACTTGCAAAATC
The DNA here is from genome assembly GCF_009819795.1 of Aythya fuligula. NCBI lineage: Eukaryota > Metazoa > Chordata > Aves > Anseriformes > Anatidae > Aythya > Aythya fuligula. The sequence goes on from NC_045565.1 coordinate 18,024,839, forward strand.
TAAATTCTTCAAGATCCATGTCAGGAGTAACTTTCAGTTAATACGTGGTCTTTCTGTGAAGGACTGAGATCTAGCAGTGATTACTGAACTTGGTAATTAACTTGAATGCTTTTCATTAGAATTAGAGATTATGTAAGCACGTGTATGTCATGTGTCATAGTATAAGCATGCAAGAGCACCCTTTCGTGTGCACCACAGTAAAATTTAAAGTCTATGTTGCAATGACTGCAGAAGCAATTACATGAAAGACCTTGCAGTGATTCTGCGTTGCTTGGTACAGGAATGCTTGTATAGTTACTTGGGCCCTTGAGGTGGGATAAGATCTTTACTTGTAAGAACTGACTCTTGCTTATAATTCATAGCTTTAATTTAGGTTTGAACAAGTGCTTGAAAACAAGGCCTCCTGCCCATACATTGTCCTTAATACCTCATTGCATTTTAGGGATGGCACCATAATGCTCAGATTCAGTTGCTTAATCTCAGATTTTAGTGCCTTTTGCATACCTGAGGGGGTCTGAAATTTCTATGTGGGGTCAGCAGCTGGGGACCTAGTGGAATATACTGGCAGGTGTTGGCAGATGCTTCTGTTTAGGCAGCTGAACTCTGTTCAGTCTGGCTTTCTTGGGTTGATAGCAAAACGGCTGTGTATGAAAATTTAAAAGTGGAGAATTTAGAGGTACCTGAGCTGCAAATTAATGAATTCTCAGCTTCCCATAACGTGATAAGAGAAAAGGTAGAACATGCTTAGGACCTCCCTATGTATGTTTTGAGGCAGAAGCTTGAATGCCCTTCTGTTTCAGTCAAGAAGGGCATCAGCTTGCTACTGCCCCTGCTCTTGTCATGGAGCAGCAGCAGCAGGTGCTCTGCCTGTTTTGAGAAGCCAGCTTCCAAATGGCAGGTAGTTGCTTCTTTGTTTGAAATAAGTGCTACTTCTGCTGAGGTGTGTGACTGATCTTCCATAAACAGCCAATTTCTGCCATGCCTTCTCAGAAGCACTGGGGAGCAAATCTAAGGTGGAGCGATTATGCAGATAAATAAAAGCTGCTGGTATGTTATAATTAAGCATGCTTGCCTGGTATAAACATATAGGTATAAACAAGGTATTTGGAGTCTTGACTTTTACTGTAATCAACAACTTGCCGTGACTATAGGTGACTTATTGCCTCTGTGAAACATGAAGCATAGCTTCTGGCAGTTTTGTGCATGAGAATGCTGTAAATGCTTCTCTCCTAGGTAAGAGCAGTTTGAGTACTGCGGGTAAATGTGTAGTCTTTTTTCCTTTGTTCTTTAGATGCACTGGGACTTTGACATGTATATTCGGAACCGTTTTGATACATCCCCCACTCAAATTCCATGGCATACTATGCGCAAACACTTCCTCGTGTTTTTGAGTACCATGCTGATCATGTTTGGCATTGGACAGTTCTACCCATCTTACAGGCCTGTGGTGAGTTACACCCTTGGGTAAAGGGCGGAACAGTAGCTCTTGCTTGTCAGTGTTGATGGCAGAAAGGTGTTTTTGCTGAAGCTGAGTGAGTGTGAGTGTGAAACCCTGCTGTCAGCCAGGGAGGCCTCTTTCAATCTGAATTATTCTGTTAGCTGGCTTGGCTCAGCTCACAGATTGTCTCAGTGAGCAGTTCCCATTCTTGGGGAACTATTTCTTAATTTTCTTACAGGATCCTTCCTTTGGTCTGGGCATTCTGCTCTGTGTGTGTGTGTGTGCTCGCGCGCACGCATGGAATGTTTTTTCCTCTTCTTTTGCTCTATGTTTCAAGTTATATCATGATCTGCATCACTCGGAATACTTTCGATAAATAAGTCTGAACATATGGAGATGAGCTATTGGTTGATCAAATGTTTGGTGTTTCTGATAAAGGACATGGATTTATGCAGAAAAAAAGTCTGAATATTAGAGTACAAGGAAAGTCTGGAATGTTCCTACCGAAGCACTTAAATATGAATTTTAAGTTGTAACTGACAAGCCTTTTTGGGGGGAGGTAAGGGAGGAAGTAGGGGAGAGTGGTGGGAACTGGATGAGATGTTTTCTCCTTACCCCTTTAGTTGCTTGTTTGAATGTCATATATTTGCTGCTATGTTTCTGCTTTTATAGGGACCGAAGCAGTATCCCTTCAATGACCTGTATCTGGAGAGAGGAGGAGACCCCAATAAAGAGGCACCGGTGGTGACGCACTATGAAATCTGAAAGCTGCTGGAAGTGTTTCTCCTGCATCAGCTCTGCAGGGCGTGGCATCTTTAGTGTTCACTGTAACATACAGTAATGGTTGTTCAACGTTTGACCACTAACTGCAGTGAAATATATCAATAATACCTGTTGTGCTAGTTGTCTTTTATCAATTTGAGTAGGTTGAGCGATGACCGATAAAATTAAATGATGCCTGTCATTTTTCTAGACAGGCTGTTACATGGGGCTAAGTTCTGGGAGCAGTCCCAGGACTGCTGCCACATTTACTTACCTCATGCAAAAATCACCCTTTGCTAAGCCTGTTTATGCAGGAGGCGTTGCCTGTTACGAAGTGGGTTACTGCAGGTGCAGCTCGGAATTGAACTACAGCGCAATCACGTCACGTGAAGTGACAGAGGTCCACGAGCACCGATGCCGCAGTTGGCTGCTACGTGACCTGAGCTCTGCCACCAGGTTTAGGGTTAGCCTGACCCACGGAGCGCGCCTCTCTGGCTGCAGACCACAGCCTCCCACGGCTTTATCTGCAGCTTGGTTGCGAAAGCTATGTATAGTTACATTTGATCAAGCTCCTATATTATTTTGCGCCACCCTTCCTTTTCCATAAGCTTTCCCCTTCTGTTGCTGAAGGGGCGATACCTTCAGAACCGATTTATGGTGAAAATTCAGTTCCCCTGTTGCTGTGCCTCTTTGGCTACAGGAGCAGGCAATCACAGCAGGCTAAGGGCCTGGAGTGCTTCCTATAAACCCCACGCCGTGCTTTGCTACCACCACCCTGCCGTGACTCAGTTCGGTGCTTTAAGGGAATTACATTATTTAAAGGGAATTACATTATTTAAAGCAAAAAAAGTAAAAGGGGGCGGGCCGGGGCCGCGCAGGCGCGGCGGGGCGGGCGGGGCGCGCTCCGGCAGGCGGCGGGGCGGGGGGGGGCGGTGCCTGTCGGGCTCCCGGCGGCCACCGGAGCGAGGGCTCAGCTCGGCGGGGACGGCCGGGAGCCGGGGAGGGCCCGGAGCCGGTAAGGGCCGCGGCCGCCCCTCCCTGACCCCCCCCGCTCCGCCCCGCTTGGGCCGGGACCGAGACCGAGACCGAGCGGCTGCCCCCGGCCCCAGCGCCCCCGGTCCCGCTGCCTTGCCCTGCCCTGCCCTGCCCCGGTCCCGGCTCCGTCCCGGTCCCGTGTCCCCGTCCCCGTGTCCCCGCCCCGGTTTCTGGGCTCGGTGCGGAGCCGTCTGTCCCACACACGTCGTGCTCGAGGGGTTGGGGTGCGAGGAGCTTGGTGCCGTGCCCCGGCGGCTGTCAGGGAGGAATGTGCTGAGCTCTGCCCCGCGCAGCCCCGCCTCGTGTCGCCAGCTGGGATTAGCGCTGTGCCTCCTGCCACCGGGCTCCTAGCGGCTGCTCAGGGGGCCAGCCGGGGTGCTGGGGAGCTGGAGGGTTGGGGCAGGAGGGTGCCAGGTGGTTGCGAAAGGAAGGGGCAGCGCAAAGGTTTTGATCGATGCTGGGGTGTGGGGAGCATGGGGCAGTCTGCACCTTAACCCTGGTGTCGTGGCTGAACAGCCCTTCTCAGCCCTTCTCAGCCCTTAGGGTGGCTGCTCGCCTCCTGGGTGACCTTGGACAAGTGCCTTCTGTTCCGCTGCCCACGCTTCACCCTTAGCCGAGGGGATCAGATCAGGTCCTTGGCTGGGGCAGCAGGAACCCTGCAGGGGTTGGCTGCCCGGCTGGGGGAGGACTGGAAAACTTAGGGCTGTATCGACAACATTTGGATGGTGGTAAGAGAGAGAAGGCCTTACTAGAGTGACACCAGAGTTGATTGTCACAGCAGGTCTTTTACAATGTACTCCAAGCCACAAGTGCTTGAAGGTGGTGTAGGTGAGGAGCCCTGCCTCTGTCAGCCTACCCCGTGGTGGTTGCAGAGCCGGTGCCCGCACTTGTCGCTGCTTGCTGCGAGCTGCCCGGCGCGGGGAGCGCTGGCACGGCCGGGTGCTGCTGAGCACTGCTGCCTTGTAAGGGCACTGTGCAGGAAAACGGCTGGGGGAGGCTTTGGGGGATCGCTGCTCCCCGCCTGGGGCTCCCACCGCGGCTGCGAGTCGCTAAGACGTTAGATCCGCGATCGGATGTTTGGGGGAGGAGGAGGAGGAGGAGTTGTCATGATTAATTAATTAGAGCTCCTGAGAAAAGCATGAGCTTTCTCGGAAGGCTTAGGTGCTATTTTGGAGAGGTGACAGCAGGTGGCGATCTGTCCCCAAACATCTTATGGGAGAATCCCACATCGTGCATTTCTCCCAGGCAGCCACAAGAGGTTGCCATATCGACATATTCACTATATAGAAGAGTGAGGCTCTTCTCTATTCTTAAGGCTCAGGCGTTTTTTCCTTCCAAATTCAGCCTAGTGATGTAAAGAGGTGCTGCTGCACTGATGCAGAGCCTCAGCTGCGATGGATCTGGGCTGTTAGCAGCAGGGAGGGTAAGAGCTGGGAGCTTGTACCTTCCACCAGCTAGTGGTGGCTGCAGGCTTCATCCCTCCCGTACCAGAGGGAGGAGGTCTCTTGGCCATTCTCTAATAATGCTGATGGGCTAATAGCGGAGCTCTCCTCTCAAAAGTCAAGCGGCAGTGAGGCCTGAATGTACAGCCAGCTCCTACAACGTGATTGAAAGTGGAGGAGGAAAAAGCAGGAAAGGGAAGGTAGGGAACGTACCAGCTGTCCTGCTCCCCCACATGAGCGGAGTCAGGCAGCGCTTTGTGCAGTAGGCCTGTGACTTCTTCTGGGGATATTTTCATTCCCCACTGCTGATAAAGGTTGCTGACCGGGACAATGTTTCTGTGCTAGTGTGGGACACAGACAAGTGGGAGCTGGAACTTGGCAGAAGGGGTGTGATGGAGCCCAAAGGAGTACTAGGTAAAGTGTGTGCTGGAAGATAGGAAAATAAGCTTTAGTGGTCTATTATCATGATGAGGAGGATGTGGCTTTCCACCTTTGTTCCTGGGCTGCAAGAGGAAATAGTTGCACTTGTTTTGTTGTGCAAGAGTTCTGTTCAGCTTCATCTGGGCCTCAGCTAAGTTGGGGTAAGTTTAATGTGAGAACAGCAGGTACGTTGAGCTTTGGGAGATACTGCTGCAGGCTAATGCTAGAAAATATCAAATTCTAATTAAACAGCATGTCCTAACAGTACATGGGAGAGAGAGAGTGTGCCCTTATCTTCTGATCGGTAGTAGAGAAGAAACCCTAAATAGGGTGTGGAGTTACTAGGCAGGAGGTCCAAGTCCAAGAAGCGATGCTGACTGGATTTCCCCGTGTGTGGGCCGCTGGCAATTGGAGACTGCAGCTTCATACAAGCCACAGGATGATGGAAGACTTTTTCAAAACTGTTTTTTAATATGGTTTGGCCAGGCAGCATGCTGGCTGCAGCAAGCTACTTCTGTGAACTTGGCTAGGAAAAAACAGCCGTGTTTTGGTCTAAGTAAGGCCAAACTCTCGATCACTGACGGTTGTAGCCTGCATCTGGACAGAGGGAGCTTGTGAACACAGGTTGTGGCTTAACTGCCAGCCTGGCTAACGCAAACAGCATCAAGTAGCCAGGAGAGGTTAATCCCAGCAAGCTGGTGAGATGCGGAGTGTTTCGCTGTGCTGCCTGCTTCCAGTCGTACATTATTCAGCATGATATTATCTGAGGGCATAGTTAGCAGCTTTGCTTAGGTAGAATTAAAACTTGCACTGCAGCTAAGCTCAGAAGGTTTAGGAACTGCTCACGAGAGTGATGCTGCTAGCTTGTGAATATCTCCACTCATTATTTATGTCACTGACATGCTTAAAAGGCCTGGGACAGACATAGCCTGGGACTGAGAGGTGCTGGGGGCTTTCTTTTCATGTAAAACGGGATTCTACATGGAACAACAATTTGCTTGTATTTATATTCAGAGTGTTGCAGCCTCCTGGCTGTGTACTGTTTATGTTTGGCTTTCAGTTATCCTGCCAAATTATTGCCCAACCAGTCTCTCTTTGGTGATGTGGGGAAGTTGTGTTGCCATTTTACAGGTATTAGTTGATCTATCCAGAGCCGATAAAAAGAATTATTGTCAGAGCTGGGCTTGAAACCCAATGGTTAACTTATGGATCGCTTCCTCTCACCTTCACCTGCCATTTACAAAGTGAAGCAGAAAGGCAAATGATTTTATCCTTTGGCATCTCAGAGGAGCGAGAACAAAGTACGTTAACTGAACTGGCACATGATAGCGTTGCACTTTGTTTTCTGTTGCCACATCACTCTGCTGCTTGGAATTTAGCCTGTCCTGAGATTCCTTTGGCTCTGTTTGGCTTCCATATACGTACACTGACATCGGCTTGTTCAGAGGGAGCAACTAGTGCTTTGCAAATACATTTAAGTGAATTTCCACAGCTGACTTAAACCAGGCTGGACTGAAGACTTGAGTATGTTGTTTAATTTAGATCACCTTCCTTTAACTGAAACTTGCACATAACTGGGGTACATGGAAAAAGAGCTATGTAGGAAAGAAAATCAAGAATCAGACAGCTGGGATTATTGTGTGGTTTTTGTGTTTGTTTTTTCTTTTTAATTATTATTATTTATTTTTTTCATGATTTCTGAAATACCCACATTCATCCCTGTAAAACTGTATTCACCAACTCAGGATGTAGTAAGTAACATCTCTGAGAACAATTTGTTCTCTTAGTACTATAGTAAAGGGGCTATTTTGTTACTGGTATGATTATTTTCATGTTGGCTTTGTCTGGCTACTCTAACTGCTATGTGAAATTACTTCTAGAGCCTAGAAAATGAAGCTAAAGGAGATTGAGCGAACAGCTGTCCAGGCATGGAGTCCAGCAAACAACCACCCCATTTATCTAGCAACAGGTAAAGTTTTTCACAATTCAATAAAATCGAAGTACGAGTCACAGAGAGACTGTTATGTACAGCTGTATTGGCTTTAACTTTCAACAATTCCCACTTTAAAAACCTCTGGAAAGCTTAGAAGCAGCATGCTGAAAACATTACAGTGTTTTCTGTTTTTTTGTTTGTTTGTTTGTTTGTTTGTTTTGTGACCTCCAGAGGATTACATTCATGGCTTAATTTGACCACTTAAAGGGCTGTGATTTTTCAAAGGGTGAAAACACTTTTTTTTTTTTTTTTAATTTAATTTCTATTTAAGCTTGTATGACCTCCAGTACCTGCTTGCTATAAAAAAAAAATAAAACAAAATAAGGTTATTTACTTGGGATGTCACAAAGTTCACTCTTATCATGTTCATTTCAGCTTACTTTCACTTTGATGGTTTTCATTAATCATCATGTAGCTTGGCAGCCAAAGAATAAAATTTTCTTCTTTGTAATATTGCCTGTTTTCATTTACATTCAATTTTCAACATTTTCAAAACCTTGAATTTCCATTTCTTATATTAATCATTATTCGCTGCTTTTATAATCAGATTATTTCCTGAAACATGAAGTCAGCCTGTTCACTGAGATGGCAGTAGGCAGTTGGCTGCTGCAGGGAAAGTTAACATCCCAGCCAGACCCAGTACATAGGTGAATATAGTGTTCATGTGGAACTGTCAGCTTGGGTTGTCCACCCAGCACAAGAGGTAATTAGGCCTGTCTCTTGTCTGGGTTGTGCAGGGCTGCCATATTGTTCTGTTTTTTTTTTTGGGGGGGAGTGACTGTCAAAAAAGTGACTAAAGTTCAGCTGTGGCCTTAAAAACATTACCACTTTTGGGGTAGATAGGCTATTTTGTGTTTCTCTAATAAGGCCACAGTTTTGGTCGGACCAAATGACTTGGCTTCGATCTGATTTTGATCAGAGGTTGCATTGTTTCATTATTTGTACTGCTTTTTTATAGTCTCTTGGGTGCTTCCCCCGCCATAGCCAGTTGCAAAGCATCCCTCTGGCAGATGGGTGACTGTTTGCGTGGCAGTGTCCCATTAGGCAATGTTAAGCCTATTTTTAGCTTTTATTCTGTAAGCTAGGGAGAAGGAAGGAAGCCATCACTATTTGGCTGCCAGATCTATGTGGGTCATCAAGGAATGTTTGGTTGGCTAAGGTTGAAGAACTTCCGGCGTAGACTAAGTTTAGAAGTTATGATCGTGACCTCGGGTCAAGGTTGAGGAACAGTGTAGAGGGGTATTTGGGATCATAATTGTATCTGGGTTTCATGATGCAACTCTATTTGTAATTTAGGTAAAGCCTTAATATCAGAAGATTGGGCTGTTTGGATATAGGAATTATATCTATCCCAAGAGGGGAAGGTGTTTGCACAGCAGTCACCCGGGTGCCCAGAATTTCTTGAAGTTCTAATTTCTTTCAAAGCCTTTGTAATAGTAGTTGATTCTGAGATATTCATCCATGTACTGTCTCTGAATGGGCACAGTATCAATGTTGTGTTGACTCTCAAGGGTAGATTGGTTACCAGTTCCTTGCTTTATTTATATCTTGTGCTCTTGAAAACCGTATCCAGTTCTAAGTATTACTCTTGTACTTTTGCTAGGAACATCTGCCCAGCAACTGGATGCATCCTTCAGTACAAATGCCACCTTGGAAATATTTGAGGTGGACTTCAGGGATCCCTCCCTGGACATGAAGCAGAAAGGAACACTTCCTGCCTCAAACAGGTATTAGTGTCTCATACTAACATACCGATTAGTGGAACTGAAAAGGGCTTTCCTTGTGCAAGAAAAGAGAGGGAGAGAGAGTGTTTCCAGGGTATAAAGTGATCTTTTGAATCAGTTTATCTCTGTCTGTGAGGACTGAATATATTTGGCTTTACATAAATCATGCTTGGTGTTTGGTAATGCAGAATGTCTAGTCTTCCACCAAATATTGTGGCCTATGTCAGCTTTATTTTCTTCTTCTTCAGGTTCCATAAGCTGATCTGGGGTAACTTTGGAAATGGGTCCCCGGAGTCCTCTGGAGTGATCATTGGCGGAGGTGATAATGGGGTACTGACAATGTACAGTGCGCATCGGATCTTGGCTTCAAAGAGCGAGCCTGTAATTGGGCAGACAGAGAAGCATTCAGGGCCTGTTCGAGCTCTTGACTTTAACCCTTTCCAGGTATGTAACATAAAGATACTTATAAACAAATGAAAGTTAACCCCATGAGCTATTCCCCTTGTGTATAGAGATTTATTAACTGAAGAAGCAGCTTTTAACCTGAAAGAGGCATGGTGGCTGTGACACAAGAGTGATTTAGAACTCTGATTCAGGCTCTGTTGACAACTTTGCCACTGAATTCCTCAGTGACCTGGATCAAGTCATCTTATTTCACCATAAAACATGACTTGTACTGCTGTTATACATTAGACCGTTAACTGTTTGAAGTCAGAACATCTTTGTTTATTTCTTTAGTTGGTGTCCAGTTCAGTGGGTTCTGATCACACTTGAAGGGACTACAAAATAACCAAGAAATGAACAGAACACAATTTCCTATGGTAACACAAAGGCAAATTGGAATTTGTCCACGGACCCTTTTGGGAAGCCTGTACCTTCTCAAAAGGAATGTTTTTGATGCCAGGTTGCAGGTCAAAGGCTCAAATACCCAGAGGCTGGCTTTCAGACCTGTGGTAGAGTTCCATGATGAGCAACACTAGCTGACAACAAATCTAGCTTGCTAGACAAATTTTAAACAGGTTTCTACCATGGCATGGCTGACAACATGGGAGGCCAGAAACGTACTTGGTTTATAATCCTGTTAGTATCTTCTTAGCATTGACTGTGAAATGCAGGTCTTATCTGACTTTGGAAGCTTAAGGGTTTTTTTTACTTAAATTTATTTTTAAGAAATCTGTCCTCTTTCCCAGTAAGAAGGAATTTCAGCTGAGCTTCTGTTTTTTTTTTCTGCAGTGTAACCTCTTGGCTTCTGGAGCCAATGATTCTGAAATTTTCATCTGGGACTTGAATAACTTCAGCGTGCCTATGACTCCAGGGGCTAAATCACAGGTAAACTGAGTTTTCCTCTGGGCAATACCCATGCAGTTTTATATATCAGTAGGCAAGGTAAAAGGTATGAGTGTGTGGAGTCGTCCTGGTCTAAACTCTCTGAAGAGAGAATGATCTTGACTTTTGTCAGGAGAAAGATGAATCATAACTGAATTAAGGGTTTCATTCTGGGATATGGAAAGAGAGTTGTAAGGGGAGGGAAGATAGGCTGGCAAGTTGCGATAGAATGCACTTTGTGTGGATGGGTAAGATCTTTGTGGGTTTGAATCATACACCTGACCAGTTTGTCTCATGATCCAGCTGTGGCATGTGTGATGGATTAAGAATGCTTATTGGACCTTTATTGGACCCATGATTTATGATACACTTGGTCAATGCAGAATCCAGTACCTGCTCCCAAAATGCAAAGGTGCTTTTCCGAGTGACATTCCCCCACAGAGTTTGGTTGTCCACTGTACTCTCTGTGGAAAGAACTTTGCCTGCTCCCTAGTGATTCTGGACAGTGCTGCTATTATTTGCAGTTGCTTGATGTCAAGCTAATGTCAGAATCCCGTGATCGGTGTTTCCTCAATGCAGGGATAATGGAACTATGGCCTTTCCTATCTTGGCAGCCTCATGAAGACATCAGTGTCGTGTCCTGGAATCGGCAAGTACAGCATATCCTGTCCTCTGCTCACCCCAGTGGCAAGGCCGTGGTTTGGGACCTCAGGAAGAATGAGCCTATCATCAAAGTCAGTGACCACAGCAACAGAGTGAGTGAAGACTGTCATTCTGACGTGCTTACAACATGCCACCACCATAACTGCAAAGCAGTGGCACAGGCTCTTGGGATCAAGTGCTCGTAGTGTGGGAGCTGTTGTGACTGGTTTTCTTGGAACTACAGCATCAAAGCATCTCTCTTTTTTTTTTTTTTTTTTTTTTTTTTTTCCTTAATGAACTGCGAAAACAGTACCCTAACCATAAGTACAGCGCATCCTTGTTTTACATTTCTGTCTTCGCAGCTCATTTATGAGAGGCCTCCTCTGTTTTAACCCTAACTGTCTTCCTAGATCAACTTTGAACGACTCCTTCAACTTCTGTATGCTTAGAGTTTTTTGGCTATGTAGAGAAGGTAGAAATACTTGCTTTCCACAGCAAGACATTGCTATGCTTGCTTTATGTCAAGTATTCTAAGCAAGTTAATTACAGAACAATGTGGCTCTGTGCCATTTGCATCATTGCAAGGTTGCATTGCTGAATTTTCATTCTGTGCTATTTTTGTCTCTAGATGCATTGCTCAGGAATGGCCTGGCACCCAGAAGTCGCAACCCAGCTAGTCCTTTCCTCTGAGGATGACCGCTTGCCAGTGATCCAAATATGGGACTTACGTTTTGCTACCTCACCTCTGAGCCAGCTGGAAGGGCATGCTAGGTGAGGACCCACATGTCATGTTGCCTTTTCAAGGATCTCCATTTTTAAAAGGCCAACATCTGGGAGACTGGACTTTGGAGAACTACAATTATTTATTTGTTTTAGGCTGTTTTGTTTCACGGTTGACTCTGGTTTTAGCTGGGATGAAAACCAGTGTTCTGAACTTAAAAGGACGTGTACCAGCACTTCTTGTTGATAGGATAGGAGAGAGGGCTGGGTATGAAGTCTGTTTTCTTTCCTATCTGTTTTAGGGGAGTTCTGTCCGTCTCTTGGTGCCAGGCTGACCCTGAATTGCTGTTGAGCAGTGCCAAAGACAACCGGATCTTGTGCTGGAACCCCAGTACAGGGGAGGTACATAACAGCAGCTATAAGTACACATTATCTGCTTTATACAGAGCTGTGTGCTATGCTACATGTGTGTCCCTTTTTTTATCCATGTGGAGTGTCAATATCATTTCTGTAGTATGTCTTCTGCATTCTTTATTTCTGGAGCAAATGAGAATGTTGTGAGAGACTAAATAAGACTAAAAACAACAGGTATGAGCAGAGGTTTCCTCCGACATACCTGTGTGCAGAAGTTGTACAAGGAAGAAAGCTTTAACTATAAACTTAGTTTCAACTAATTATAATTACTCCCTCTGTGTTCACTCATATAGTGTTCTCTATGTTTTTGCTGCTTCTTCTTCCTTTTCTTAGAGTACTTAAAAAATAAAAAAAAAAAAAAAAGCAAAAAAAGAGGGGGAAAGCTTTAAGGAGAACGAGGATCATTTGTTAGAGTTATTGAGAGGGGAACAATATAATATGCCTGCAAACTTCATTTGTAGTACAGCATTTTCACATATAGTTGCTTACTTAGTCATGTATCTCAAAGTTATTATCTCTGAATACTTAAATATCACAATTGTTTTAAACATTTTAAATTGGACTATGTAAAAATTTCTCTGCACACCTACTCATTCAATTACGAGTTTCTGCATAAAACTGAATTTTGAACTTTGAACAAAATTCACTGTGTTGATCTTGATGATAGCACAGGGAAAGTACTCTTACCATAATGAGCAAAGTCCAGCTGTGAGTCCCAGGCTGGATTCATTTTACTGGGGCAATTTTCTTAGCTGACCACCTTTGCCTTGGAGACAAAAAAAAGAAAATAAATTAAACTATTTTTATAAAAGACATGAAATGCTGTTGTTATGGTTTCAGGGGATATGAAGCTCACTGTGTACAGATGTGTAGTGGTTAGAAGAGAATCAGACTCTGAAATGTTCCTGATGTCTTGATTTTTACTAAAGCCTTTTCACTATATTTTAAAGGAAGAAATTAAAAGCCAAATTTACTGCAGCTAGTTTATCTTTATTCATGCTGATGTAGATTTGTAGAGTTCAAATTCAAGTTGGGCATCTATGTACATAGTATTTTTAGGAGGTTTTCTTGACTTAGTGCCAATTATTAGAAAATTTTCAAGTGATACAAGACGTAGGAGAGTTTTCAATAGTAACAAAAGGGCATTTACAATGCTGATCTGGTAATTTGGGAGGAATGGTTGGTTTGGTTTGGAGGAGATTTTCTTTTGGGGAAGGATTATTTGTTAAACTGCTTAAAAATAAATACATATATTTTATTAGAAGTGAATGCAAAGTTTTATACCTAGGAACAGAGAGCAAAGATCATGTTTTTGCATAGAATGAAGCAGTGATTTGGTATGCTGGAAAGCATTGTGCCTGTGAGGCATAAAGCAAATCTCTTTGTTTTACAAACTGGAGGCTCAAAGTCAAGTTGTGTTAGTACGTTGCCCCAAATCAGACAAAAAGTCTGTGACTGGTCGTGAATTGAACTTCAGATTTTTGAGTGCTTGACTTGTTGTCTACAATATCCTTCATAGTTTCTCTACAGCTATTACAGCCCTCTTTTCTTGTTCTACTTTTTTTTTGTAGGCTTTTATTTTCCCTGTCAAATGTTTTCTTCTAGACTATCCTTTCTGTTTACACATTCTTGATCATGACACCTTGCCTATTGGCTTCTGGTTTTCTTGGGTTGTTTTCTGGTGTGTCTCTTGTGGTTAACAGCAGGTGCGACAATGCTATTGTACTCGGGTACAGTAGTACTTACAAAGCAGAAAGAAATCCCAAAGTAACAATTGAGTTTTGCTCTACCGTTAGAATCCTATTGTTTAGCAGCTTTTTGTGGCTTTCTGTTATTTGGGCTCAGTGTGTTACAACTCTGTTGTAAATGCATCCTTCAAGCTAAAATATAAGACTCGTTTACAATGGTGGTATGTAAATAAGTCTAACACACTCATTGTGGGCAAGTAATTTGGGGAAAGCAGAGGGCTATTCTTATACTGTGTGCTTCTGTCTTCTCTTTTTGTGACAGATGGTTTACGAGTTACCTATTCAGAGTCAGTGGTGCTTTGATGTTCAGTGGTGTCCTAGGAATCCTTCAATCTTCTCTGCTGCCACTTTTGATGGATGGATCAACATTTATTCTGTTATGGGTGGGAGCCTGGAAGCTCAGCAGAAGACACAGGCTGACAAGGTAAAGTCCCGTGAATGTATTTTGTTTTGAGGGATTGGCAGTTACTCTCCTGACTTCTGAGAGCATTAGAAGCACGCATTTCACGTTTTGACTTAAAAGACAAAACATGTAGGTCTTGCCTGGGATCCTTTGGCAACCTTAGCTAGCCCAGCCTGGTGTTGCTTCCTTTCAGGTATGCCAGTCAGAGGTCTTTTGGAGCTACACCATGTGATCCTGTCAAGCTTGAACAGGGTTATCCTTGGCTAACACCAAATCTATGCCAATAATGTTAAAAATAAAGAATGCTTGTGAACAGCATTGTGTATATATACTCACCAACTCCCTAAACATCAGAAATCTAGATCAGAGGCTACTTCTGACATACTCTTGTCTAGGCAATAAAGTCTGGAGACGTTATTTCACCAGCCTCACTGAAGTCCTATAAAAGCTTGAGACAGTCTTTAACTAATTTGAAAGATTCAAGCAGCAGATAGGGAGTCAGCATTCCTTTATGAGCAATACAAGAAATAAATTGACAACTTTTGACCATATTTTGTCACTGTCTTGCATAAAACAAGTAATTTTGTAATTCCTGTGTTTATGAGCTGAGTGCTAAGCCAAGCAGTATGTGTTAGGGAATTTTTGTCGTGCTAAGGAAACTTGCTCGAAAGTCTCTCAAGGTGAAGTTTTGTTGAGAAATCATTTCTAAGACTGTTTGGAAATTCTGTTTGTCTTACATTGGGCTTGGTAATATTTCAGGAAGAGATGCTGTAATAGTCTCTTTCTTCATCAGCAAGGAGCATAACTATTAGTAGTATTTTTTTGTGCTTGTTCCATACAGACAAGAATTGAATTGTATCTTATCCCTTTCTCCATCTGATTCTAGATTTCTTCCTCCTTCAACAATCTGGATCCCTTTGGCACAGGACAGATCCTTCCTCCTTTGCAGGTGCCTGAGCAAGTAGCTCAGACCACTTTGATTCCACCACTAAAAAAGCCACCAAAGTGGATTCGCAGACCTGTGGGCGTTTCATTTGCAGTAAGTGAATACAGCATCCTTAGCTGAAAATGCAATAGATTGTGTCTTCTAGTAATGCAATCCCTTTCTTTCTCTGTGAAAATATCTTCCTGCTGCTAGTTGTTTTAATGCCTGTTTAAGGCACTGTGTGGTTTCCTATATAGGGAAGCTTTTTTGCTCAGTGTTCAGGTATGTTTCCAACGTGAAAGAGTCCTGTTGCAGAGAATGCGAGGTTTTAAGGAGGAGTTAACAGAGCTAGGAAAGACTCATAAATCCTGTCCTTGTAGGCTGTGGTATGCATTTCCATTCTCCTGTCTTTCTGCTCTCTATCCAAGTATTTAATTTTCTTCCCCTCTTTCCTCCTTAAATCAAAACTCTGGATTTTTCTTTTAGCCTGTCTTTACTTGTTTTCTGTCTGTCTAGTACCTGCTATTTGCATGATGGCTTTTTTTGCAATGATGGCACCATTGCAGCCTGCCTATCTGTGTCAGAAAAGAACAAACAGTTCCAAATGGTATTTCTTCCTCTCTGCCTTTCTGGCATTTGCAATTGGCTGTGCCTGACAGCACATACGTGTCTTCGTTATCAGTGGGAACTGCAGCTTCTTCAGCTGGAAGAGCTTGTGATGGGAACTCTCTCGGTGTTCCTACTATCCATACATGTGAAACTTTGGGTTCCTTGTGATCACAGCTGGAGCTTGAGTCTGCCTTGCTAAGTGAGAGCTAAGAGAGGTGTTTTTACTTTTGTTTATTAAGAAAATGTTTACTTTGTCTGCCTCTCTTTCTCAGTTTGGAGGAAAACTGATTACCTTTGGTCTTACCAAAGCTCCTGGACAGCAAATGCAGCAGACTTACCCACACCAGGTTTTCATCAGTCAAGTCACTACTGAAACTGAATTCCTGCTCCGATCCAGAGAACTGCAGATGGCTCTGCAGTCAGGAAACCTCCTTGATTACTGCAAGGGCAAGATCCAGACAGCCAAGTTGCAGTTTGATGAGAACCTATGGAACTTCTTGAAGGTAGGATGGCAATGGTGAAGCACAGAGGTCATTTCTTTCACATTGCTGGGGTAAAATGTGCTGGTTATGCTCCTCTCTAGTCTTTTATATTTCTGTTCTTTAAGATATAAAATCAAACTGAATTGGCTAGTTAATTAATGGTCTAAAAGAAATCTTGACAGTTGAGGTCTTGAAGGTTGCATTGTTTTTCCATAGGAATGGTCTTTTCAGTGTCTTTGTTTGGTCTTTCTGTCAAGGTGCTAAACAGAATTTTCTCATCTTGACTGAAGTCCAAGTTAAATCTACTACCCATGGGGTTTCACCATTACAATTTCTCAAAACTAAGTCCAAGTGGCTAATGATATTCCCCAATAACGAGGCAAGATCTGTGGCAGCATGAGAACTGCCTGTAGCACTACATAAGATGATGGTTTCATTGGCAATTTCTTACTTATGAAAGAGTTTGGTAGTGAGGAATGACCATCTTTCTAGAGAGGCTGGACTTATTCTTGATAGTTTTTTATAGACACTCACAGGCAGCCTGCTTGCCTTTGTGGAAATATTGAGATCTCTTCCATAGCATAACATTTGAATGGAGAATCTGGTCTCTTGAATGGGGGGCCAGTTGCTGTCTAGGTGGTGACAAGAGTCTTTGTCACAAGGGTCATTCCAACAATGTCTTCAGCAGCATTGGATGAGATACCTCAAAATGTCATTCTACTGAATTCTTGTAATTCAGAATGCCTGTAGTCCTACAAAAAAAAACCAGGACAGGCAAGACCCACTGCTATTGATTTTCTTAAACTAAAAACCAAGCATCTTAATTCTGTACAGAATACTGTCCTGCATGACCATTTCTGCATCTGCAGGAACAGTTTCTACCAGCCATTTACAAATATCTTATCTATGTACAGATTGCTCAGTTCTATAGTAGGAACAGCCTGGAAGACTTAATAAAACAGCCAGGTTCTTCTTGCAAGACATTAATCACTCATTAAAGCATACGAGTAGCGTGTATGAAGTGGGCTGTGTACAGCTTGTGGGCAATTCTGGGACTGTCTGAAATCCCCACCTAGAGAGCTTCTGTAACAATTAGTTAACTATTTTTTTTTGTGAAGCCAGCTAGGAGTTCAGGCAACCACCTTGTTTCATCCAGATTCAGATCAGTCCATTGTCACTGCACAGAGATCAGCCTAGCACATCCTGGACCATCCAGAGAATTAATGACCAAGTGCACTAAATATGCACAAAGGCATAGCTCTGACTCTAGGTTGCACCTAGTTGTAGCTATATGACAGAACTTGAATTTCACCCTTTTCGTTACCTTACGTTCTATAGATTTACTCACGGTATTCACTGGGTGTACTTGTAATAGTTCTTTATCTATAAGATGAGCTGTAGACTTTGCTGCTAGAAGTAGCCAGCCACTGGCAGTGTGTAGGTGTCTTGGATTTTACACATTTTTCTTGTCTTTTTCTTTGTCCTTTGTGACTCAGGTGAACCTGGAGCAGGAATCCAGGGCTAAACTCCTCAAGCTGCTGGGCTACAATAAAGAGGATCTGCAAAAAAAGGTAAGGGTGTCTTTCAATACAGAGAAACCTTTACAGGACTAAAGATGCTGCAGGAAGGTTATGGGGTCACTGCTGGAAATGAGTGAGTGCCCTTGCAGCACACACAGAACCAAAATGTATGAAATTTCTGCTGAGGGACACCTGAAATCCTCATTAAAAAGTGGATGTGGGAACTTGTAAGAGTATAACAGTAGCTTTACTGGATCAGACCAGAGGGATCTTGAGCCCTGTTATCTTACTACCAGTCATTGCTGCTCAGAAGAGCGTATAACAGCAGCACAGTTGTGAGAGCTGCTTCTAGCATCCAGCTCTCTGTGTCTCAGAGTTCCTCAGCCAGAAAGAAGATGACAAATGAAGACAGTCTGGCACAGCGCTGTTGGAACTTCAGGGGAGCAGCATGCACCTTTCAGCACCATGGGCAATGCTCTAAAAAGGATAAATGACCTCTGCTGGGTGGCCAGCCAGGAACAGGGAGAGGTAGAACTTTTCAAACAAGTGAAAGAGCCAGGGGAGTTGTCTGGGACTTGTCAGTCACTTGGTGGCTTTGCTGCTCATGTGTTTGACTTTAACAGGGGCTTCACCCAGGGAATGTCTCTTACTTTTTTAGATCGCCTCATGTTTGAGTAATGGGATCCCAGATAAACAGCCCCTTCCTGAGGCCAATGAGGCAAACACTGCACAGTCAGATCAGGTATGTCCTGTACATCTTGCCAGTCTGGGAGAGCAGCGGAGGGCAGAATGAACAGGAAGGTTTAATTCCAACCACAAGTTGTTGGGCTCGATGCAGGAATCGCAGAGGGCAGTTCACAGGCCTGTCTGACCCTCACAGGGTCAGACTAAGCGATCATAGTGGTCCCTTCTGGCTTTAAAACAAATCAGCGAATGATGAAGACGGACTCCCGGCTGTTAACCCTGCAAGAAGGCTTGCTTCACCAGTGCTGATATCTTCAGCGATAGACTTAGCCTCAGCCCAGCTTAACTTCATGCTACAGTTCTGGATTTCCTCTGTGAAGCTTCTGCTGTGGTATTTCTTTTGCGTTTCTTTCCTTTTCACCTCTATCCTTTGAAATGTATTTTCATATGATTTCGGGATGTCCAACTTCACATGCCTTCCAAGGCCTGGTTCAGCATCTTCTGTAATTTTGTTCTTCTAAGGAATCTAAACCTGCTATCCTCAAATTAGTGATCTTCACAAGCCTTAAACACTTGTTGAGGTATTCTAGTGGTAACATTTGTATCCTGCATTCCCATCAAGCACCAAGCATGTCTGTGATCCTGCTTATTAATTACAGGTATTCCTTGTTGGGCTTGTCCCTGCTCCATGCGAAATTGTACAGCTTGCTGGCAGTTGAGTAAATGAATGCTGTCCAGCAAAATGTCATTGCATGTCTTACACTGTCAAGTCTCCTAAGCTTTGTCAATAGTCACACTTTTCTTGTTGCTACCTCGGTGAAACTGTGCACGTTGGTAGTGCATTGACAGGAGGCATGAAGGATTTCCAAGTTGAAATCAGATTTATATGAGCATTCTCAACCAAATGAAGAGTAGCCCCACCACACCCTGTAAACCATTAAACTGTTTTGGGCAGAATCTGTGTGTTCAACGAATAAAGTAACCTCTTGCACTCTTTGCACAGCTTTTGATAAATACCAGTGATGATGTAGCTGCTGTTTCCTCCTCTTCAGCCTTTTTTGACAACCTCATCCCACAGAATATTAGTGCATTGGAGATTCCTGTCACAGAAGGTATAGTATATGAAGGTTTTTTCTTCTGTCTTTAGATAACGGGAGGAGGGTAAACCATAAAATTCTCTAGGGACCAGGAAGAATTTGGTCCACTCCAGCAGATGAATACCTTTAGAATACATGATGTACCCTACTGTCATGCATCATGCCTCAGCATTGTGCAAAAAAAATACTCTTCACAGATAAGACACCTGTTAAAAGTGGAGGAGAAATGTCTAGATGATGGAAGAGTTACTGTCAAATCAGTGGGTCTGTTTGTTTAACTGCAAAACCTGATTTGTGTTTCCAGATCTTCCTTTAGCTGGACTTCCATATGTTTTATTTGTCTTTTATTGTTTGCTTTTTAAAATGCTTGATCAGTGCATCTGTATGGTGCCCCTGTGGGTTGACTCTGCTTTCTCACCTCTGTAGATACAGATGGACTCATCAGCCAAGCTCTTTTGTTGGGGAACTTTGAGGGTGCAGTGGAGCTGTGCATGCGGGCAGAGCGCTTTGCTGATGCCATCATCTTAGCTATAGCTGGTGGGGAGAACCTCCTAAAGGAGACACAGAAGCGCTACTTTGCCAAGCGGAAGACAAAACTCTCCCTGGTTAGTGACTGTTTTGTTTACCCACAGAACAGGGGAAGGTGTGTGATACTATGGCAGATGTTTGTCTGAATATATGGAAATGCTTTGGCAGGAAGTAGAATGTCAGCAGAATCCATTCACCTCCTCTTGGCTAGACATTTATTCTTACAGTTTTATGACGTTGTCTTGTTACCCACCTAGAGTGTCTGTTCTTTGTTCCTTTCTTTTCATTTAACAGTTTCTGCCTCAGCTCCCCATGCCTGTAACCTGTTGAGCATACTATACTGCCCCTTTATAGCTCAGCTAGAAGAGTCCTGGCTTATTTATAGCCTAATGAGGTTGGAAAAGGGGTAACAAGGGTTGCCAAAGCCCAGCACTGTATTCCCAATCATTAATACTATCTGCTCTGAAACAGGGCATGCTGATCTTTAGTCTTGCCTAGTGTGACTGCTTTCATCTTCAGTGCTTTTTTGGGATTTTCTCTTTCTTTGGAGGCATTAGGCACCAATTACTGCTAACACTGGAGTGCTGAGATTGGTGGACTTTAATGTGCAGTGAGGTAGTAGAATCATACTGGGAAGTGTGTCTGAGAGTCAGCTATCCCTGCAAATGCACTTGTCTGAGCAGTCAGTATATCTTAGTCTTCAGTCACTGACAGGCCCTTTTTTTTTCCTCACAGCTGCTGTCCTCCATTGTGCAGCAGAAGTGGCAAGATATCGTTTGCACGTGTGATCTACAGAGCTGGAAGGAGGCACTGGCCATCTTGTTAACATACGCAAAGCATGAGGACTATACCCAGCTCTGTGGTATGCAGTGTTGCTATCTTTTGATAAGACATTCCCTGGGAAAGGCATTTCTGGACTGCTTACCCTAAGAAGCAGACACAGTTGAGGAAGGAAAGCACTTCTTATTACAGCTAGCTGGAAATCTCAAGTGTGGACTGTTAAATTAGTAGAATGAGTTATGTACACTTTAGTTGACAGTCATGACTTAAAATATGTGCTGGTATTTCCTGTCACCTCAGTCAATAACTTGGAAAAAAAATCAGAATGGGCAACAGACTGAGGTACTAAGTGTTATATTTATTATTTTATTCTGTGGAGACAGGGATTTCCTTGACAGTAGAAGGTCAAGTGGCTTCACTCCATCTGGAAGGGGTTTTTCTGTCCAGCAGGTTCCCTTCTCTTTTAAGCTCAGAGGTGGGTTAATGACTGATGTCTTCAGTAGTTTTCTCAAGCCTGTTAAAAGCCAAACGCACTCAGCAGTGGGTTGTTCTGATAAGGTAAAGTTAAGGGGCTGAATCTGAAGAAATGTTATCTGAATCTGAAGAAATGTTACTTAGCTGGCAGCTAGCACCTGGCTGACAGGAATGGCTAAGCTCTGTTGGAGAAGTGCCAGCACTTCATACGAGTAAGATGACGTAACTTGAAATGCAAGAAAACGGGGCATCTAGTACAGACCAAAGTGTAGGGCAGGAAAGTTGCCCTGGCAGTGGCAATAGTGAGATAACTCCAGGTCACCCTTATCTCCTAGCTTTTGCTGAACATTGATAACTACCAGATTACTTATGGTCTCTGTTACTGGACACAACTGTTGCTGGGAGATATCCACACCTTACTGGAAAAAGAGCATTGGAGATTTTGCCAATTTAATCTGTTATTTTTAAGGCTTTTTCCTTCTTTTATAGCTTAGACAAATAAGAATTGATAGATGTATAAAGAAATGACTTCTCTTTCCAAACAAACTGACTTTGGTATTCCTTAATGATGCCAATTTTTCTGTGTTAACCCAGAATTAGGTTCAGATCAAAAGTTGGCAACATCTTTTCATGCCAAGCCAGAGTAAGATTGCTAAGAGAGGAGCCTTGGTGATTATGAGCTCTTCAAATACTAAGTGTTAAATGTTGGCTGTGTTTCTTCCTTTGTAGACATGCTGGGTGCCCGCCTAGAGTCGGAGGGAGATGCGGCCCTGTCCAACGATGCCTGCCTCTGCTATATCTCGTCAGGAAATGTGGAGAGGTTGGTGGAATGCTGGGTAAAAAACCATGAGACTTCGTCACCCCTTGCCCTGCAGGTACAGGTGCTATGATGTTGGTTTGACTTCTCTCTAGGCCAGTCTGGTAACCCTAATCTGTTTGCATCATCACATCTAGCACAGAATAGCTGGCTTCCAAAAGAAGTAGCTGGCTTCTCCTAGTCATCAGCCAACAACGCATATATCATTGTACAGATACAACCATTACTTTGATTTCTAGGAGTTGGAGCAGCTTTGAATAACTGAAAAACTTCTGGTCTGTTTGTCAGCAATAGTAATTTTTTTTAGTGAATTTCTTCTGGTATGGTTTTAATCCTTTCTCTTCCAAGATGATATCTTGTAACTCCTTGAGTTACAGAAATAATTTCTTTGTAAAAAGATCACAGCTGATTGGAACTTCCTTGTGGTTTCTGATTTTCTTTTTTCCCTTACTGTAAAAGTAGCTGTGTCAGGATTTGTTTTCTGGATCCTGTTTTTCTCCATAAAGCGCACCTGAAGAAATGGTCATCAGTGGTAGTGTCTGGTGCCAAACGGAGTAACTTTTCTTGATGTTGGACCCGATTTTAGTTGAAAGGGAAGAGCCATCTGGCATTGTCTCAGTGTGAAATGCGCCAGTAAAGCAAACCAGATTCTGAACGGTACATTTCTCCCCCTCCCCCTGCCTGTTCAGGATCTCGTGGAGAAGGTGATGGTGCTGAGCAGGTCCATTGAGATGCTCCGAGGCACAGCAGGACCAGCGCCAGGCCCTGTCTTGGCAGAGCGAATCACGCAGTATGCCAGTCTCCTGGCATCACAGGGATGCTTGGCAGCTGCAATGGATTACCTGCCCAACAGCTCCAAAGAGGTGAGTGAGAAACAAGTTGTTGTGGGAAAGGTTACTAAAAGGGGAAAAATGATAATTTCCACAAGAGAACTTTGGGGTTTGACTTGCATCAGGACTTAAGGTTTCACCTTAATTATTGTAACTTGAGAGTAGAGCTTTTTTGTCTAAGACCATGGCATTTGTTGTTTTTTGTTTGTTTCTTTGTAGTGCCTTTGGGGAAAAGAAGGAAACTAAAAAACTTGTAATAGGGTCCCTGGAGAGCACTGTTCAGAAGTAGCTTTCCAGGGAAGCCATGTCTAGTTCTGATACCTAGCTGGTAGAAGGGAATGGGGAGGCCAGCTTGTAGTTCAAAGCAAATGTGTCCAGTGCTCAAATGTGAATGGAGGTTGGGGAGGGAATACCATAAAGATTGTGAGAAGGATCAGGGAGGCTTCATCTGTGAGGGAATACGTCCTAAAATTTGTCACTTACAGGTTTGTTTTTCCTGGTGGCTACTGTAGAAATGGAGCATAAGGCTGCAAAGCTAGCTGTGCTTTGGATCAGAGTCTGCTTTGAATATCACCTCAGTAGCCTCCATTTGAGGCTCTAAGGATGCTTCTCCTAACGCATAGTTTGTTTCAGCTCCTGATTGAACAGCTCCGAGACCGTCTCTTCCATGCTCAAGGAGGGAATGTGGGTGATCAGCAGCCACCCCCTTTCCCCTACGCTCGTGTCAATGTAGGTGTCATTAAACAGACATCTCCAGCAGCCAGGAGGGGTTCCACCCCTGAAGGAGCGGCCCGCAAAACAGGTCCCAAACATCCAGAGAAGGTAGGCCTTAAGTTCAAGTGCTCGTGGCTTGGGGAGAGGGAAGAAGGCTGCTGGGTTGGGGAAGGCATGTGAAGTAATGTGAGATGGCGCAGACTGCAGGTGCTGAGGATCTCATCAGTGATATTCTTCGCTGGAGCAAACACGAGCTCTTTAAAAATGCAAAAGTGGGCTGTACGGCTTCTTTTCACAAAGTCCTGACCCACATCTAGTCACTGAGGAAGACCACTACAAGCGCAGTGATCCACTGCCACTTCTAATAGTGTCTGAGATCTCACATACTGAGCAAAAAGGGGGCTGTGGTTCACTCTCCTATGCCATCTCACCCTCAGATCTCAGTAAAATTAGTGCAGTATGGCTTCGTCTCAGTTCCTGGCTCAAGAAAACTGTGTTCAAGAAGTTTTGCGTCCAGTTTCTTTTACTTCTTTATTTCTTTATTATTTTCCTCTGGTTTTGCTTCCAGGAAGTGACTATGTAGAAGTTGGTTACTGAGGGCAAATCTTTGTGAAAGGCTGGGAATACGCTGAAGAGTGTGTTTCCCAGCCACTAGAGCAAGCTATGTGATGGGAAAGAAAGGGCCATCAAGTCTTGTGCCGGCAGAGAAGGAAGCACCCAGGCTTGTTCTCTTTGCCTTCTCCCGCCAAACACAGTGATGGTTTGAGGGAGGTCCTTTGTGCTCCAGGTAGCAATCAGGCCTTTGATCCAATCCATCCAGAGCACTGACAGAAGCAGCAGCATCTCTTGCCTGAGAAGTGACAGGGACAGAAAGTACATCTGTTTTATGTATGTGTCTTACATGACTCCTTTAGCCATTTCAAAGTCCTTCGTTTTGTAATTGCAGCCCAGCTATCAGTCACTTACCCCTTCGGCACCCCCTCAGCCTTCAGTGCCTTCCCTCTTCACACCTCAGCCAGTGCCAGCGTTGTCCATGACACCTCATCATGCTGCTGCTGCCCCCCAGGCCAGCGCTGGTCTGCAAACAGGAGTCTATTCCAGAGGGCCCCCGTACCCACAGTACAACTTGGGCATGGTTCCAGCAACAGCTTCAGGGCCAGGTAAGCACTGCCTGATAGTTGTGTCTGTTCTCCAGGTCTTCTGTAGACTTCCACAGACCAAAACCTTCAGCAGAGATGGCTGCTTTACCTCTTTCTCACAGGTCTGTTGTACTTAAAAAGAACAAGTCAGCTGTCAGAGAAGCTTCTCAGCGCTTCTGACATTTCTAGTTCTAGTAACTGTTGCTGCACTACTACTGTTGTTAAGCATATATAGGGATGGAGGAGCCACTACTAACTTTGTGGGGGATACACTTCACATGGACACACTAGGGCATGGCTTGGAGAAGGGAAGAGTTACTGGGATGAAGGAGAGCACCAGGAGTAGATTGAACACACAACAAGTGATGCTGATGCACTCTTTCTCATTTGTAGCTCTGTCACAGTCTCAGCCATTCAGCCCAGCAGCAGCCAGACCTGGTGGTCCTGCTTCCTTCCCCAGCCAGCCTCCTCTGTCAGGACAGTCCATGCCCATGACATCTCCTGGTGTTCTACCACCTGGACCTGCCCTCTTCACTCCAGCCTCGCTCCCATCATCTCAGCTTCCTGCAGCTTCTCCTTTCCCTGTGGCCAGCCAGTCTCCTCTAGGTTTCTCTTCAGCACCGTTCAGCTGCCCTATGAACATGGGTTACCCTCAGGGTGGTCCTGGAGCTCCATCTACTAAGCCCCTGCCAGCAGCCAGCCTTCCTCCTCCTCCCACAGGTAAGTACTGCTTGGGTGACTTGGGTGCCTGGGCACTCCTGGAGGCAGTTTGCAGTACATAATGGACACGGGCCTTCTGAGCTCTGGTCTGTTTCCTTAAAGGCTAGATGTGGGATTCTTGGAGGCTAACCTTACAGGTTCGTTGTGCTGAGGCTTGCTGTGGTGGTGGAATACAGCAGTGATGACAGTTTCAGTCAGGCTGTTCAGCTTCTCTGTCCCCTGGGTTGTGGTTACAAGATGCTGTCTATTCAGGTTCTTAGCGCACCCTTGAGTAATCACTCACTCCAGAGGCATCTGGTCTGACTGAAAGGATGCTAGTTCCTGGGGGATTATTGGTGGAAGGCTTTCCGATCTTATCCCTGCTTATGTAACTTAAATGAAAAGTACGTTTGAAATGCTGGGGTAGCAAGGTGGTTCTTCCTTGTCTGTGGGATGCCCCTTGCCTAGCTTCAAGATAAAATTCCTGTGTGCTGTGCTCTAATTCTCCTCATCATTTCCTGTTGCCATAAAATGTTTGCCATGGAGTCTCCTCTGGTTTCCTCTCTGCAGTGTACTAAGGCTGTGCAAGTTCCTTCTGAAAAGCTATTAGGGATAGTATCCAGGGATATTACTTGCTGAGTAAAAGCTGTTGGTGATGATGACTCCCACCCTACCTTGATTTTCAGGTTTCTTCCCTTGGCTAGATCCCCACATGGATCACGCAGGTAGTACACCAAGAAGCCTCCAGAGCTGTGGGGGAGGCAATGTTGCTGCTTCCAGTGAAATGTGGGGGGTGTGTGCATGTTTAGTATGCATGCATGCATGCCTGCTCATTGCTGTTTGTTGTTTCCTTGCATGTCTGGAGAGCTGTGCAACCAGGGTTGCTGTTGCCCAGGTTTTGATGTGTACTGTTTTTAGCCTGGAAAGAGACTGTAGGATCCCTAAATCTAGCCAGACATACTTCCTTTTTAAACTCCTGAACATGAGCTCGTCGAGAAATTCTCACTAGCATAGTGAAGAGAGATCTTTGCTTGTAGAAATCCCATGCTCTCGGTGGGCATCAAGGACAGGGTGAAGGACAGTAACGTGTTGGCTGATCTCCCGTCTGGCTAGGTTAATCCCTGACTTCATCTTGTGACAGTTGTATTTTTTCTAGGACAGGCATTGCTGGAGACTGCTGCTATGGAGTGTTCTTTTCAGGGTTGTTGAGAAATTGTCTTTCACAAGTAGTAGAGGCAAGATAGCCAGGGTTTTATCCCAGCAAAATGCAGCAGGTTCCTGTTGTCTCGTGTCTGATGATTAAGTGCCTGGCTTAAAGACTACAATTTAAATAGCTGTTTCCTGTGAGGATTCAAAGTGCCACTGGGCTGGAATAGTGCCAGGGACTGCTAGGCCACAAGCTCGGTGGGGGCCAGCAGAGTTCTAGGGCACAGAATCCCCAAGCTAGAAATAAGTGCCAACTTAATTAAACTACTGATCCAAACTCATCAGAGAGTGAGTCTTGAAATCATGGGAAAAGGGAGGGCAAAAAGAGGCTGCCAGAGTTTTAATAATAAAGGTAATTAAAGTAATGAAGCACCTTTTGCATCTTTCCCCTGTGATTTTTAAAGCTCAGTTGAGGATCAGTGGCTCATTAAGTGTGGCACTGAGCTCCAGCAATTTTGATATTGCCCCATAGAATTATGCCACTTTCTCACAGATCCTGCTCGTCTCGTGGGCCTGAGGTTATTAATACTGTCATGACAAAAGAAGCACTGAGGTTCTGTCTAGAGATCCAGGTACCCTTACAAGACAGCCATAGACAAGGTAGTTGGAATTTGGCTGTAGCAAAATGAAGTGTGGTTGAAGGTCTTTTGATGTCATGTGGTCTAATGGATTTTTAATTACCTAGTGAGAGGTTCAGGGCTAGGTACCACTGACTCTCTGCTGAGACACCCTTCTGCTCCCAAGAACTTTGCTGGCCAAGTCTGTTCCTTTCTAGCTGAGAAGGCAGCAAATTTTAGTAAGCTTTGTTCCTGAGTATCCTTTTGGAAAGGGAAAATTTCAGCCCACTTCTGAAGTCTTCCCCTATCACAGTAACCTGCACCGCTGTGAACTTCCACAGTGAGGCACTCCTGTAAGTGTTCCTGAGAAACCCTTTCACCCATAGAGTAGCCTTTGCTGCATAACCACAGCACTAGATTCTCTGTCTGGGGAACCCCAGGCAATCCCTGATTCTACATGCAGGTCCTGACTAACATCCAGACCTGACTCTTGAGGCTGACTTCTGCAGCCTGTGCAGAATGTGGAAGGCTTCAGGTAGTTAAGAAAAGGCTTTCTGTGTGGGATTAGGGGGGTACCAGGACAGTCTGATCAGATGTCACCTCTTGAAGCCTGTGCACATATTCAGATGCTGAGAAGGTAATTAGGAGAAAGGAAATCAAGAGCAGTTCTTGGGTCTGTGAACTGAACCTCAAATTCCTCAGCTGAAATGGTCTGAAGGTGCAGTGATGGGGGAATTAGAGACATGGGCCTTTTGCTGATAGGAGTTCCAAACCATAAATTTCAGCTGTGGCCATCTTCTCCTAGTCTGACATCTGTGTATTGTTCTGTCTCTTGACAGCTCAGGAATCTTGGACCGATCCATCTGCAAGAGGAGGCCTTCAGAAAAAAAAGGTAAGCTTTCGACTAGAATATGTGTTGGTTGCCTTTTACCCAGGGAGCTGCATGCAAAAGATGCATTCCTCTAACTGCTCCTCATCACGCTCAGCACCTCTCATTCCATGTTGATCCTGCATGATATACAATACTAGGATTGCAGTCTAAATCATCCTGACTCTTTGCCATCCAAACTCACATACCGTTATGCAGGGTGGCTGTTTTGTACCATGGTTATGTTGGTGGTGGTGCTGTATCTTCTCTCAGTACTTCCCAGGCTGACTACAGTCACCTGTTGCTAGAAATACAGATTTAAACTTATCCCCTTGCCCATGCACCTTTTTTGATGCAGCTTGAAAGATCATGCTAAATTAGCACCTGACTGTTGGGGGCAGCATTTCCCCTAAGCACGGTGAGACCCACAGTGATTTTCCTTAGGCGCTGAGATGGCACCTTCTGAAAGAAATTGGGACAGGTGTAGCTTTGAGCTGTGTGCTGCATTTGCCTTGCTGCTCTCCACCTTGTAGTGATTGCACTGGAGGACCTGTAAGCTGAGCTATTTTGCAACAAATGCTCTCAATACCCCATTTCTATTACTGCTGCCTGCTGGCAGGTGCAATGAGAAGCTTCTTTGGCACCATTCCCGCCCCCCACTCCTCTTCTTTAGCTTGGAAGAGACTTCTCGCCCTTTTTCTGGCAGCATAGCTGGGAACCTGCTTCAGGCTGTGCTCACTACAACAGGATTAGCCTCTTGTTAAAGCCATCTCCTTTTGATCTAGCCCTGTCAGAGTGAATCTATCCTGACTCTCTGGCTTAGCAGGGGCACGATGAAGTGTTTGCAAGAGGATTCTCCCCCCATGTCGTGGGATTTTCTTCAACACTTGCTCTGTTGGACACTTTACTGCTGCTAATCTCTACATTCAGGACTCGTGCCGTCGCAGAGCCAAGGCGGCTTTCTGAGGACCAGTGCTTTCAGGGGCAACGGATCTCTTTGATTGAACAATTCCAGAGGGGTTTTCATGCTGTTGCTTTGACTGTTCATCTCGGATGCAAGAGGAAGGGCCCCATGCTCTTGAGTCAGGGGGCTTCAAAGAACGGGGATGTGTTACACATCTTGAGAACTGGGCTCTCTGCAAGTTAGAAAGGATGTTGAATTTGACTGTGGGGAGTGTAACCAACCCTTCTTCCTTGGACTTGTTTTTTTTGTGTGTGATTTTTTTTTTCTTTTTTAATCTTTCTTTTTTTTTTTTTGCTGACAGCTGCCTGAGAAATTTACTCCTCCAGCTCCCATCACAGCTCCAGTAATGAGCCTTCCCACTGAGCCCCAAGGGATCCATCCTTCGCTCTCCAGGTTGCAGGAATCTGGCCAGTCACCCCCAGGAGCACCCAAGGAAGGCAGCCTGCAGGTATCCAGGGAAAGTGTGGTGTTCCCCAGCCACCAGCTCCTTGTCAAGTAGAAAAACAACTTGGCTTTTGAGATTCTTATTGCTTGGCAGCTGCAGGGCTTGTGCCTGCTCCTTTGTCCTTGTAACATATCTCTGCCTGAGTGTTAGAGGAATAGTTAGAATTGCTGCCAGGGTGGAAAATGACACCTGGGTATGTCTGGGAGGGAGGGAG
Source organism: Aythya fuligula (assembly GCF_009819795.1). Taxonomy (NCBI): domain Eukaryota; kingdom Metazoa; phylum Chordata; class Aves; order Anseriformes; family Anatidae; genus Aythya; species Aythya fuligula. The sequence continues at coordinate 18,054,458 of NC_045565.1, forward strand.
AGCAGACAGGCTGTCGGCCTGCTGAGAGTTGGGAATCCACAGCGGCCTGAAACTATACTGCAGTCTGAGGATGATAATATAACTCAGTGCTTCCAGGTATTCTCTGGATTTTCCAAGGGGTGACGTTCTTTCTGCTCATAGTTGCAGAAGGGGGATTTGTCTGCTCCAGCCTTACATGTTCCTGTTGTATTCATTCAGCTGCTTCTGTCTTTGGCAGTATCACCAGCTACCTGCAGAGAGAGTTGAGAGGAAAGAGTTGCCGCCTGAGCACCAGGGGCTGAAGACTACCTTTGAAGGGCTGGTGCAGCGCTGCTCTGCTATTGCCACTGATCCCGTAAGTCCTCCTTTCTCTGGCCTTTGGCTTTTTTGTCCTCACTGATGCTTGACTTCTATGTACTTCCTTCTTTGGTCAGGGTAAGAGAGGGAGAGTCGTCTCCATATAGCGAGGTTAATCTCCATCTCCCTCCTTCATTTAGGCTATAGGCTTGTTCGTCTCATGGGAACTGAGGTGCATTCTCTAGGATTTACCCAGTACTTCTCATTGCCTATTTGGATCAATGGTTCTGTCCTACTGGCTCTTTTCTGAGGAAAGCAGAAGGAATGACCCAGCTGATTTAGCTTCGTTTTTCACTGGCTTGATCTGCAGATAGTTCCTGCAGAGCTGGTATTGCCAGCCATCCTCAGAGCTTAAAGGGAAAGGCTGAGATATCCTGGCTGAGAGAGAAAGCCAGACGATCTTTGTGTCTGAGTCACTGAAATTTCTCCACCTCAGCTCCTGGAAAGCTGTTGGCACGTGTGCTGCATCGCATGAATGTATCAGGCCAGGCTGTGTTCAGAAGCAAAACAGTGTTTGACACATCATGTTATATTAGGCTGTAAGGTCTTCCCAGACCTTGGGGTTACCGTGAAGCCTTCCAGGTGACTTCTACTTAGTAGGTGTTGGGAAAAGCACTGAGCCCTGCCTGTCAAACTGTCCTGGGGTCAGACAGCTTATGTGTAACAGTAGTTTCAGCATGTTTGCTGTGTGCATTCCGGGAGTGCAGTATAGCAATTTCTGGGAGATAACCTAAAGGTTCCCTCTAGGGATGGAAAGACCTGTGGCTTGGGCTTAATGTTCTTGAGCTCTAAGCTGACATGGAAGTTGTGGGGCTGGATTTGTACAGCAATACAATGCACCTGAGCTCCTGAGCGTGCCAGGCCTGTCCCAGCATTGCCCAGAGACAGGTATTTCTATCCACAGTATAATGATAATGTACCTGTGAGTGGATTATCCAAGGTGGGACCCCAATAGGGTCAGTCCCACCAGTTCATCAGTACTCAGATCCTCTTGTTGGTGGCTGCCTGGACTAAAAAGTATATTCCCTCCTTTCTAGTAGTTGCTCTGTTGTGTAGTCTGCAAACACTGTTACAAGGGAGGAATGTCTAGGCTGGGAGATGGGAACAAATTCCTGTCTTGGGAAGAGAACGTGCATAAATACATGCACAGTGAGGTCATGGCTGGTTGTATCACAGTCTCTGGTTGTAATCTGTCTGGCAGAGGTTGTGATGCCGCTGAAATGCAAGATGCTGTGGGAAGAATAGAGGGGAGGGCTGAACAAGAGCAAACTGATACTGGAAGCAGTGGGCTTTAATCCCTGGCAGAGCTAGCAATGCCTATTTTACTTTAGAAAACTCGAAGAAAGCTGGAGGATGCATTGCAGCGGCTGGAGACCTTGTACGAGAAGCTCCGCGAGCAGGCGGTAAGTAGGTGCCACCATTCCCTGTGATTGAGTTGGTTTCCTGGTCTCACCTCTGTCCTGGGCTGTGGGCCTTGGTGTCTGCCTCAGTATTTCCAGCACATATCCTCTTAAGAAAGCTAGGGATTGCCAAACCTTATCATGTTCCTTGAATCCAGCCTGCCTTATACATTTTTTTCCCTTAACCTTGGCCCAGATATAATGTAAGGAAAAGCTGGGGAGGTATTTGCAGGATACTTTTCCCCCAGGAAGGATACTGATATATTGACAGGTTCCAGATGGGAATGGGAAGTTGTAAAGGAATGTTTTCGGGGTGGTTATTAAGTGTGAATCTAGTGTAAGCTCTAGCTTGGAAAACTGAAACAGCTGATGCCAATTGCTGGAGGGTTATCAATCAAGGGAAGAATCCTTGTAACATACATTCTTTCCCTGAGTGTCCAAATTATGCTTGGACAGAGACAGGATTCTGTGCTAGATGGACCTTTGACCTACACAAATACATCAGATATTCACTTAGTGCTGAAATGGCATTACCTAGGACCTGCATTCACTGCAACCCAGCCTGGGTATTGGTTTAATATTTGTCATGGGCTGGGAAACTGAGGGAGAGAGCAGGCTATTCCTCCTGCCAGTGCTTGGCTGTGTAGGTGTTGCGTTTCGTGAGGATTAGGTAGAGATCAGGAGGGAAGGGTATGGAGGGAGTCGGGGGCCTGTGTAACAGTGCTGGGCATTCTGATTTATTTCTACTCCCTTCCTACAGCTCTCTCCAACCATCCTTATGGGTCTCCATGAGATTGCCCACTGCATTGAAGCTAGGAACTACCAACAGGGTCTCCTGGTTCACACCCAGGTGGTCAGCAGCAGCAGTTTCAGTGAGGTGTCTGGTTTCATGCCCATCCTGAAAGTCCTCATGACCATTGCTGGCAAGCTGAACGTATAAGGTGCGGAGCAGCTGGTGCAGTGCACGCTGAGAGCTGGTGGACTCCCTCACCTGTCGATGTGCTGCAGGTTGTGGACTCTCCTTCTGACTCTGGAGAAATAAGTCTGTGCCAGCGCCTGGAACTGTGCTGAGCCAGCGTTCCTGGCCCCATCTGCTCTCCAGAAAGCCCACTGGACTGTGGGTCTCCTGGAGGCTGTTCTCTCCCTGCTATCCCCCCAAAGCTACTTCCCAACCCAGGGCTCTCAATTTCAGGTTGTCCAGGTTACGCAGAGATTCCCCCCAGAACTGCTCTGTGTAGCCGCCTCTTCCCTGCTCCCCCAGCACAAAGGGGGAACTTCCTCCTTCCCAGGCTGACACTGCTTTTCAATAAGAGACAAACAGGGCTGGCACCTCGGGCTCTATTCCCTGTTGCCTCATGACAGCATGGGACCCTGGGACCTGTGGTGTCCCTGCTCCATTGGGCTGCAGCCAGGATCTCTCCTCTGGTTCCTTCTTTAACTTCATTCTAATCTTTGACTCACTTCTTGCCCTTCTGTTCTCATACCTGCTACAACTAGGGCTAACTGCAAGCCTGCTCTGGGCTAGCTTTGGTTCCCTCTTTCACCTTCACCCAGCCCTCTCTATTCCTAGAAGGGTAATCAGGAGACCCAACTATCCCCCACACCCTCCAGTATCCCTTTTTCCCCCATAAGCTGTAGGCTTGAGCCTTTGTTTCAGACCCAGGGCTGGTTTCACCCTTCCAGCTCCTGGGACTCTCCCATTCAGGAATGCTGACAAGTTGGGCTGCTCTGTGTGCTCCTCCCCAGAGCCAGTAGCATTGTGTGTCTGGGCTAAAAGCTGCGCTGGCTGGCTGGCCTTTTTCACTTCCTTTATGCTAGCACGGTTGGCTTGTTGCCAGCTGGTGGTATCTAAAGGGATTTCCGGGCAGTCTAAGGGCTTTAGAAGCAGCAGGAGTCGTACAGGTCCCTTTAAGTATCCCCTTGAGCTACTCAGACTGACCCAAACTCAAGCAGGAGGAGAGAACTTGTTGCTCCAAGTGTGGTGTGTTCATTCTGCCTATGGCAATGTGTATGTGCAAAGGTGGTTCTCAAAGCCCCTTGACACCATGGTGGTAGAAATGTGCTGCAGGAGGTGGCATTGTCAAGTCCCAAGGACTTGGCTGTACTGAAGCTTCTAATTACTGTGGCATTTCCTCTGGGCTAAAATAAATGAATGAAGCAAATGCATGAAGTCCTGTGGAAGAAATCTGGGAAGGTAGATGGGATTTTAGGGCACATTTGTGTCTTTCCTTCTGTTCCTCCTCCCTTGTCTTCCTCTCTCACCATCTTTCATGCTAGCTGGGCAGAGCAATTGGACCCAGCTGGGAGCGAGGCTTCTTCCCAGTGTTTGGCTGCAGCCAGCCCCTGCTTCCCTCTGCTTGCTGCTTGAGTGGTAATGCCATCATGGGTCTGTGGTTCAGTGACTTACATGGATCAGCCTGCTCTACCATGGGACTTCGGAGGGAGGGGAATCAGAGAAGGGAGGGAGAGGGTATGTCTCACCCTCTCCTTTCCAGGTCAAAGTGCCTCCTTGTTGCTGCTGTGTTATATTTCTATTGCTGCACTTTGATGCACTGAGAGATTACAGAACAGTGAAATAAAAGCTGTGTTTTGTGACGCTTCTAGCTTATTTCTTAGACTTGGGCCTAAAGGCAGTTGCCTGTCATGTCTGGGGGGACTTCTCTCAGTCTTCAGGGCCTCCTACTGAGTTCTCAGCTCAAAAAATGATGTGGGGCAAACCAGATCATGGGCTCTGTGGGTGTGGGCAGCAAACATCCTGGTTTGAGACTTCAGGTCTTACCTGCTCCACAGGGCTGCAGGGTCAGAGAACTGTTCTACAAGATACCTTCCTCAGTTGTTACTGTCCTTCTGCATCAGATACAAGAAGATCCCTGTGATGCTGGGGTTCCACTGGGGAATCCCAGTGGCATTGAGGAGTTTACACTTGGAATCAGGAGTTGGAATGATATCAGTAAGTAAAGAAAGCCCTTGATTAGATCCTCTCCTGTTAGAAACCACTGTTACGCCACTGAAGCCATGATACTTAAACAAGCAGTATGATCTGACCTTCTTTGTGGAAATTGAGTTGGCAGTTCTTGCCACCAATTAATAACTTCTGAATCTTGGCTGATTTCACCTAAGATTTTAAGAAGGTATGAAGGCTGAGGTGGGACAGTAGTGAGATAAAGAAGGAAGAATCAAAAAATAAATTGTTGCCAGCTGGCTTGCTATTCTATTTGTACAGGCCAGCCAGTCAGAAGACATGAAACTGAAGTATGAGGGACTATATTACTCATCTTCTGGTTGGGATGATTTGGGAGGAAATAAAGGTTGAGAAACGCTGTTTGGATGGGGGAAGATTTGGCCACTGTTAGGAAGGGACCAGGGTTCTGGGCTATTAGGGACACAATACACACATTCAAGGAAAAATAGCCTTTTTTAAATTCTGCTTGCAGGGGCAAATGCCAGGTGTAAGGGAGCCTGGCAGTGCTGCGGGAGCAGTTAGCAACCAGTCTGGCCTCCCAGCTCTCCTTCATCGGGAGAGATGCAAGATGATTTTCAAGGGCTGCACTTGTGTTGTGACCCTTGGATTCTGCTGTTCTGGATCTGGTTGTGGTACCCTGTGCAGTCCAGCCTATTTGCTTTAACTCAGGCCACTTGTACCACTGAGAAATAAGATTTTTTTTCCATCTGTTTCTCAGATGCATTTGACTTCAGTTTCCTCCAGCACGTACTGCACCTGCTGTCCTTGGGTTTGTGCAGAGACTGCCTACTTACCTTGCTTTTGCTCTTAGTCCTTCCTTTGTCTCCCCATTGCTCAGTTCTGTTTCAGGTTTACTGCAGTGAGCACTGTCCCTAAAACTCTTGGTAGGGAAACCAAGCAGGTGGGTGGTAGTGAGGGGACCCACTCGAGGGGCTCGGAGAGGCTGGTAGCCAGGCCTCAGTCTGCGTCCCTACTGCTGTTTGCTGCCTCAGAGGTGCAGTTGGAAAGCACTGCTCCAGGTACAGCACTGTCTGGCTGCCAGCAGCTTCTGGTATACAGACAGCAGCCTGTCCATGCCTCCCATGTGGGCACATGCTGCTGCAGCGTCCCTGCACTGCTGTTTCTGTTGGGTGAGAAGGCCTCCGGTTTGACAAAGAATTGGAGGGGCAGGAGGAAGGGATCCCTGGGCATGGAGAACAGAGCTCTAATCCCGTTGCAGATAACATCATGTCTGTAGGCTAGGCTTGTGTGTGTTTGGGGGAACTGGAGGGGCAGAGATTGTTAGGCAGTATTTGTTTGTAAAGCCACTTGCTCTGAAGATAATGCTTGCACTAACTTCTATTGAGGGAGCAGTGTGAGTCCCCACAAAGTCCTTTCCCAAAGTGTCTTTGAAGCCAAGAACCCATTGAAAGGAAGAAAGGCCAAGAGAGGGGATTAGTTTGTTCAGCAGCTGTGAATTTCAGTGGGAGGCTGATGAACTCCAAAGTCTTTGTTGAGATTTTTTTTTGTAAGGAGCCCTGCTGGAGGGAGAGACCCACACGGGGGCCGCGGCCTTAGACAAGAAGGAATCCGAAGCGGCAGGGAGCTGTAAACGGGCCACAAGGACTTTTCCCAAACACTTTTCGGAAAAGGTGTTGTGAAGAGAGCGGAGGGGGATTAGCATGTGAAATGACACTTTCCATTGACTCCACAGAGGGGAGGGGAAAAGGGCTGGCTGGCTGATTTATTAGCATTTTGTTCCCTTCTCTTTTCTGCGCCCCCAGCAGCCCCCCTCCCCTTGCTCCCCTCCTCCTTGAGCCCTCTAAAGAGGTTTGGATTGGAAAAGGGAGCGGGGGGCTGCCTGTTTGTGTGTCATCTGGGCGAAGGTGACCACCTGGGAAGCTGAATGTAAATATTTCTCCTCTGAGGAATGCGCCTTCATTAAAGCGAAATGAATACATGGAAGCATCCAATCCTGCCACACAATGGCAGCAGTGCCTTTACTGCCTAGGGCTGCTTTTGCTGGGGAGGGGGACCCCTCCGGGCCCCGACCCGCTGCTGAGGTCAGCACATTTTGCAGCTGCGGTGTCGCCATTTTGTCCCAGAGAAAGAAGCATGTGGCGGTGGGGCCCCTGCTCCCAATGCTCCCAACGCGCCCTGTGTGCCCCCTCGCCCCAGCAGGCCTGGGGAGGGATGGGGACGCTGTTTCCCTTCGCCAACTGGCGTCACCCTGCCCGGTGGGCGCATCCTGGCCTGCGCCACAGTCTTCACAGGGCACTTGTGTGGGGCAGTGGCACAGGCGGGGGGGGAAGGAAACAGCTTCCACGGCTTCCCCTTTTCTTCTTTTTTGAAGCTGGCTGTGGAATGGAGGAGCACAGAGGGACAAGGGGTGGAAGCTGTCCTCTCTGCCTTGCGGTTGCCCCTAAGCTAGCCTGTTCTGAAGCTTTTCTCTGCTAGGTGACAGGCTCTCTACAGCTCTCTACTTTCCTGCATAAGGATGCATCCCCACCCTGGGGAGCAGAGCGAGGTGGTGCCAGAGATGCAAGGGAGACCTGGGGCAAGGTCCTTGTGTTAATAGGAACTTTGTGCACACAGCTGGTGGCTTGTGTCTGGAGCAGAAGTGTTTCAGCTTTCCCTGAGAATAGGCCAAGATTTTTTTTTTCTTCAGTTTTTGAACTGCCAGATTCTTGCTTCATGTGAATACTCTTGCTCTGGTGGGACCTCAGCTTGCCCTAGGTCTGAATTCCCAGCCCCATCAAAATAGCCCTGAGATGAAGGGGATATTTTATAACTGAGACACACATACAGACTGTGGAGTGTCTTCAGTGTGTCACCTCTGAAATGGGCACTTGGGCCTCTATCTGCCCCCTCTCACCTCCTTTTCTTCTCACAGCTGCACTGCAGTTTGAGCTCGCCTGAGGCTGCATCCAAGAGAGCAAAGCCTTTCCTATCATGGTAGGGGTGGAGGTGGAGGGAACTGGTGAGCTGTCCTTGTGCTAAACAGATGAGTAAGTGGCTGTGTTGTAGTCTCCAGAACTTTAACTACATACATCTGCACATGCAATTGGACAAACAAAACACCCAACACAACAGCATTTTGCAAGCACTTAGCTACTGATTTATTGCATTGGCTATTGGTTTACAAATATTGACTACAAGACAGATCTGATGGCCAGTAACTTAGCTCTGCTGGCTTCTCATCTGTCTGAAGGACACTTCAAACAGCAAAGTCAAGTATAAATTCATAGCCTGAGGAAGATCAGTGTGATGATGCAGTAAGTCTCCTCAGGTCCTGCTTCTTCTAGCCTCTTCCCTGCCTACCTCAGCCATGGCAAGGGAACAGAGATGAATCAAGCAAATCTTCCTGCTGCTTGCTTAGCCTATAGAGTATATACAATATGCCGTGGAGGAAAAAATGTTATGTATACATCACAGTAACTGTGCAATAAATTAAACTTCAAAGTGCTTCACTTTCCTATTTACAACACCATTAAATAGAAACTGACATTTTCTCAGACTAGGAGGAAGTATTTAGTTAGTTAGCTGGCAGGGTAAGAGTGCTCAGCAAGTACACCAGGAACTGGGGAAGGGGCTCAGCTGGCAGCTCCTCTCTGGGAGAGATTTGGGAGGGAAAAGGGACTGGAGAAGTATGAGGGCATCATTATGGCACCAGTCAAGGGCTGGGGTGAAAAGGGAGGCCAGACCTGGAGGCTTTGAAGATACAGAGGAAGCACATAAAAAAGCAAGTGATGTGACCCCTTCTTAGGACAAATGTTTAATGGGCAGGTCAAGCAGCAGCTTGAATTTTGCTGCTGCTGTCTCAGTTGCAAAGTGAAGCATTGGAGAGTTTAGCAGAGCTGTGAAGGGATGGGAGGTAATGCTGTGGGCCTCACAGAGGCTGGCTCACTACAGGAAAGAGTTGCACACCTTTTCTCTTTCCTCACAGTGCAGGGCTTAATAAAAAGCAGTAACGATTTTATTTTAAGGCTTTTTTTTTTGTTGTTACTATAAGCCTCTTCTGTTTTAGGGTATACCACTCTGAGTGGCCCACGTTTAGTGGTACCATCTTAGCTTCCTCGTGTTTTCATGAGTATTGATCTTGTTTGCTTAAAAGCCCAGAGCAGCGTGAGCAGTACTTGCTTGGGGAACAGAAAAGCTGAAAGGAGCAGGAGCCACAGAGACCAGCTGCGTTTTCAGCAATAAAAAGAGTCACTGGATAGAGTAAACTTGTGTTGAAGGGCCCAAATCTCACCTGGTTTTGTCAACACGAGTGTCCCAGAGGTCATCAGCCCCTGCACTAGCAGGAAATGCCCTGTATGGCCAAGGCCCAGGGGAGCTCTTCTGCTTTGTCCAAGCCCCAGTAAGGTGATGCTGGGTGAACAGGCCTTGCTTGAGAATGAGACAAAGCTAACCCCAAAGGAAATGGTGCCAGGGGCTGCTGGGGAGGTGGGGAGGGAAGGAGAGGAGGGGCAGAGAGGACCGTGGAGGAGCAGGGGGCAGTTAGAGCTTTCTCTTGAGCTTGCGGCTGGCCCCACCACCCCCGCTCCGCTCCCGCTTCTCCTTGCGGACGCAGAAGTACTTGGTGACCCTTTTGCGGCACTGCTCGCATCTCACAGCACAGCACCAGTGGAACTTGCAGTTACAGCTGGACACCATCTCAGCCCGCCTCTCCTCCACTGCTAGCCCGCAGTCCCCACACAGCCGCCGGCAGCTCCGCTTCTCCCACTTGCTGAGCGCCTTGCCTCTCTTCAGGCACTCCCTCCCCTCTGTGCCCAGCAGCCCCAGCGTCTTGTTCTCCAGGCAGTAGTCAGGGGAGTCTTCCAAGTGGACCAGCTCCTTCTTGGAGATGGAGCTGAAGGTCTCGGCAATGGCACCCCGGCTGGCAGCGCTGTTCCCTGCCCCCTGCAGCAAGTCCACCTTCAGGGCCTTGTGGTACCTCTCCTTGAGGTAAGTGCCCACCTCCCGAAACTCAGGCAGCTGCAGCCAGCAGGTCTGGGTGGTGCAGCTCCCCGACACGCCGTGGCATTTGCAAGTCCGCTTCATGGTCCCTTTGACGGCCTGCAAGATGAGGAGAGAAAGAAGATGCAGGAAAATGCCCAGAGGGCTCACGGGGGTCATTTCTGTGCTGCAGCTCATGGACAGGTCTGGCTCCAAGCTTGTGGAGAGGTCTGCCATGGCCCCTCCTTGTACAATAGCCCTGCCCAGGGATGGTTGGTTAAAAGTTCAGGTTTGCTTCTCCACAGTACTTTACCACTTGAAGAGTGAGAAAGGACAGCAAGAAGGAGTTAGCAGGGTAATCACGGAAGGTTTGCTATGTTAGAACAAACACTCATGTCAGTACTGCTACCCTGCCTTCCCCTCTCCTCAGCAAGGTAATTATTTCTCCTGGGCTTTTAGCCACAGCAAACAGTGAGTCTCCATAGCGAATGACCAGAGCACATCAAGGATGTGCTTCCAGGTCTGGAGGGAGGGAGGGGGCTCACCTTTCTACCCGCCTCATTGTTATGCAGGTTCATAGCAGCTCTGGCATCTTGTCCAGTCTCCAGGGCATCCACAAACTGCTTGGAGATGGCTTCCCCAAAGCCCACGTTATCACTGCAGCCTCCCCATAGCCAGCCTTGCCCACCTAGGAAAGGAGATGAGATGTGCACTGCCAGGGAACCAGCCCCTCACCGTGCTGTGGCCCTAGGGATGAGAAAGGGCGATCACCAGAAGCAATGGGATGGGGAATGGAGGCTGGGGGACAAAGCCAGCCATTTGCCCAGTGGTATTTCCAGTTTCCCTCCCCCTGTGCTTCTGCCATTTCTGCTGAGACCTGGGCAGTATGTGGCTCATGCAGGAAGTGAAGGCACATGTGAGAAACCCAAGGATTTCCAGGCTTTCTATAGAACAGGATTCAGAAGCTGTTAATTATCATATATTAGAAATCTTAAATAGATGAGGCTTTGGGTCTTTAATCACCTTCCCTCTAAACATGACTTTAACCAGACCAGTCTGAAACCATACAGCGAGACACGGCGGGTACTTTTGCTAATCTAGTGTGGGCTTGATAATTTAGCTCAGCTGCCTGGAAACACATTGTGCGGTTTCTTCTTTTCCTCCTAGAGAAAAATACCAGATTCTCTGGGAAGGTTTGAAATCTGGAATATTCTGACCCTTGTGTGCCTCAGTGGTACATTGTGGGCGTTGTGTTTTAATGGCCTTGTGCCTCTTGTCCCTGAAAGGCCTGGCCCTTGCCTGGGTGCCCTCTTGCAGGGAAAGGCGGTGGTGTCTCATGGGAGGTGGATGATTGCAGTGGATGATGAAGTCCAAATCAAGAGCTGGGGCCGAAGGGAGAATGGAAACATTTAACCAGCGCAGAAACAGCAACCCAGAGTCAGTGTGGCAGCACGTGGAATTGAACTGTTATGTTTTGGACAAACCCAAAAATTTCCTTTGCCTGCCAAGTTTTTAAGTTCGCAATGGAAAAATTTCATGAAAAACAGACGTGTTTTGGGGAAAGGAAGTGTAGCATGACTAGCTCAATTTTCCAGAGAAGATAAAATTTGTTGTGTCGTTGCCCAAAAGTCTTGCTCTGCTAGAGATGGGCCATCCCAGGCCTCTGACACCTATGAAATGGTGACTGTTTTAAAAAGTATTAGCCAATAAAGCAAATTACTCAATACTGGGCACTCCAGTGGAGTTTGTCACAAACTGACACGCACCAACTGCCCAGTACAGTTAAGAAAAAAAAGGCTTTTAAAAGATCTTGATAATTTAAAAATCTCACTTTTTTCTTTTCAAAACAAAATGCCCAAATTTCACTGTTTTGTGTGAGAGCTGAGGGGAGAGACAAAGTGGTGAAGCCCTGGGGTTCCACACCAAGGGCTGTGCAGCAGCTAGAGGCTGGGGACAGCAGGGATGGGGATGAGATGAAGGCTGGGCACTGCCAGTGTTTCTCCTGACTGTGATCTCATGTATCTGCCGCACTGATGAAAGCTCCTGAGGCCTATAAATGCCATCCTGCATTCCCCAACAGTAATTCTGGTGGAATTGTGGAGGAGAGGAGAGCTTCCTCCTGCAGTCTGGGGCATGACAGGGGGACCCCAGCTTGTCTGTCCTTACCGAGCTGCCCATTGCGGGAGTCATCACAGCCGCAGTTGTCAAAATCCCCCAGGCTGCAGTTCCGGGTCAGTGTGTACATGACGCCTGCAGAGCTGATGGCATGGACAAAGGCGGTTTCTCGGTTTGCTGTCAAGTGGGAAGACAAGGAGAGCAAATGTGCTAAAGATTTCATGGCAAGACCAGTGTTAGAAATGACTCTTGCCATGCAGGAGACTGGGTTGGGTGAGATTTGCAATGAACAGGGAAGAAAGGATACCCTATATGTTAGATTAGCTTTGTCTTGGCTTGAACCACATGAAGATGAAAGCTGCCAGTCTAAATCCAAAATGACTTGTGCTATTTCCAAGGCTGTGGATGAGTTCATCACTTGGCTGTCGTGGGAGCTCACCAGAGGGTATACAGCACAGACAACCAAATGTCCCCTTCATCTCACTGATACACCCCAGGGAGGAAGGGGCCTTCTCCCTCAAGCCTTTTCTTCTGCTAGACACCAGCCCAGACTGACAGGGGCTCAGTGTGGAGCCCATACCTGCCCAGCAACATCTGTGTGGTGTTCATCAGCTAATGTCACTGGGCCTTTGGCTTTCATTTAACATCAGCATGGGCTGTGTCTGAGCAGATAACCTAGACAGGAATGGTTCTGGGACCCTCTCCCCATCCCAGCTAACACTGGATTTCTGCACCAGGTATCTCTGACGTCACAGCCTCCTGGAAGCTGTGGGGAGATTTTCCTCCTTCTCCTGCTCCTTGGCCAGAACACAGCCTCCACAGAGCTCTGTCTGCTCACTTCACTCCCATCCCTCTGTTCATTGCCCCATGCTGATTCCCAGCCCTGAAGGCAAGAGGCCCCCCTTGGGCATGGTGTGTCCAGCAGCCCACACAGGGGACAGGTAGGGCACTCCTGCACCATCTGGGTCTTGGCTGGTCCAGAGGCAGCACTGGAGTTGCAAGGCTGCCTTGCCTTGAAGCTAAGTCCCAGCACATGCCTGATGGGTGAAGGGGCCTCCTGGAAGATCCCTCCTGAGCTTTCCCAGGAGAGGGACAGCCCAGATGGGAATGGAGCAGGAAAGGAGGCACATGGGAAGAGAGGAGGGGCTGCTGGGCTCTAACCTGTGGCAAGGGGGTCCCGGTAGTGGTGTCCAATGCTTTCCTTACCGCTGCGCAGCCCGCCGTGGCTGGAGAGCTGCAGTGCCCTCTCGGGGCAGTTCCAGCGGTCCCAGGCGAACTGGAACTTGCACTCCTCGATGCCGCTCTGCGCCCCGGCCGCCACGCTGCTGGAGTAGATGAGATAGGCCTAGGGGCAGAGCAGCAGGTCAGGAGGGGGACGGCATCACCCTGGCACTGCATATTGTGGGTCCTGCTGCTGTGGGGTCTCGATGGATGGAGATGTATGGTGCAGAGCACCAAACTCCCTAGGAGGCTGGCATTCAACTGCAAAAGACCTGTGTGCCATCTTATTGAGACAAGATGTACTGAGCTGAAGGGCTGTCCTGGGTTTGGTTCCCCTGGGGTCTGGCAGTTGCCAGCAGCCGCAGGAAATGCATTTTCTGCTGTGCTGGGTCAGAGGCTGAGCCTCCTGGCAGGGAGAAGGCCAAATGGAGCTGTTGGCTAGTAGCCATGTTAGGAGCAATGTGCTGGCCAGCCCTGGCAATGGGGAAACCCTTCCCTCTCCAGTGTGAAAGGAGATGGCTTCTAAAGATGGGTTTATCAGGAGGAACAAAAATCTGGGGGTGAATTTTACAGCTGGTCCTGGTTAGGGAAAAATAAGACTCTAAAAGAGGGATCCAAGGAGGAGGGGAGTCAAAAACACCAAACAAGTTCCTGGCAATTCCAGCAGTGCTCATTGGGGAAGCGTGTTTTGTAGGGCCACAGAAAGTGTCCTTCCAGCTGGATAACCATGGGTCCTGATGCTGACTTGATCAGCGGGAAGCAATAGATGGCAGGTGAAATCCTCACCTGATGTCAATAGACCTATGTCCAAATTCTGACCCCAAGCAGCTTAGGATCCCAGGCTCCTTTGCTGAGAGCTGCGGCTCTTAGGAGGGTATCCCTGGCCCTCCCATGCCTTGTTGCTGGAGTCCTGGGGTGAGGGGAGCTCTGGCTGAGGCTGGATGGAGAGGAGTGGGAAGGAGGAGCCACCCCCCACCCCCTCCCCTGGGTTTAGTGGAATCAGGGACAGAGATCAAAGGGATTTCTCTTACCTTGGGGCCCGTCATCAGGAAATTATTCACTGACCTGGAAGACAGAGACAGTGTCAGCAGGGAGGGGGTGACGGCGGAGGGGCCTGGGGAATGCCTGGCATCCCAGGGCTCTCCTCTCAGCCCCGCAGCCTGCCTGGCTCCTGGCTGCAGGCACCTCTGGTCTCTTGGTGCCTCCTCCTTCCCCCTGCCTGCTCCCCCCTCCAGGTTGGACCCTCTCTGCCTGCACAGCCCCAGGGACCTCCTCTTCCCCTGGTCCCCATGGCTGCACTCTCCTCTGTCCTCCTCTCCAGAGCAACTCTTCAGCCCTGCTGTCTGCACCCCTTTCCCTCCCCACTGCTGCAGTCCCCTGTCCTCTATCACCACTCCTTCCTTTCGCTCTCCTTCTCACAGCTGCCCTTCATACCAATTCCCCCATCTTTTTAGCGCTTCCCTGCTCCCCTGCCCTTGCTTTTTGCCATAACCAAACGCTGCTCAGCTTAACTCAGGGTAGTGTGCGCCCAGCCCCAGGAGATGGGCCGTGCCCCACGGCCTCCTGCATTCCTGTGAAGCCAGCTTTGGCAGCCCATGCTCTCCTCTTGCTTAGCCCAAATTAAACTTTGATGTTTTCCAAGTGAAATGTGAAAAAATGAGATGAACAGTTTCCAGAGCTGCCCTCTTGTAAGTATTCCTGTGAAAATTTTATTTCTGCTACTGTTCATGGAAAACTGCCACTATTCATATAAATTAATTTTTCTACTGAAAATATGTGAGGTCTGCTTCAGTAATCTTAAATTTGGGGCTCCGAAAATCTTCAGTTCTGTGAGCCTCATGATCCCCCTGCTTTGCTCTGTAGATCAGCAAATTCTACTCCTTTTACAGAGGGGAAAAAAAATTAAAATGTGGGCTCTCTTCCTAAGGATATTGCAAAATAAAGGAAAGCATCTCTCATATTTATTTTTTGAATCACAAGTTTTTTGTAACCAATTTCACGCTCTTCTGGCATGTGGTTTTTGCTTGCCGTGACACAACATTTTTAACCGGTTCCTCCTGCCTCCAGGTGGGAGGGGAGGAAAAAGCAAAACAGCAATCTCTTCTCATTGCTCCCACCTGAGACTGCCCTGCCCAAAAGGCCACACCGTGCCCCATGAGATCTGCTGCCTGCCAGGGTGACTGCAGAGCCTGAGCTGAGAGCAGTTTCCCCCTTTCCTCAGGCAGTGGTGGGATGTGACACTGTCCTCAGCAGGGACTGAGAGTGTCCTGAGCTTCTGGTGTTGCTGGGTGGCAGCTGGGGGCTGCTGAAGCTGAATGAAAGCTTTCAGCAGGTTGGTGTAGGATCACCAGCTCCTCAGCCAGGTCGCTGCCAGGCTGCAGGCTTGTTAAGCCAGGCTTGCTCACAGGCCAGCATTCATTGAGTATTTCTCCACTGGAAAAAAATCCCCGCTGGCCTCCCCTGTTCCCTGCAGCCTTGAGCTCCTTTCCCTGCACCAGCACAACGATTTGTAGGATTGTGCTGGAAATCATGGTCACTGAAACCATCACAGTCTCTTTCTCTAGCAAGAAAGGCTGTTTGGATGCAAGTGGTCTGTCAGTATCAAGAGCATGTGTGGTGCTGTGACCACCACGAGAGATCTGGAGGATGCAGCTCAGCTATGCCTGGCAGAAAGGACCAACAGCCAACCCCAACAATCCCTAGCCAGAAATGAAGCAAGAGGAGGGAGGCTTATCCTACGATCAACTCATTCCAAATCTTCAGGTTTGCAAAATAACCCTCATGACTATTTCTGGTGACTGCAGAGAGCCTGTCCTGCAGGCACGCTATGGCTCTGAGGAGATGGGTGCATGCTGTACCCCAGGGGAGGACACTGAGGCTGGAGAGGTGATGTGAGCTGATTGAGACCTTGCATTGAGTAACAGAGCAAAAAGCTGGAGCATAAATTGAGAGAAATTGGGCTCTTACAGAGCCTTAGCACTGAGAACCCCAGGGCTGGCTTGGGCATCCCAGCAGTGCAGGCGAAAACAGACACTACCACCCCAAGCTGGGGGAAGAAGTGCAGCCATGTGGCAGTCCCCTCAGCTGGAGCTGCCCTGACGGAGATCTCAGAGGTACACCACAAAAAGGAGGGCTAAGGAGGGCTAGCTGCTTTAGCTCAGTCAAAACCACAAGAAACCCGATCATTGCTATTACTCACAGTTCAGGGGTTTAAAGAGCTAGCTTGCAAAGTTTCTTTTGGCAAGTCTACTTTTCTATTTTCCTTTTTTTTTTTTTTATTTTGGAAATGTATCCATATGGATGAAGATATGGGAAAGGCTCCCCCGGGTCAAGGTGGGAGGGGGCCGCGGCCAAGGCACAGTGTGAGAGCAGCAGGCCCTTTCCTTTGTTTCAGGCCCAGGATTCAGCCCCAGCTGTTCTTCAGGCCCGGTGGGTGCTTCGGCATGAAGCTGATGGCTATTTTGCAGAGGAATTTTCCTCTGGGAGCCGCTTCTGCATTGTACAGCTAATTAAATATTTCCTGGGACTTGGAGAGACGGCATCTGTAGCCGGGTGATTAGAGCATCGGGTGACCTGAATCACACAGGGGCATGAACCTGGGGCTTTTCAGGCTGTGTAAGCTCTGTGGGTCCCCATCCTCGCGCAACTGGGTAGCAGCATGAACAAGTTATTTTCCGTCTGTTTTCCCTCCTGTCCTTTGCCTTTTCCTTAAGAGCTTTGCCGTGGGGACCACACTAGCTTGCTTATGATGGTGTTGGTATGAATCTGAGCCCCTGGTAGCAGCTGTGAGAAAATTCTGCTAAAATGCCCTCGTGTAGGCAAGATCTAGGGAATTACAATTCCTCTCTTATCTGGCCTTTGTGAAACGAGAGACATCCCATCTGCACGGCTTCCTACTTCTTTGGTAGGGAAAGGCAAATTCACAGTGTGCAAGAAGCATTTGTCTCAAACCTTTGCGGGCCTCATCTTGGACTAGGAACATCTGAGAAGTTGTAAGGGTGGCTTTAGGAGGAGGACAGTAATCCACGGGTTCAGGGTTTACAGAAAACCAGTCTGCTAGCAGGCGTCAGTTGACATAGCTGCATTGAAGCAGTGGGTCTGTTCCTCCCAGGATAAACCTCAAGGTTCACAAAAAGGCCAAGTTCAGGATATGCCAATTCACCATCTGCAGCTGAGCAAATGGAACGGTAGCAATTTCCCAGTAGGATATTCTGAACGTTTTTATTAAGTCGGGGAGACAGAAGGCATTTTCCCTGAGCTCTCCGATCAACAGGCAGGCACGCTGCTGCGTGGGTTTGCAGCACTTAGAGGAGTAAAGGATTTCTTCAGATCAGTATGCTTCCCCCCCACACACACACATATAATTCTTGCAGCTGCAAGTGCATTCAGGACAAGGGGAGATGGGACAGTTTGAATATTGGGGTACTATCTGCTGAAAAGTGGGCCATTGTATGGCTGGAAGTTTTCTTACTTATGCTGAGAGGGAACAAAAGGTAGCAATGGAGACAAACTGTTCACTTTGTCCTCGACCATATGATATAGCTAAGAAAAATGCATATGTTTTTCTGGATATATTCTCTAGCAAGGACAGAAAGCCATTAAGCCACTCATGCCCCAGAAGTAGTGGAGTGTTGGCAATGCCACTGGAGCCATCTCTAAAAGGCAAGTAGCATAGAAATGCATCTCTCTTTGATTTTGTCTCTGTAACATGATTTGTTTATTATTTTTTTAATATTTTCTAGCTATCTAATACTCTTTCCCTCCACCTCCAAACTCCAGGATAGCATTGCACGGATGGGAGCAGAGCACAGACAGACCTCAGTAGGCAGGGAGTGGGGTCCCGCTGAGTGCTGCAGCCACCTCCACAGCCCACACAGGGCACTGGGCAGGGTGTGCTAACTCTGCTCATCCTGAGAAAAAGCAAACCTAGGACAAGTGGTGTTTCATTGCATCTGGTATTAGAAAATTATCTCAAAGCTAACCTATAGCAGAGGTTGTCTGTCACATGGTGTTGGGTTCAATAGGAAATGATGCCACCAAGCATCTGTCCCATTATATTTTACACATATCAAATACTAATAAGCCTCTGATAATTTCTACTCAGTTACAGTGTTACCCAGTAACACGCACCCTGCTCCTCAGTTTAATATGCCCTGAGAGCCTTATCAAATCTCTCATTAAAGAACTTGTTTGATACCTGATCACCCACTGACACTACTCTGCTGCTGATTCAGATTTCTCTCTTTAGAAAATGATACAGCTGTATTTAGATCTTTACTGTCATTGTTTTAAATGCAGAAAATGGATACAATTTCACTTTCAACCTGAATTTCATCCTCAAGCTATTAGAAAACCAGCAACACCAGAAACTAGAGGCAAACCCATATCTGAAGTATAAAAAGCATTTGGAAACAAGTTGTGGCATTAGAGGTTGTTACATTATTCCTACAGGATAAGAAACTGGGAGGTAACTCATTAACATTTGAGGTTTTACATTTGTTATTTCATTTCTCTCGATTTTCTTATATTTATTAACCTTTTAGTTGCTAAATACAACCCTGACACTTTGGTGGTCTAGAAACATGTTGACCGTTCCACCTAGCTTATATGGCAGAATCTAATTCACTATCAGAGAAGGAAAGTGGCCACATATACAAAAAGCATTTATTGTTGATCTAAATACCTCCCCCTGCCCTGCTCCCAATTATAGTGATCAAATCCCAGAAGGAAAAAAAATAAAAAATATCTTGTTGCGTTTTAAGCACTTAGATCAGATAAACAGCAGAAATTGCAAGCAGGATTATTACAATTCCCATTAACCTTTTTTTTTTTTCTTTTTTTTTTTTTTTCCTCCTCTGTGAGAGTTAAAGGACAGGATCTGTAATATGATAATTTCAAATAAAGTTTACAATTTTCCTTTCTCTCAGGAAACTATGACCTATGAGCAAGATGCTGAGAGAAGAAGAGCTATCTTGAGCTATAAACTTTTCTTTTAGATAAAACCTTCTGAAAGCCAAGCAGGACATTTAGACATCCCACTTCCATTGAAAATGTCTGGGATTTCTGTATTTCACTCCACTGCATGCACTGAAAATTCTGCCCTTTGAACTTTTTCTAACCGATGTTGATTTATTTTTTTCCTTTTAATGTATTTTAAAACTATTTATATCGGGGAAAGTAAGAGACATATAAAGGGAGAAGGAAAAGAACAAAATAAATTCAGTATGAGTTTTTGCCTAGCTTTGCCTTTCTGCATAACATACATATTCCCCTTGCTCAAGAAGTAAAATTTAGCCTGAGTTTGCTACTGTATCATAATTAGAGGTATACAAGGGAGAAGAAAACCTCTGAGAGAACACAGATTTCACCCCCACCCTAGCAAGAATGAGTTCCCACTTAGTCTTGAGTTTCCCTTTCTGTAATTTTGTTTTTTCCATCCACAGTAACAACTCCAGAGATCTGCTATGGGGGAGGCAGGGGATTTAAGTAATTGAATGGGAAAAGACTTTCCTTGCTGTTAGAGATAAGTCTGCGATCCACTGAGCAGATTCCCCGGGGCATCACAGAAAGGGAGAATAAAGTTTGGGTACTCAGTAGAAATCACTTATGAAAAAAATACCTAGAGCTCGGTCATTTGAGTCCATCTCTGCCTGAGCATGGGATAGATATACTCCACAAGGGATGATACAAGGACTGATGCAAATGTAATCTCTTTCTGTTCACCGTTATAAAACATTTCTAGAAATAATATAAAGCAACTCTGAGGATGAGCAATAGGTCGTCAGGAGATAGCCACAGGTTTATACCCAGGGGATGCTTCTGATGGGTCCCAGGTGGTTGGGAACCAAACCATAGCAATTTCTACACCAAAAGCTTCTCCCCAGGAAACCCTAATACACGAATTTCAGACATGTAATCCCGACCCTGTGCCTGCATCAGACTGATGCTCCTGTGCATCGAGCTTATCCCTGCTGTCTCTGAGCTCTTAATCAGGGACTGTCTTCTCTGGGGAGAATAAGAGAAGCCCCATTTGATTTGGTTAAGATAAGAGGCAAGCAGACAGTGAGCCTTTGGAAAACCAGAAATCCCTGACTGTCCCAATGGGATATCTCCCCAGTGGGAAGTGAGGGGCTAGATCTTCCACATCTGCTCTTGGGACATCCACTCCAATTTACCCCAGCTCAGGATCTGTCCCATAGAGTAACTGCTGGGAGGTGAGGGGGGAAAAGGGAATTCTCTGCTTAGATCAAATGTCTCTGCCAGTGGTTGTCTTGGGACTTAGTTAAATATCTGGTCTCACTAAAGAGCTGAAGAGAGCTATGTGGAAAAGAGGGGAAGTTTAGGAAGGTGAAGAGGAATATCCTTAGGGTCTCTGGGAAGGACACCTGCCTGCGACACAGGCTGAGGTGCTCTCAATACTCACCAGGCACAGCAGGGTTGGAAGAAGGGAGTGAGGAGGAAGATGCCCAGATAAGGGTCCATGTGAAACATAAAATCCAAGTAAAGAGGGAGAAAGGACATCCTAAAAAATAAAAATAAAAAATTGGGTACCACCACCAGGGAAAAGAAAAAGAAAAAAAAATGCAACAAAATTAGGGAAGGGATGGAGTTATTTTCCACCCAGCGCTCCTGGTGTGATGAAGAGGCGCATGCCCCCTGAATCCCAACTTCTGTGAAGGGTAACCAATCCTAAAGTAAGAGCTAAAGGGGGTTGGTGAAATGGAGCCGCAGAACTTCCTAAGAAGAGATTATCTACTTAATTAAAGATTTTTTTTTCCCTAAGTCCTTCAGCCAATCAGGACTCAAGTGCCAGAGAGAGATTGAACTGATGAAAAGAACACCCCAGGTTCCTCGAAGACAAATGCACCACGAAAGGGATAAGAGGGAGGGAAAAGGGGGGGAAAAGGAGAGAGAGAGAAAGAAAAAGAGAGAGAGAGAGGGAGAAAGAAAGAGACAGCAAATCCCTTAAAGCAATCACTAGACTCAATCTCCACGGCTGCTGCCTTGCCTCTCTGTCCCCCGCTAAGGCAGCAGGAAGGGCTGCTCGCTGTGCCCTCACCTCCTCCTGCCACGGAGGCACCGCCAGCAGCTGGGTGCTCTGGCCTGGGGGCTTGGGGATGGCCCACCTGTGCCTCATCTTTGGAGGTGTCAAGGAGAAGGATGGGGACAGCAATATGCAAGTATTCTCCCTGCCTCAGTCTCCCCCAGAAACGTAAGGGGGATCAGGGCCAGTTTAGGACTCCATCTACTCCTCCCTCATCATGGACACCTGCCCTTTCTTCCCACCTCCTGTTTGCAGTATGCCATCTCCGCCCTGGAAGAAGGCCTCTGGCTAAACCTTCCCTCTCGCCCTCAATTTCTGCATTCAGGGTGTTCTGTGAAGTGCATGCAAAGGGATCTTGGGTTTGGGAGAGTTGGTAGTCACTCAGTGAGCTGTTATCTCAAGCCAAGGGCACCCAGCCCATCCCTCCTGGCCACAGGGGACACGTTGGTGTCACACCACAGCCACTCCAACCAGCCCCAAGCCAACAGGATGGGCCTCAAAGCCCTAGGAACATCCTCTGCACCAGCTCACGGTCACATCTCCCTGCCCTATGGGGTCCATAGGGAAGGTCATTTTCTATCCAGGACGCCAGCCAGCCCAGCATCTCACTGCCTTCCCTTCTCTGTGCCTGTGATAAAACTAGCAAAGCTGCCATGCAGCCACCCCAGATATCTTTCAGACATTCTCCATGCTGCACAGCTGATTTTTGTGCTGTGATCAGCCAAACAATGAGACCCATCAAACTCATTTCACTCAAGGACCAGCCCAGGGCAAGGATGTGGCTAGGCTCCCAAAATGGAGGAATACCCACGGCTGGTGGCTCCATCCACACAGCCAGCAGGGACTTGCTCTCAGATGCCCTTTGGCAGGTCCAGCTGGGCACAGGGCATCATGTGCAGGCAAAACACTACCTTTGCCCTCAGTGCTTTCGTGGAGGGGGCAGGAGGGGGCTCGCTGTTTGCAAGCACCCAGGTGAAAGGAAAATGCAGCCATCCTCAGCTTACCCCAGGGCCAGCTGTGCCTCCCAGGTGCATCCTAGGACAGCCAGGCTGGTGGTATTTGCACAAATTAAAGCCCAACTCCTAGAGCCACAAGAATTTTAAAAAATAAGGTGTTATATATACTAAGAGCTTGAAAAGATATATAGTAGAGGCTAAACCTCCAGAAACTGAAAGGTAAGGGGAATAAGCCCAATTATTTTTTCCATGTTGAACAAAATTTAATGGTTTTAGTGACATAATCATGACTCTGAATGGGTCTGCTCCTTCAGGGTAAGCCGGGGAGAAAGAAATAGCACAGCCACTAGGAGCTTTCAAAATATGTTCTGCATTTGGCAAGCGTTTGCAATAGCAGGAAGAATTTTCAGCTGCTTCTTGCAAGTGTCCAAAGGCTTGTTTCTGTACACTTGAACCACGGTTTTCTCATTCCATGGGTCCAGCAGCAACAGCATTTTGAAACTGGGCAAAACTTCAGTCACATCTTGACCAACTGGAAAGGAAGGATGTACACCAGCTCTGCTGGGGTGAGTTATTTTTATTTACTCCATGACAAATTAAGTAAGGGGATTGCAGAAAGGAGGAAAAAATAATTGTAGGCAGATACAAAATAAAAATGGGGAATTTATGTTTTTAATATCTGATTTCACAAGAGGCAGGCAGGCTTTCCCCCAGGCTCACACAAACACTGAGAGCACCAGGGTGCTTTGGAGCCAGCAGCCTTCCCAGTCAATTTCTATTTTCCATCAGATGCAATAGTAACTTTCCCGTAAACAAGCATGTTCTTCAAGCCAAAGAGGCTGGAGGCAATGCCTGAGGAAAAAAAAAAAAAAAAAAAGTCCCAAACATTTTTAAAGCACTTAATTACTGTTCTTAAAGGCTGTATAATAGAATCTTTGAGGTAGTCTCTAAAGAAATGGGATGCAAAATTGTTTTATAATGTTCACCAAATTTTGTTATTGTTACTAACCAAGCCTCTGTAATTTTTCTAAAATGGGTCCACAAAGCATTAAGATACATTTTATAGCCAGAGAGACTGGTATATTATCCCATCTGACCCATTGTCTAACTCAAATCCCATCTGACCTTTGCATGGAGTTCTGTAATGTGTGTTTGAGTATTTGCTCATCTTTCAGAAAGGCAGGCAGGCTTTGAGGACAACAGGAGATAAAGGAGCTACCACCACCTGTGGTTTGCTTACAGTTTTGTTTAAAAACAAACAAAAACATAAACAAAACACAAATATAAGATGTTTTATTTTCCAGAGTACAGAGAAAATCTCAACTGTCTTTAAAGAGCTTGTAAAAGTAATCACAGAAAACCTAAAAAATAAAGACACTAACACTCTTACTGCTTTTCACCCTGATAACAACACAACTGATAGAAGTGAAAATGAGGTTAAGAAGTGGGGATAAAAATTCCAAGACTGGCTCACAGATATCTCAAAATTTTCTTGGCATCAATGCAAAGTTCCCAAAAGGACAGTTTTTTTTTGTTGTTGTTTGTTTGTTTTTAATAAAATAACCATTAAAAAGATCAGGGATAAAAAATAACTATTATAAAAGATACATGAAAGATATCAAAATAAATAAATTGATCATGCCTAGGGAGTGAAGAGAATTCACTCCTGAAAGAGCTAGAAGTCCCAGGAAGGTCTGCTTTCCCAGAGCAGTAAGCAGACTTTGACTGAACTGAGTGCAACTTTGTCTTTTGCACCAGCTTAAATCCGTCTTCAGCAGTATCTTGTGCTTGTCAAAGCATCCACAAAGGCCCCCAAAAGTGTACATATTACTTGCAATCCACTGCTGAACTTGCCCTGTGCTATTCTGCTCCTGTGGTCAAGTGATTCCAGAAACAAAGCTGGGGAAATTTAATACCTTTTATTAGAAGGGTTGTATGCACAATGCAAGAAGCTAATACATATTTTTTGTTTGTTTGTTCTTACCATTTTGGCTTTGGAGAGGCACAAAAGGTGCTGGTGTGCCCAGAAGCCTGTTATTTTTATTTTTTATTTTTTTTTTTTTAGCCATATCAACCTAAGATTGTGCCACTACAGATGGTATTGACACACCTGAACAAGCAAATGGCTGCATGACCTCTTCACTGTAAGCTTGACTTTGTAACCTTCATGCTTTCTATCGCTGTTCCCTGCATGGTTGACGCACACTGAGGAGGCTCCCATGAGGTCTGCTTGTGCTTTACCAATATTAAATCTGGCCTCATTTTTGCAGGTTCTCCCTTTGGTTCATGCAGGGACAGTTCAAGGGGCACTATTGCAGTGACTAGGCTGGGGACTGGGAGGAGACCCAAAGCCACATCTGAAGCTGATCAGTAAGACTCAACAGTGTCCCAGAGAAAAGGGGCAATTTCTAAGCTAACAGCTTTTCCCCCCTCATTTTTGTTTCAGAAAAACCTTTTCCTTCTGACATCACAAAGCATTTTCCATCTGCATCTCTTGAAGAGCCTCAGCAAGACAACTAGCATGCTTTTGCCTTGTGCAGAATGCAAAGCTGATGTTGTGGCCAGGAAAAACTTTAGGAACAGATCTGGTCTCCTGGGCCTCAGGCTTGGCTCCAGACTTCATCTACCTGGTCTGGTGTTCAAGTCAGCCTGGCTCAGGGGAACTGCAAAGGTTTCCAGGGAGAAGTCCTCCTTAGCCATCACACTTAGAAGGTGGCTGTGCCCAGGAGCAAGGGAGCTCAGAGCCCTTCAAAAGCTCCAGTTCATCAGCCTGTGCTACCATGATTCCACTATCCCATATTATAACAGTAGAGGGTATTTCCTGTGAATGGTCTTCACTTGCTGTGGCAGTAACTTGCATGGGCTCACACTTTTACCCCACTCTTTTGAGAGTCCAGAAAGCGAGTGCAGGTGCAGAGTATCTGTTGCCAGCATGCTCTGAGTGGGCACCAAAAGGGACAGAAGTGCTGAGGGGTGTGTACGTGTGGATGAACCACCTCTTGAGAATCACAGGAAACTCTGTGTGTGCATTTGAGGGGGGAAGAGAGGATGCTGTCCCATCGAAGGACCAGCAGCATCAGCTTGGAGAAGCAGGACAGTCAGGGTGGGAGGGGAATTATGTGCAGCACTCCATGAAGGTGTAATTAGGAAGAGCAGGACTGAGTGAGTAAAAGCACATTCCTTACCAGCTGGCAGGAGACAAGATCACCCTGGACATGAGAGGGACCATGCCAGCTCCCAGCTCGAGCACCATGCCCCAGCTGCCTGCCAGCCGCACCTTGCTCCTGTCCCTACACACCTCAAAAGAAATTTGGGCTCTCCCTGTGGGACCAGGAGCACACGTGCTGCTGCTGCCTGGACACAGCCACTATCTTTCAGAGGCTTGTGTGGGCCACCACAGACTGAGTCACGGGGAGTCAAAGATACCCTGCTGTAGTGGCCTTAGGGCTAGTAGCTGGAAGGGAAAGGTCTTTGGATTCAAGAGGTCCGGAGTGGACAAGAGGATGAAGCAGGAAAAGCAGGAAGGTGGCCCAGCAGAGCAGTGTAAATAATGGCTAATGGGTGTCTTTGACAGGCCTGAGGAACCCGAGAAAACTCTGCATGGGAGCTGCTGAAATAGGTTCCTCTTGCACCACAGGCATGCATTTTGTTTCCTCTCCAGACTCCCTGTGCTCCCCTCAATATTATTACTATCAGCAATATTTGGAAACAAAACCCCATTTCTAACTGAGCAAAATCAAGCCCTTTCATTAAGAAATCTGCCCCGTGGCATGCTTTGATCTTTTTTAGCTGAACCCATCAGCGAGCTCGGCAGGAGCTGCAAATAGCCCCGGCCGGCTTACAGCTGGCCAGCCTGTGCTGGAGCGATTTTGCTTGTCTCTGGTGCCGAGACTGATTGGCTTGGAGTCCCTTTTGTAACACGGGCAGGAGGAGCTTTATCTGCGGGTTTTACATGATCCTGTGATCTTTTCCTTCACTAATTTGCCATGCGGCCTAATGAGCATGCAGAGGCATGTGTCGCCCCGGATGGCTGCAGGCCTCTGCTCAGCAGCCGGCAGATGGTGCTCCCACCTCACCGCACTGCACCGTGTCCAGGCTTTGCAGGGGATCCTGGCATAAAAAACCTCCCCTCTCCTCCAGGCCACAGCACCTGGAGCCCCCAGCAGGGGTAAAACCCATGAAAAACTGAGAGACGTCACAGCAGAGGAGCAGAGACACGTGCGGAGGGCTAGCAGCAGCCTGACACGTGCTCTCTGTGGCCACCACACGTGTCTCATGGCACTCATCCCTGGGCAGCACAGTGGCTGCTGCCGAGTCCTCTATGGACACCTCGGGAAGAGCCAGGTGCTCACTGACCCTCAAGAGGGAGATGGATGCTCTGTACATGAGATCAGGAACCACATTTTCACGCTCGTGCCCCCTGATAGACCCTAGGAAGACCCCCTAGGTCAGGGGCCCACAGTCCTGGCTCAGCTGTTTGCCCTAAAACAGTAGTAAATACTGTGCTGGCACAAGCCCAGTGAGGTCTTTTTCTCTTTGCCTACGGATGACTAACATGACTAACCCTCGGCATTTACCCGCGATGAGTCAGGCCTGCAAAATCATGAGACTGGCTTGAGAATAATACACAGTGAGAGCTATTTGTGTCCAAGCCTTTAAGGTACTCTTGGGGCTTGTTTCCTCTGGAATCGGCAGGGCTGGGAACATGCTGTTCTTGCAAATGAAAGGCAAGCTGAGAGTCCTGAGCTGCAGGCAATGAGGCTTTCTGATGAGCATCAAATGACAAAAAGCTCGCGATAGATTATAGGAGGCGGGAAGGCTGAGAAGGCATACAGACCTCTCTGAGTTGCCCCAAACTTGTTGAGTGGGGGTCCTGGCTGTTTGCACGAGAGATCTCGTGCATTCTGTGTTCATGCATTAAAATAATGGATCTTTCTTGCTCTGTCTTTGGCCAAAATCTTCTCTTGGCTTTCATTGTGTTGCTCATTTCCACCTTGGGAGTGGCTGCACTTCAGCAATGAGCATCAGACCAGCCTATGGGGTGTTGTGACTCTCTGAGCTGTAAGGAAAGCTGAATCCTTTCCTAATAAAATCTAGGGCTCAGGTTCTAGCTCTAGCGTCAGTGTCCATTTGTACCGACCAGGATCATCTCTTCTGCCAAAATAGTCAGTCAGCCCCAATAAAAGGTGATGATCAGGAGTTTGGAGGCTGAATCAGACAGCTGGGATGAAGAAACAGCTTCAAGGCATGCAGGGTAAACTGGCACCATGTATTACAAATCCTTTGCAAATACCATTGCTGACAAAGACAGAATCCAGATCCTGTCAAAATCCTAAGTACGAGGCACTTTTTTTGATGGTTGTTAGAAAAATGTTGTGGACACTGTTGTTGGACAACCTTGACCTCTGTTCTAAATGTCCCAAAAAACAGGCTGCTACATAAATAGCAAAGCAGCACTTTTGTTTGCCTGTTGGGAATAAGACCCTTGGCTTTCATACTGTCAACCTGTTTTCCCCACTGATGAAGGCTGCCAGAGAGAGGAGTGTTGTTGAAGCATAATGCTTTCTGAAGGAGGTATTTCTCTTCCTGTCTAAAGGGATGCGGCTAAGAGCATGGGCTAAGGCCTGATGAAGATGAACAGATTTTCCTTGAAGCCCTAAAAAGAAGACGTCCAGAGACTGAAGGAAAGAGAAATGTGGCAAGAAACAATAACCCTTTGCTGAGTGTGAATGTTGAAGCCCACTTAGGAAAGAGGGATTCATTCTGGTCAGGTGCTGCTGAGGGGTGTCAGTACGTGACAACAAACTGTTCTGGCCATGCTACATTCATTTGTCACAACTGATAGCAGTCAAGCTTGCTTGTACCCCTGTTTTACAAAGTCATTCGTGTCTGACCTCCATCACAGCAGCATCCAAAGACATGGTCCAATACAGCCTCCCAGTACACTTATGAAACATCAGCTGTTGAGTGGAGGCTGGCAAGTGCAGCATGGCACAGGTAACGACTTGCCCAGAGTCGGGCAGTGAGGTGATGTATCGTATGATGCATCTGAGCTCAAAACAGCAGAGCGGAGCCTGCTACCTGGGAGAGGAAGGGGAGTGAGGTTGCTCCCTACACCATGTCAGTGCTGAGACAGGGAACCCTACTGAGGTGGATGCAAGGCCACCTCAGTAGGTGAAATGGGAGACTTCTGGTCAGGGGCTGCCTGGGGCTGAGACCTTGGTGAACTGGGATGGCACCCTACTGGGCGCAAAAGAGGACCCTACATGAAGTGAGCTTTTCCCAAGCACCAGAGTTTATTTGGTGACCTGAATCTGGTCTCAGAGCGCAAATCAACAGTGATGTCGCACCGGTTTTACAGTAATACATGCAAAGTAGGAATGAGCCCTGTGTTTACAGGACAGAGCACTCATTACACCATCCATGTCACACCAATAGAGAGAAGGCAAAAACAAACAAACAAACAAACAAAAAACAACTGCTACCACATTAATCCATCACCAGGTGGTATTTTCTGGAATTAGGTATTTTATGTAACTTTGTCATTACCTGTTACCACCACAAAAGCCATGCTAACTCCCAGTTTCTGCCAGCCTTCATAGCAGTTGTTCAGAAGAAGAATCCCACCCTTCCTCTGCTCAGCTTTCAGAAATATGGCAAAATGATTCAGATCTCGTGTCATCAGGGTGAGCGAAGAGTAAAAAATACATAACCCTTGGTGGCAGTGAAAGCACGAGCTCGGGGAGTGCGGTCCCTGCAGTTCCCTCTGCTACACGGGGATGGCGATGCTGTCTCAGCTCTTATTTCAGCCGACAGTGCACACTGTGCGCTCTGTGAAGGGCTCTTTTTTTAGCACCACAGGGCGTGCTGATAGATGATTGCACATGACAGGAGTCATTCTTACAGCCAGAGTCTGTCTGCTCTTGCTACGTCCGAAGCCTTGCATGCAGCTGCTGGAACAGCCCTACCCGCCTGGGTTCTGTAAGCAGAGAAAGAACAAAATGTCTTCAGGAATTAAGTGTGGCTGGTTTCTGTGAGGCTTTTTTTTTTTTTTTTTTTTTTTTTTTTTTTTTTTTTAATGCCTATTTACAGACTGCATCAGTGATTGGTAGGTGGTGATGCTCAGGGGAGAGAGCACATCCTGCTCAGGAAACAGGGTCTTCTAATTCCAGCTCAGACTTTGACCATGGATAAATTATTCCCTTTCACATGCCCCAGTCTTCCTCCACAGCCAAAGTGTCTACTTAAACTATAAGCTTTTGGAGACAGTGAGTATCTTCCAGTGAGGGTTTGTAGAGCACCTGGCAAAATAGGGACCTTTATCTTGATTGCAGCTTTCACTCATTATCTTAATAATAAGCATCAAAGTCTTCATATAAATTAATTTACCTGAACACTCCCTTGGCATTATTGCCTCTAGATCATGTGTGATAAGAAATGATGGAGGAAACTGTGTGTGTGTGTGTGTGCACGTGTGCATGTCAGTGTGTGTAAAACCCCTTTCTGAGTTTGGTGTGACTGGAGGTGTGACACCTGGGCTGTAGGCGGAGGTGACTGCCCTCCAAGTGGCAGCACTGTACCTCAGACGTGATGTGTGTGCCATCTCCGCTGCCTGCTGCAAGATTTCTTCTGTGTGGGAAGAAGGAGTCAGCTCCTGGGCTTGGATCCCAAAGGATGATTTTTTAGCAGTTGTGGTGGTTCTCTGCAGAGAGCACCTCCTCAGAGAGTGGGGCACACTGGCACTGGAGGGTGAGCTGGTACCTCCATTACACATGGCTACAAGGGATACTGGTTGATCCATCTGATAAAATAAAATTAAAAAAAAAAAAAAAAAAGGAAAGAAAAAAGGTTTGTGCAGACAGGGAACTCCAGTCCCTTCCCTGTTTTTCATTGTTCATTAGAAACATCACTGGAAGTAGGAGGTGTCAGTTCATAAGAGAAACTCCCTTTTGAGTAAAAGAAGCCTGGCAAAGGACTTTTTAAACAGGGACATTTGTCATTTTTCTATGAGTAACGTGAGGAGCATTAGTGCTGCTCTCCTGTTATTAAGAGAGCAAGCTTCCCCTCTAGCACTGCAGAAGAGTGAACCCCACTGTGCACCTCACCTCCAATGGGATGTTGTCCAGCTTTGCTAGGCTGCCTGGAGTGTAGAGTCTCTACCAGAGAAAACCAATTTAATTTGTGTATTCCTTTTCTTGATGAAGACACCAGCCAGTCATCTAGAAGACCTGGTGTTTCTCACTGTGCTTCTTCAGGCCACTTTTGTGTCTTCTGTGTCTCTCTGCCCCAGTTTAGCAAACCCACATCAACACTGCACAGAATCTTTCTGGCGACAGCAGGCATCCTGAAGCAACAGTGAAGCTCTGTTCCTCATCTGCCAGTTAGTTTCTAATCCAGGCCCTGCTATTTTTATCCAGTTAGGATTTCTCCACTCCCTTAATAAATATATATTGTGGCACTCTATCAAATGTCTGGCCAAAGGAAGAGCAGTTTGCAATCATTTCTGGACATACTGACCCTGAGCAGTTGCACTGATGATGATGAAGGGGAGAGCTCTGAGGAGTCCTACCAAGCCCGCTGTCTTCCCCATGCACTGAAGGAGTAAGCACCCTACATGTCGCAAGAAAGCTCCCTCAATGTCCCAACAAAACAGGAACCGTCCCCACTGCCATGTCCTCTCGTGACATCAGCCCCAGAGTGTCCTCCGTGTGCTTTTTCTGGTCTAGACTACCACCAGATGTTGCTGAGGCTTCATCCAAGCTGAGTCAAGGCACACACTAAAAATGTGGTAAACCCTATAATAATGGGGAGAAGGTAGCCTCAAACATGCCATTTGTAATAACAGCTAAATAGTGAACTGTTTGAAGTGGAGTGGAGCTTGGAGCTGTTCCCCCCTCCCCTCTGCTGGGTTATCTTTAGGGGAAGAAAGCCAAAATTTTCAAGGTATTAGTGACCGCAAGTGAGTTTCCAAGAGCAGAACTCCTAAGGAAAAAACAATAATCAAAAAACCTCTCTAATCCTGATTTCCAGGAGGAATAATAATAATAATAATAATAATAATAATAATAATAATAATAATAATAATAATAATAATAATAATAATAATAATAATAATAATAATAATAATAGTGTCCCTGCTCTATGAAAACTGATCCCTTCACAGTATTTTTGGCAGGACTTCTAAAATCACCTTCAGCATATGTAAACCTAGGGCTGGATGTCTTCTATTCAGGGCTAAAATGGTGATTCATTCTCTTATGTTCACCCAGATATGTTAATAATTTGGGGGGGGGGGGAAGGGGGCATTGTTAGGTCTCATCTATGCCTTTTGGATAGCTCATACTGAAATGAGCACCAGTTTGTAACTTCTCTGCTGAGGAAAGGCAGACTGAGCCCTTACGTGGAGGCAAGTAGACCCTCAGCTGTGCCTCCTTCCCCCTTCCAGGTGTGGGGATCGAGGTGCTGGGGGATGGAGGACAGCTGAACAGTGGGGCTCTGCTATAAAAGGAGCCTGCTGGGACAGGAACCTTTAAAAGGCTGGAGGGAGGAGGAAGAGGGTTGAGAATAAGACCATATAGGCTGTTGCTGATGTGACATGCTAGGGAGATGATAGGCTACAGCAAAACTCTTAGTGTACAACTAGAGACTGAACGTCAGAAGTTGTGTCTGTGGGTTAGGCAGCTGTTTAAGTCCTGTAAGACAGCTGCTAGATAAAAGGGGAAGAAGATGTATTTGGAAACTACCTATTTTGACTGGTACCATGTAGGGGAAGGGGAGCATAACAAAGCACGGTCTGCTCTCAGGACAGAAAATATAATTTCTCTGAGGAAAGAGTTATCTTTCGCAATTCTCCCTAGCTTCCAGCTGTTTTCTGGGATTAGGTATGCTCTGGTGAGAGAGGAAAAGATTTTAGGGTATGGGATTAGGAATCAGAAGCAATCCTGAGGGTCTACAGCTTGTGTTTCTGAAAGTCGGTAATATCCTGTCCCTGGGGAAAAGAGTGGCTTTGTTTCTCTGGCCCTATATGCAATGAAGGCTTCAGAAATCTCTCCTGATGATGTGGTAATCTGATCTCCTACATGTCATGTCTCTGCCTATTGCTGGGATACCATTAGGGTTTCAAAGCTTGTGAATTGGTTCTGTGGACATAGCCCCTGCCTGAAGTGCTTCTGTGTCCCCTCCCCTGTCTGGGGAAGCTTTGTTTCTTAGGTCTCTGTGCATTCTAATGGTGGATCTGTAGGCTCTTCCTACACCAGAGCAGCTCAGCTGCAAGGTCCTGTTGCCCAGGCTAGGACACTTCTCAGCTGGTAACCTTGCAGACACTGTGTTGGAGGGCAGAGCTTAGGCAGTGTCATCTGAGGAGCTGGAGGCTAGGGCCACTCTGTGATGAGATCTGTCCCTGAGCTCCTATCGTGGTTGGGTGATTTCAGACTTAGGAGTGTTTGTGTGCTGGCAGTGCCTGGCCAGTTCATTTCACTTAGGTAACCCCTGCACTCCTCCCGTGTCAGAGCGTGTGATGTGCATCCATCAGCTGGCTTCCTTGTTGCCTGGTATCAGTCTTATCGCCCGTGAAGTTTACTGTTCTTTGGTTTCTGTGGTCAGCCAAGGATTCAGCAACTCTCTGGCCCTGCTGTTTGCAGACAAACAGAAAATCTGGCGCTTTTGTTAGTGTGACCATGTCCCTGTGGTAGCTGACAGGCTGTCCTGTCTGAGGTAAACTTACAGATGTTTGATCTTCAAACAGTGTCCATAGGGAATCTTACAAGCTCTGAACAGCTACTGTCTCCTTTGATATCTGAAGAGTAGATATCCTAGCTGAAAGGTTTCCAATAGCTATATTTTCCTTGCTGTTTCCTCACTAAGCAAATAAAGCAATAGCAAACCTTTGTATTGCTTAATTATCTATATTTTTTAAAGCATTTTGATCCGGAGTTGACTTCCCATCTCCACCTGCAAAACGTTCTTAGGCAAAAGTGCATAACCAAATAGGCCTTGGGATGTTTCAAAAAAACCGATCCCCAAAGCCTCTGGTGAGGGAGGGCACTTCCAGTTATTCCTTTAACACGTGCAGCAATGTCACATAAACTACAGCAGGGTGTGTTGCACAAGGCTCTGTGAGGTGGGGACTAATCCCTCCTGTGACGAAGGAACGAGAGGACACGGCTAAGGTTCCTCAGTAGGTCACTGGCAGAGTGCAAAGGAGCATCCAAGCTTCCTGCGCCCTGGACTAGTTCATGTTTCATGCATCAGGTGGGGGGAAAAAAAAACACTTTGATCTTCATGAGAACGAATGAGGCAAGGGGGAAGTGGGAACTTGTGCGCTGCTGGTGGAGGAGCTGGTATGTTCACCTTGTTGCATGTAGGGCCAGACCACAGACACTTCTCTGGGGCGAGGGAGTGGATGTCCCTGGAGTCTAACTTGAGTGGGTGTGTTGTTTGGTACAGGCTCCCTCGTCCACTCTATCTGCACTGTAACTAATTTAGCTCCTAAACTGATGGCATTTAATTGCGAGGCTTCTCTCTAGTAACTCTGGTGGCATGGCCTTGGAGAACTCCCACGTGATACTTGGGGCTTTCTCAATGCCTCCCTGCCAAAGTGCCCTCTGCTTGGGTGCCCAGCTGCTGGCAGCAGGAGTTTGGCAGCATTAGAGGCATGGCAGCCAGGCCATCAAATACCCACTTGCTGATGCATAGGGGGAGGCTTTCCTACCCTCAAGCGTGTGTCGATCTGCTTGAGGGTAGGAAAGCTCTGCAGGAGGATCTGGATAGGCTGCACCGATGGGCTGAGGTCAACTGCATGAAGTTCAACAAGGCCAAGTGCCGGGTCCTGCACCTGGGGCGCAATAACCCCAAGCAGAGCTACAGGCTGGGAGAGGAATGGTTGGAGAGCTGCCAGGCAGAGAAGGACCTGGGAGTGATGGTGGATAGTCGGCTGAATATGAGCCAGCAGTGTGCTCAGGTGGCCAAGAAGGCCAACGGCATCCTGGCTTGTATCAGGAACAGTGTGACCAGCAGGGCTAGGGAGGTGATCGTCCCCCTGTATTCAGCTCTGGTGAGGCCGCACCTTGAGTACTGTGTTCAGTTTTGGGCCTCTCGCTACAAGAAGGACATCGAGGTGCTTGAGCGGGTGCAGAGAAGGGCGACAAAGCTGGTGAGGGGTCTGGAGAACAAGTCCTACGAGGAGCGGCTGAGGGAGCTGGGCTTGTTCAGCCTGGAGAAAAGGAGGCTCAGGGGCGACCTTATCGCTCTCTATAGGTACCTCAAGGGAGGCTGTAGCGAGGTGGGGGTTGGCCTGTTCTCCCACGTGCCTGGTGACAGGACGAGGGGGAATGGGCTTAAGTTGAGCCAGGGGAGTTTTAGGTTAGATGTTAGGAAGAACTTCTTCACTGAAAGGGTTGTGAGGCATTGGAACAGGCTGCCCAGGGAAGTGGTGGAGTCACCATCCCTGGAAGTCTTCAAAAGACGTTTAGATGTAGAGCTTAGGGAAATGGTTTAGTGGGGACTGTTAGCGTTAGGTCAGAGGTTGGACTCGATGATCTTGAGGTC
This sequence comes from Aythya fuligula, assembly GCF_009819795.1. NCBI lineage: Eukaryota > Metazoa > Chordata > Aves > Anseriformes > Anatidae > Aythya > Aythya fuligula. The sequence goes on from NC_045565.1 coordinate 18,088,955, forward strand.
TCTTCCAACCTAGAAAATTCTGTGATTTTGTGAGGCAGAGACAGGTGTTTTCTTCTGAAGTAGCAAGGCTTCTGTTTGAAACTGGGATTTGGCACTGATAGGGAGCATTTGGAAAGGAGTCCCCTTAGCATGTGGGGTATCACCAAGCGTAAAGCTTTCCATAAAGTCTGAAGTAAAGGTGGAAGTGTCAAAGCTAAGCAAAATGTTCAGGACTGTCTCAGCACAATTCACATCACCTGTTTCACACAGACAAAAGAGATAGGAGGAAAAAAAAAAAAAAAAAAAGAAAAAAAAAGAAAGTGAGCTTTGAGAACTCTGAATGAGTAAAAACTCATGACTAATACCATTAAAGCAGAGCTGAGCTAGCTCACTTTTCCCTTTATCTCTGATCATGCCTGGCTTGATTCCTTTTGCTCGGGCATTAAATGAATTCAGTGGCTGCAGGCATCTGTGGGCTCAGAAAGTACCACAGGCTGGGGATCTTCTTTTGCTCTCCATGTTGGGGTCTGGGCAAAAAAGTGAAGTGCTTTGTGGTCTGCCTGAAGCCAGCTGATAATTGCAAATATTTGCTGATTGCAGCTCACTTGGGCTGCCAGAACTGGCTGCCCAAACTGAGAAAGCACTCACAGCCAGGACCTAACCTGGGATGACGGTGGTGGCGGAAAAACAGCAGAACAACACTGCTCCGTGTCTTAATAAATCATGCTGTTGCTCATATCAGCTTGGTGGGGTTGAAGGAGCTATCAGAGATGACAGGAACCACGCTTGCTGAAGCAGAAAGTTTTGCTTGAGTGCTGTTTCAGCTAGGCATGTGTTAGCACCGTGCTCACAAGGGTCAGGTGTGCATGTGAAACTTCAGTGATCGAGCCTGGAACGTCACCAGGAAATCTGGAAGCATGTTTCACCTGTCACAGCCTTTGTCTCTTTGGTTCAATCATTCCCATCATTGTTTAGACAGATGGTTTAGAGACTATAACCCAGGAGCCAGGCTCAAAATACCGCGTTGGGTTCTCAGCTTTGCCGTGAATGCCTTGGGCTGCTTAACATGAGGCACTTCTGTGCCTGCATCAGAATTTGGGGTTTTGCCTCTTGGGCTACAGGCTCTCTCTAGGGCTGGAGCCACTTTTATGTGTGAGACTGTGTGACCTGGTTCAAGCCTTTCAGCACTTAAATGGGAGGAGTGATCATCACAGACGATGAGACTACTGGTAGTCATTAAAAAGAAGGGTCTGGATGTAATATGACTGTTCTTCCTTAGGCCTCTAAGCATCTGCTGCTGGCTGTGGTTAGTCAGAGGATGCTTCTGGTGTTACTCAAACTCATTTTGTTGCAACAGTGATTCAAACAAGCTCACGTTCTTTATGTATAATCTGGAGAAATCTGTTCCTTAAGTGGAGGCACAGACATGACAGCCCTGGAGAGATGGGAACACAGATTACCTGGAGGCAGATTCGGGGGAGGCTTACAAGGAAAAATGTTGTTGCGCCTTGCGACACTTGTTGTTTTTCCGCATTAGAAGCGCTGAATCTGCATAGTTTCCCTGGACATCAGTGGCAGCCCTGAGACATCACCTGCGGAGACACATGAAATAAGCACACACTGTAGAAGAATTGCAGGCTGAAGTGACAGGCTGCTTCTGTAGAAAGTCTAATGGCGAGGTTGTGTCTGACAGTCTGGGGTCCCCCGCCATGCGCTGAAGCATGCAGAGAAGACACGTAGGTGATGGAGCAGATGGCAGCTAGCTTGCTCTCACGTGGGACCTCCTCCCTTTGCCCTGACAAATATGCATGTGGTTCCTGTCAAACCCCTCTGCAGGGCTGGTTTTGGCTGAATTTTTTACAGCACGTTTCAAGGGGAGGAATATATTCCCCACACCCACCAGCTCCCTCTGGCAAGGATTTCACATGGATTTCAACAGACCATTTCATGGCCACTGGCTTGGCTGGTCAAAGAAGCTGCCCTATGATAACACCATCAGTCCTACCTGTGTCTGCAGGACACACCACTGATGTCTGGGTGCCACACTGTCTTTAATATGTTTCTTCCAATCAAGTGTTATAAATTCCTTTTTCCTTGTTAGCAGGAGACATAGATCACAACTTCTATTTCTTAAAATACTTTTTATTAGCTGTTGTTATTAATAGAATCATGCTGTTATGTGAAGAGTTACCTGCTATTACTAATAACACGTTCACTTGCATATTCATTCATGCTCACTGTTACCCAGCTGGAGCAACTGTTGGGAGGCCAACCCCAACATGCACACTTGGAAGCAGAAGGTCATCCTGATGCACCAGTGGTTTCTAGGTAGGTGTTTAGAAATCCCTTTGGAGGGCACTTTGCTTCATCAGGTGTGCACATAACTCTGTAGTCTTCACCTGCATATAGCAGCCAACGCCCTCCTGGGTGTGTGAACAAAGTTATACAACCTGTTGTAGATGCTAATGTCTGCTGGCAGCTGTGTGCATAAGTTTAGACCACCATCAGGCCCTGGTGGTCTAAACTTATCAGTTCTTGCAAATTCATCAGGATTACTGGCCTGCAGAATTAATCAGTCCTTGGGAATCTTTCACATAGTATCTTCTTAGCACAATTCTTTCTTTTTGGCTTGTGATGTTTCCTTGTCGTTATTTCTCCATTCAAATGTATAGGAACATATAGAACTTACACACAAAATTGCACAAAAAGGGCTTTTACAATGCCAGAGGGCATTGCTTTACTGGCATGGTGGAAGGCAAACTTACCTGGCCAGGAGGTGGGACTAGGGAAACATGCAGCCCACTAGAAATGAAATCTGTGCTGTCAGTCCCTGTAAAATCCCCATGCCTCTGAGCTGAAATCAGGAGCATCATTGCCCCTAACAGATACCAATATGCATAGCAATCAGCCCTTGCAGCATGGACTTGTTGCCAAAGTATGTCCTTGGCAGAGTCCATGATATTGTGGCATGAGGTAGGCTTGAGTTCATTGGGAATAAGGTGGATGATAGGTAGATAGATTGGCACGTGGGCATGCCAATGCTACCATCTCCATCTTTCTGTGGATGGAGTCCATATTTATCTATTCCAGCTGGCCTCAGAGCCTCTATGCCATACCTCCTGACTCAGAAAAGCCTCCATGCCACAGCTCTCCTTGGTGTTTTGCAGACTGTTTGGGTTCCACCCACCATCTTTGCCGCCCTTTGCAACAGGTTTTTTTTTTTGCCCTGGATCTCTCCATCCATGGGGATGTAATTCCCTTCCTGTTTTACAGCCTGTACTTGGGCTTGTGACCAATCCTACTAACCTTCCTGTTTCCCCTTCTGACAAAAACTCTTTGGTTACATACTCTGAAGATGTCTAAACAAAACAAGTTCAGGTAGAACAATGCTGGTTCCTGACTTTTTATAGTATCCATGGATTTTTGTCTCCTGTCAGCATTTCAGGGCATTCCTTCTGATGCTTGGGGACATGCAGGGGTTCTTACAGGTGGTCTGGCTGTCTCATATATGGAGCAATGACTTTCTTCACCAGCTGTGTTCTGTGTTGTAACGTATGGGTGCCCAGCCTGGATGCGGGTTGGATAAGGGAGCTCCTTGCAGGCTCTGGAAGGGTTAAGAGGAGCATGGTGACTACGTGGCACAAAGCAGCCAGCAAATTACACACCTGCCCTATGTGGGAACCTGGCAGAGCGAGATGGCCCAGGCCTCCAAACCCGGAGAGCTTTCTGGGATCTTAGCCATATGGCATGCTGCACTGGTTCCTCGTGAATAGGTTCGCTTGGGGCTTTCCTATACGTGTGGTTAATGAAACCGTCTACTCCTTCAGCAGGTCTCAATTAGTCTGGCTGCTCTGTGAGAGGCACTGGCTCAGTCTGGCAGCTTCGCCAATGGTCTCAGTTCGCTTCTCTTGCTTTCGCCCAGAGGAGTCTGCTGCTGAAGGAGGAAACACCTTTCCTGGCTGCACAGCGAGGGTCTCCAAAGAAACCTGGGCTGTAGTTTGTGAATAGTTGGCAAGATTGAATATAATGCCAGCCAGCAAACCGGGAGAGAGGAGTTATCATCTTGGGTGTCTCCACAGTGGAGGAAAGGGGTGAGTGCTCTGCAACTCTCCTTTATTCAAGCCCTACCTTTTCCCCTCCACGGAGCCTGAACCTCCAAGAGGTTCCTGGCCTGAGCAGCCAAAGTGGCTGGGAATAAGTGTTGGGCTATGGCACACTGGAATAAAGAAGTCTGTGAGCTACCGAAGAGGCTCCTGAGCACCATCCCATGGGCCATGCCCTTCCCTGCTGCAGGCTAGCTTTCAGTGCGACTCAAGCAGCCAGCAAGGAGAGGAGGAACCAGCCTGCCTGATCGCTCAGCAGCTTGGTGCTCTGCCCCCTTTCATGGTCAGCTGTGCAGGAGCCACAGGGGGACCTGCATGGTGTAACCAAGAAAACGGAGGGAGTTGGGTTTTTAGAAGGAACTGGTACCGAGAAACAATTTGTGCCTCTATCAGGCATGTTGTGGTGGGGAAGGAATGACTACAGACACATTTTTTTTTTTTTTTTTTTTTTTTTTTGGAGAAAAATGAGAGGGTGTGTTGCTGTGCTTGGCAGATAGCTGTGTAGGTAGCTGTTACCTGTGATGGTGGGGGAGAGGTCAACAGTGTGCAGGTTAACACACATTGCACATCTTTACATGGATGGCATTTTGTGGTAGATTTCAAAACTGTTCAGAAGTTCCACACAATTAGAAGTTAAAAACAGGTGGTGGCTTGCAGTTCATATGATAAAATGCATAAACTAGGAGGAAAGTGCGAAAAGGCTAAGCTGACGTGTCAGTAAAGCAGAGCCACTAGCTGTGGATTTAAGTGCTAAGATAAGTGCTGGTTGTTTCACAAAGTCAGGTTCCTTATCCAGTTATTGCTGAGCTTCCATTTGGGAAATCAGAGCCATGTGCAGCCCTTATTGACAGATCTTGCTTTGCATGAGCTATGCTAGAGTTTGCAATGCCAGGTGCTTTGTTTTTTTTTTTTTCTTTTTATTTGCCTATGTCACTGATTGCCATTGCTGGCTGTGTCTATTGTGCCATTTGCTATCTGTCAAGCTCCCACCCACGCTACCCTGATGGCTCAATCAAAAGCTCTCCAGCAACTTGGTTATTTCTTGTCCTCTGCTGCCAGTTTCTCGTAGATGGTACTCTTGTAATGACTATCTTTCAGTAAGAACAATTTTGCACCAACATCCCCATCTCCCTCAGCACGAAGAGCTGCCTAGCCCTGTCCTCTCAGCCACGAAAAAGCTATTTCCAGATGCAGTAGAAAGGAGGCAGATTTTCAGTAGCTGTAAATCTGAGCTTCTGCTGAGAGGTGCTTTAACAATTCAAGCTGGCCTGGAGCATCTCAGGATTTTTCACTGAGGATGGGGGAATTATCTTGAAACTAAAGGGGTGAAGGGATTGTATTTAAACTAACACACTGTCTAAATGAGCACTGCTCTCTTTTACTGCTGCACTGGGGTCCTTCGTGACCATGGACCAGCTCTTCGTGTTGAGGGAAGCAGCCCTCTCTCCACAGTAGCTGTTTTACAGAGGGGATCTGAGGACATTTAACAGGCTAATGTGCTCTGAAGTGGGGTTTGCATGAAAGATACAATGCCTGATCCCAGCCTGACCTTGTAAATATTTACTATTTGATATGCCCTGAGCAGTCCTATACATGTGAGCATCGCAATGGGCAGCAAGAACATTTTTAAGTATGTGGGTGTTACTGCCCTTTGTGCTCAAGCTGGTGCCAAAAGGCCAGAAAAGCTATATCTGCCCTGCCTCTTGCAGACCAGAGGTCAGAGGCCATTGGCACGGACACCGTATGCTATGCCCAGGCAAACATTTGGGTTAGAAATGTCTGTATGTGCTGGCCATGCGCAATGGAGATGTATCGTTATTGTGCAACTAAAGGGCAAAGAGACTGTCCTCAGCATTTGCTGAGCTTAGCATTCGCCTGTGGCACAGCTCAGTGATGTGCTGCCGGGCAGTGCAGCAGTCAGGAGACAGGAGGATTTCTCCAGCCACGGAGCAATCTGTTACAGCACAACACGATACCGGGACTGAATGAACCTAATTCAGCAGGGCAGGTAAATGCAGCTGAAATGGTTACTGACAACAACCTGCCAGGCGTGTAGTGATGCTTGCAGTATCTGCTGTACCTGCTCAGGTAGAAGGGGCTGGCAGTAAATGTGCTGCTGAGGAATGAAAGGCCTCCAGTTCCCGTGGCAGAGGCATTTACTGTGCTGTTCTGTTAGCTCAGGACATCCAGATGAGGATGCAGGCACTGAAGAAATATTACGAGAGCTGTACCTTGACCCATCTACCATTCAAAAGCATTAAATATTTAGATATGCAGTCAGAAATGATTTGAATCTCTTGACAGAAAACCTTCAGGGAGAGGGTGCTTTTGTTTTGGTGCTTACTGCAGTGCCCTCTCGTTGCACAGGAACTCAGTTCTGTTAAGGGTCTAGTTTAAAACAGCAAAGGATGGGATATTTTTTGAGTCCAGTTTTCCTCAGAGGCTGAGGGATAGCCAAAGGCCCTGCCTTGTCAGCATCATATAACAGAAGCAGCTGAACTCCAAATGCAGCAGATAAGGCAGAAGTTTCATACCACAGCCATAAACATCCCTAACCAAACTCTGGCTCCCCTGTGCTAGATGTGAAGTCTCTTCTCCAGAGACCACAGCAGAAAATCTAAGCAGCAGGAAAGCAGCATCTGTGCCAGTTCATGGAGGATGAGGAGACATACCCAGTGTCATGGAAGAAGCCAATGGCAGAGTGGGAAACAAATAAATGCATTAGTTAGTGACTCAGACTCCAGGCTGGCCCAGCCCAAGGGGTGTGAACCTGCGTCATCCTCCTGACCAGCTAAATTCCACTGAGGGGACCTCTTGCCAGCGGATAATGTGGTCCCATCAGAGCTGAAATGTTGCCAGAAACCAGAAATATCATCTTGAAGAAGAAAGAAAAAGGGAGAAAATCATTCTGTCCATATTGAAATGCTGTGGTTTGGGTATTTTCAAAATGAAACGTTTCTAGCTTATGCTTGGAAAAGACTTTCCAGCTGTATTTCTGTACAAAAGAACTGCTTGTATTTATTATAATGGAAGGAGTCAAAATCTAAAATTAAGGAAGGGAAACACTCAAAACTCTCTCAGAAGACAGAACTCTCTCAAGAACAACCAACCAGACAACAACTGGGAAATCCCATCTCTTTGTCTGTAAATCAATCTGAAAAGACTGAGATTTTCCTTTGATTTTTCACTGTCAGGTTCATCCTGCATCCAAACGAAAGCTCTTACTGGTATATGTAAATTCTGCAAAGCAGAAAGGTCCAATTTTATGCACTTTTCACACATCCCCTTATGCTTTGCCTTCATATGACTCAGCTGAATTGGAATTGGAGAGATTAGAGACAAAGAAAATTCTCACAAACACATAAAATAAATCCCATATGGATATTAAAACAAAGCTAGTGCATTATTAGCAGTGCTTTTAAAGAGCCTTGATATTTCCTGAAAACTCCCATGTGTCTGCAATATCTTCCACAACATCAATCCTAGCATGTTACATGGTCATTAGTCCAAAGAACATACTCATTCATTTATGAGTTTGAATTATGAGCTCTATTGCCAAAGATCTAATGTTTATTGTGTACCATGTTGGTAATTTGATGGCTTGACTTCTCAGAAGTTCGGAGTATTAAGGACAAAGCCTGGGGTAACTGAACTGGAAGAGCTGGGAGGAGTGACAAGGAAGGATAGGAGTGCTGTCTTCAGAGCTAGGTGGGATCCTGAGGCTGGGATTCCAGCTCTCTGTATCCCCATGCTGTGGCTGAGGCCATGATGAGAGGAGAGGTTACAGCACTTGATAGTGGTGTGAAGCTTTCCAAAAAACCCTGTACTGTGTCACAGCGATGGTCCACCTCACCCCATGTCATTGGTGGCAACCAGAGAGGCTGTGCAGGGAGAGGGCGCAAACCTGGGTCCTGCCTGAGGTCTGCACCATCAGCCCCGTGTCCAAAAACCACGTGTGTGTGTGTCAGAGGGCACCTCTCTGCCCTTAGCAGCTGGTTATGGACCTCAGTGCCCATGAGTCTCTCTAAATTCCTTGTCAACACGCTGGTGTTATCTGCTTATTGGCAGGCAACTGGCAACATTTTCCAGAACTTTATAAATCTCCTGTGTGAAAAAATGTACACTTATCTGCTGAGCACATCTAAAATTTCCAGTTTCCTGTAATTCTTGGGGCATTTAGGACTTCCTCAGCTCACAAACAAGGGAGGTGAGTCACAGACAAAAGCCACCACTTTCAAGGGACGCCTCGGATGACATTGCTCACGCTGAGCACAGAGCCCATGTTTTTGGGGATCGCTGCTGGAGAGCTGAGGTCTCTCCGCAGCTAAAATACAGGAGTGGAACTCATCACACCAAACTCATTTAAAAGACAGGCATCCAGCAACTGAACTGGATGTCTGGATACAAAAGTTAGAGATGCACCACTAGGGGATGATTCACCCTCTCCTAACACAGGTATCTCAGATTGCTGGTATGAGTCACCCTGGGAACCGCCTCCCTGTCTCTCTTGACTATAGAAGATGCTTATTTAACCAGCGTGGATCTCATACATAAGGCTAAAATTGCTGAAGTTTGTTGAAACCTGCCCCCGCCATCTTTGCCCTGTGAAAAAAGATGCCTAAACTCCAGTCACCTTGGAAGAATTTTGGCCGAAGGGGAACACTGGGCGGGTGAGTGCAGGGCAGCCTGACGCTCCACCACCTGCTCAGGGTGGGAAAACATCCCAACCTCTCACAGCTGTAATGCATCAGGATTTTTTAATTAATTATTTTGGTTTGTGGAATGATGCAGTTCCTGGTGGTCACCCGAGAACCATGCATCTAAGTGTAGTTGCTTTGGGATTCAGGGTCAGGCTAAGCCCATTTTAGGTGACAAAACGGCAGTTAAATACTTGATATTTGGATCATCACCATTTAACTTGGCACCTCAAAAAGACAATGAAGAAGTGCAATACTATGACTGTGTAGGTCTCCTTCTTTCTGAGTGTTAAAAATCACATGGCAGGTGTCACCAGAATTGTGTCGGTGGCTTGTAAGCCATGTATTCCATATATCCATGTAAATGCTACAGCCAGAATGTGAAAGCTCTCTGTATATGAAGGAACAAGTATTTACAATTGTTCAGGCAAAATGACAATTCGGCTTAGTCAGCTTATAAAGTGACTGAAGGTCACAGGCATTTTGAAAAGGGATCGGCATTTTTTCTGTTTGAGGGCTAAAGACCAGGGTTTTGTAAAAAGCTATTTTAGGAGGGCTGAAAAAATGTGAAACAAGCAGATGTGTTTGTTACAGAGCCAAATTGGCATGTAACAGCTGTCGTCACGCTGGTCTCTGTTATGAAATACTACTTATTCTGAAAAGTGCTGTGTTTTTGCATATAATTTAAAAAGAAATAAAAGTTTTACAGGTAGGTGTTGGTTTGTTGTTTTTGTTTTTGTTGTTTTGTTTTGGTTTTGGTTTTGTTGGTTAAGAATTCCAAGCAAGGGGTTGATTGTTTTCATGCAAAGATAACTTTAAATATGCAGTAACAAAAGGACCAGAGTCACAACACAGGTGGCGTTTATGTGTATAAAATCGTGATTTTAAGCCTCTCTCCCAAGTCCAAGGTGTCCTGCTTTGTGACCGATCCTTGTGAGTTTATATTTATGTACACAGGCTGAAGTATGGCCACGCGTGCCCGTGCGCACACCAGGCTGCATTTTCACCTTCTGGGCCGCGTGTGCCTCCTTCCCCAGGCTGACCCTAAAGCTCACTTTTGCAGGACAAAAAGCTTCCCGTGTTTCCCACGGCTGCAGCGCCGGGGCCGGGGCTTTTCGGGCTCGGTTCCCCCGGTACCACTCCCCCCCGGCCGGCACCGGGCGCTGGGGCCGGGCCTCCCGGGGAGGGCGCGGCGAGGCCCCGGGGCCGGGGCCGGGGCCGGGGCTGTCTCCATCTCCGTCTCCGTCTCCCCGCGCCTCCGGAGATGAAAGGATTGGGCCGGGCGGCATCAGACAAGGCTGCAGAGCCGCGGATTGGCCCTGCCCGCGTCAGGCGGCTGCACACACACGGCCGGCACGCTGCTGGAGGCCGGCCTGACCGGCAGTAACCTCCGCGGAAACCCAGCCTCTTTTTTTTTTTTTTTTTTAATTTTTTTTTTTTTTTAAAGCACCGTCAGCCTTGGAGGGCGGCCCAGCCAATGCCCGGGAGGGGTGTGCGCAGGGGCCGTGGTGGCATCTCCTGCGCGCTGCGCCCGCGGAAAGGGCCGCGGAGCCTCCACCTGGCCGCTGCCTCCCTCCCTGCGCTGGGTGCCGAACAAGCAGCCGCTTGTTTCCCCGTCCTCCCCTTCCCAGCAGGGCTGGCTGCCTCGTTAACCCGTCCCTTCCCCGGCCGCTGCGAGGTTTTCGGGGAGGCAGCGCTGGGGCGCATCGGCATGGCAGCCCTAATTCATAGATTACACGGGGAACCAGGAACAGGAATCGTGCGTGGGACACTTCCAGGCAACCAGCTCAAAGTGCTGAGCTGGCAGTGCTGAAGGGCTTGATAGTACAGGAAAACATTCTGGGCAGGGGATTTAATAACAGCCTTCAAGAAAGAGGGAGAGGCAGAGATCTGAGTTCCACTCTCATGAAATGCAGGCAGAGGGATCATTAACTTTATTTTTAGGCTTGGCTGAATAATCAAGGGGTTTGAAGATTTGCCTCCTCTGTCTTGCTTGTTTTAGAAGGGGTTGTGCGAGCAGAGCTCAGATCAAAGGAGCACCAAGGCACCAGAAGCTGCACCTCTCACACTTCAGCAAAGTATTTCTGGGACCAGCTGAAGAGCCAGAGCACTTCATGTGCTTGCTGTTACAGCTCAGGACAGCTGCACAGTACCACACTGCTCGAGCTGGCTGCTCACCTCCGGCTGGGGGAGCGCGGAGCAGCCCAGCCCTTCCTCCCTGGTGACCCCCTGCTCCCTGCCGCAGGCACCCGCTCCCACGCTCTGCGGCTCACCAGGCTCTGGCTCTGCCCTTCCCACCCAGCGAGCTTTCAGGCAGCAGGAGCTGCAGCTGGAAACCCAAGCGTGGGCCCGTTTTGCTGAGGAATTCAGCACGCTGCGTGCAAGGGGCTGCCATTTTGCCCAGCAGTGCCTCAGCGCTGCACCCCCTTGCATCCAAAGGGAGCGTGCAGGAGCCATGCGGCGACGGCCTTGTTCACTGCTTCTTCCAAAAGCAGCGGGTGGGTGGGGGAGCAGGGAAGGAACATCAATTACAGCAATATCTGGTCCAGGGATTCCCCCCTCTCCTTTTGTTTCCCTCCAGCTGTGAAAGGGATGGGGAGAGCAAGGGCGCGTGCACTCACAGGAGGAAAATTCCCCCTGGCCGGGGCTGATGAACCCGTGTGACGCGCTGGCGGCTGCACCCGGCCGCAGAGACACGCTGCCGGTATTACGTGTTGTGCTGCATGTACATCCGTCAGCCACGGGCCCTGGCACCGGGCCCTGACTGGAGGTAACCTGCAGTAACCCAGCGGCGCGGGCAGTTGGCTCTGCAGCAGCAGGCGTGCCCGGCCACCACCGGGCGCTGGAGTATGAAAGCCATCATAATCCGCTCATTCACCACGCTTAAAGAGGCAGAGGTTTTTCTGCCCTTTCCTGCTGCTCGGGGAAGGGAGGAGGCGCTGAGAAACGGGATCGCGTAGCCCAGCCCGCCATGTCATCAGCCCAACACGCCTTAAAGTAACATTTTTATTATGAACAAATAAAATTTCAGATCAGCACAACCAGATGTCTGTTTCCGTATTAGTAGAAATTATTTCAAAAAGTTTTTGTTTTTTTCTTGTCCAGTACACAAAACAGAGATACTACTATGCAGAAATCCCTAAGCTGTGAAAAATCGTATCCTACTCTCATTTCAACAGTGACAGAGCTTAGACAATGTGCAGATTCAGCTTTCCAGTCCTTCCCCGAACACCCAACGCTTGGACAGCTGCTCTTCACGATACCATCAGGACTGGGAACGGTCTTGGAAAACAAATGCTTCCGCCAGCATCGGTGTGCGTGTGGTACGCCTGCCTCCTCCTGCTCCCTGCGCCCTGGAGAGGCAGGGTGTAGCCCCATGTTTCAGACAGGGAAACTGAGGCACAGAGAGGTTTTGGTTTTTTCTTTTTTTTTTAAGTGACTTTGTCCCAAAGCACACAGTGAGCAAGTAGCTTACCTGGGAGCAGAGCCCAGGAGAACTAGAAGCTCTAGTCATGAGGTCCCGCTGCTGCCTCATCCACTACCACCTCTCACAGACTCATTTACACTAAACATACAGACAATGCGTCCAGGATACAAACATGCCACCAAAAATATATATATATATTTATAGGTGTATATATAGATATATATATATATCAAACAAAGTTCTACTTAAAGTGTTGTATCTGTTTCTTAATCTAACAAAAATTTCTAACTCATACATTCAAAATCACCTGCACCCACAGTTCAATGTAGGCAATTAAATAATTAAGAAACCCCTCAAATGTTCATAATTCAGCAAAAAAAAAATACGGCAAATAGCTGTCAATACTCCTATGTATATTAAAGAAAGATTTAAGGCACCCAGAGATATTTGCCAATCTACCTTTAAAGTGACTGGGCAAACACCAGGACTGTTTGGTTACTGCTCCTCAGCTTCCACCCTAATTCCAGATTCTGGACCCAAATCAGCACTTGAAATTTGAAAGGAACCCTTGATGTCATACCTTGCTTCTCTGCTGAGAGGATGTGGGATATTGCAGCATGTCACAGCACGCTTCTCTACTGTAGGGTACTATCACACAACACGCTAAGGGCACCAGGAGCAAGGACATTGTTCTCCTCACCTTCTCCCCCCCCCCAAAGCCCCTTTCAAATTACTGGCTGGAGCAAACTCATCCTCTCTGGAGACTTCCAGGACCTCACAGGGGTTTAGATGGAAGTGAAGTTAGCCCACAGTTTCAGAGCTAACTATTTCTCCTTTTTTGAGTTTTGTTTTGTTTTTTTAATGGTAGGATACGGTTCCAGCCACAGCCCCTTTGCAGAGCAAGGGGGCTGTAAGGATGCTGCCTCCAGCCAGCTGCTGCCTGCCTTCAGGATGCCAGAAGCCAAGGGGCTCCCCTGCTCCATCCTCCCATCACATCTCTCAGCCGGAGACCACATCTCTCCCGATGGCTCAGAGCCCTAAAGGGTCCTGGTGATGAGCAGTAACAAGGCTGTGGCAGGGAGGCAAAAGGAGAGGAGGACTGCTTTTCTGAGTATCAAGCTAAGGAGAGTTAAGGAGAACATCACAGAGCTGTCCTGGTTCCTGATGTGTATCACAGCAGCAGGAGAAAGCAAAGCTGCAGAGGCTTGCTCCAGCGAGGCTTGCCTGGCTGCTACGTGGCAGAGCAGGGCAGGGAACTGGGCACCTGTGCCCCTCTGCCCTGCCTGCCCCCAAAATATGGGAGATGCCACAAACCCCACTCCTGCATCACCCCTTCCTGGTCACCTCTTGTGCTTTCCTCCAGCTCCATTGATGCGTTTAAGCAAAACAACAGATACTATTGCTACAACTAATAGCAAAAAACTAAAAGTGGATAATGATATAGGGAGTTAAAAGGGAAAAAAAAAAAAAAAAGCACATTCAGCCTGGTGAGGGGCTCAGGGCCACTGCACCCACAGCCCAACCGCCTGAACTTCTCTGCAACTTGCAGGAAACAACACCCACAAGGACTTCTTTTTCCCAACACACCCTTCAGCTGCTTGCCCACACTGTCTCGGGGCCCTGGTGATATAACCGACCTTTAAGCTGCCTCAGCCACCCGCGCTGCCCACGCGGCAGACGAGTGGCTTGCTCTCCAGGCTGAGGAGTGAGGTGGCGGTCGCGAGGGTCTGGGAGGCGAGCTGAGGGACTGAGGAGGAGCTGCTTTCTCTTCCCATGCTCTCTTGGGAGCGCACCCCCATCCCTTGAGGAGCTGGGGGCTGCAAGCCACCTTGGTTCCTCACCGCCTGGCTCCGTCTCAGTGTTTGTCAGGCACTTGTTAATCGACCGAGCAGAGCCCACGTGGACAGAGAGACCTGCTCCATCAGTCCTCTAAGACGTCCTCACCCCTTCCTGAGCCCACAGGCGCTCCCTCACCACACTGTCCATGTTCCCTGCATCCCTGCATGCAGCATAGGCATACCCACAGGACACGCACGGACACCAGGACATCTACCTGCCACCCTGTGGGGACCCTGTTCCTCCAGCACATAAAGCAGCTTAACACCTTGGTGGAGCTTTGGTTTACATCCTTTTCCCCCTCTCCATTTTGGCACAGTCCCGTTTGCTGGCACAGTCTCGGTGGCGCCCAACAAAGCCACCTGAGGCTGGTGGCACAGCCCTCCGTCCCCTCCGCTCTGCGGCTCTCCAAAGGGGCCGCGCGGTCCCGAGCCAGGCTCTGCCTCCAGCCCCCACGGGACACGCCAGAGGGAGGAGGCCGTAAGGCCGCTGAGGCTCCCCTGGTGGTGCCCACAGCCACCAGCAGACCTGCCTGGAGCTCTCAGAGACTCTTGGGGCTCTCCTCCCACCTGCCAGAGAGGCTGAGAGGCAGGGAGGGGAAGGCAAACTCCCCGCGCTCTACACCTGATGGCAAGGGAAGGGAATGGGGGTGCTTATCTCAGGGAGCGGTTTGGCCGTGCCAAGCATCAGCAACCCATGAGAAAAGAGGAGGGACAAAGGAAGGAGGGGAGGGAGTTTTTGGGAGAGGGTCACTGACTTTGGCTCAACTCTTCAGCTGGCTGATACGGGCATCCCTCAGCTCCGTGGTACAGCTGGCTGCGATGGCCGGGCTGCTTCCTACCGGCTCCTCCACCGGGGGAGGCAGGGACAAAGTAAAGCAGAGGAGAGGGCAGAGGGGTTAGAGAGAAGAACGAAAAGGGGAGGAGGGAAAGGGGTGGCCTTGCGTTACAAAGGCAGAGCTCCAGATCTTAAATACATCACGTAAAATACAGTGTGGAAGGGGGTTAAAACTCATTATCATTATCGTAAGCAAACTGGTAGCATTATTCAGTAGTTAGTAAACAGAACATTAAACCTTTGTCCAGCGTGTTCGGAGGGGTCAGGAAGGGAGAAAGGGAGAAAAAAGGAGGAAGGAGAGGTGTGGATGTGTGTGTGAAGGGGAGTAGGAACTCAGCCACTCTTGTGACTCCCATCTCCAGTCCGCATTTTCCGAGCCAGGATGACTTCCTTGGAGACCTTCTTGCGATCACTGGCCAGCCCCAGGAGGCACATGAAGTCGATGAAGGCTGTGGTTAAGTTGAAACGCCAGCCAAACTCACTGGTAGAATAGTCATAGGGGAAGGTGTGGTGGTAGTTGTGGAAGCCTTCTCCTGCAAAACAAGACCATGGAGAGGATGTTGCAGGGCTCTAAGGTTAGGGGTTAGGGCCCCTTTCACATGGCCCAAAGCACTACGTTCCTGGAACAGACTCTGGATTGACTCTAAATTGCTTTTTCCTCTCAGCCAAATTTCTTCTCCCTGTGATCTACCCCATCTCATTTGGGCATGGTCCAGCACTGGGAGAAGCCTGGGCTGGCCCAAAAGATGCAATGACAGCCATAGAGGAGCAATGGGGCTTTGGAGGAAAATGAGCATGTTGCAAGGAACCTAGAAAGGCTCTGGTTCACTGGGGGAATCCTACTGCCTTTTCTTCTGCCACAATGAGAAACCTCTTAGTATAGGTTGAGCTACCAGCTAGACCTGCAGCAAGTCCATGACAAGCCGGGAGAGGCCAATCAATAATCCTACAGTACCAATAATCCTAATGCCAAAATCCAAAGGGCATTTCCAGATGGCAGTAATGCAGACAGACTTCTACAAAGCAGCCTACCCTAGACAGCTACTCTCTGCTCTGGAGAGTGTCAAGGCAGGCTTCAGTGCTCACACCTTCAGTGACACTGCCTGGACTCCTGTTCTAACCCCTGGCTCTCTGCAGTTCAAATTCTTGCCTACTAAAAATCCATGAGCAGATCTTTCAGTGGTGGTAATCAATGCAGACCCACTAATGTACAAGGATGCAAAACAGTTTAGGGTTTGGGAGAACAGATCAGGGCAAATGCTGACTCTAGGATATACTTTCCTAGGTTCCCAAAACTTCAGAAAACATACAAGATCTATCTCATCCCATCCTCAAGTACCCCAAAAATCACCAGCTGCCCTAAGAATATGTCCAAATATGTGCCTGCTGTCTTTCAATACAGTAAGTCTAAGAGAGATAAGCAGAGACTGCAGCACAAGTTTTTCAGTCTGGTAAACAGGGCGGAGAGACCTTGGAGCAGGGTAAATAAAATATTGCTATTGAGATAAGGAGGTGCTAAGTGTAACAGAGCCCTTTCCAGGCTGCAGAAAGGCTGGTGGAAGCTGATAACCCCACTGCCCTTATGTACTCACTGACCAGTTTGGGAAACACCCCCACATGCAAAAGCTTCAGGGCTGGAGGGGAAGATTGCAGAGGAAATGGGGACACCTGGATTCACGGAAATTCCCATAAACACCTGCAGCACCAAGGAAATGAAAGACATGGATGCTGAACGTACCTAGGGCCCCCAGGCTGACCAGGGGGTTCTCCCGTGGGTTGATGTTCTGATCATATGGCCGGTTGCCAAACATGTGAGCAGCACTGTTCACTAGCCAAGTGGCATTGAGCCCTATGGTGTAGCGCAGGATGGCTGGAATGAAGAAGCTGATGATGATGGATTCGTCCCAGAAGTACCAGGGCACTACAGTGGGCAAGGTGAAGCACAGTAACACCACTGAGGGCTTGTAGTATCTGGAAAGGAAGGGACCAGGAGAAAATGGTTCAGTGACAGAGGTGGGGCTGATTCAGTCCTCCATTTGGATGATTCACACTTGCCTGATCTATACAGGGAAAATCAAGTGCAGAAATACCTCAGCCCTGAGCCCTGCATCTTTTACCCTGAATGCACAGAAGCCATTCCTGGAGACTTCAGATTCCCATCCCTGCAGACCTGGTGACAGGCTCGCATCCTCTGGGGATGAGCCCCAGTACAGCCGCAGACAGCTGAGACATCCCACACAAGAGGCATGAGTGAACCAAGACTGTCTTTCCCAGTGACTGCCCCTCTCACATCCCTATTTTCAACTCCCCTTTCACCACACCATTTCCAGCACACTGATGGGAGAGAGGCAGAGGCATGACCTGGAAAGCATACCACAGCTCCTCCAAGGATGGCCTGGAGGCACCCGCGGGTGGGCTCTGGGCCAGCCAAAGCAGCAGCTGGGCTGGGGGCAAGCAGGTGTGAAGGTGCTTTGTGGTGGGAAACTCAGGCTGCTGCTGGCGAGGTACTACGGGAGAAAGGGGTGTAGGAGGGCTGGCAGCAGCACCAGCTCCCAAATACTTCCTGCAGGAGATGCACGGCTGATTTCTCACAGAGCTCATCCCACAGCAAAGGCTCAGGCAGACCAAAGACTCACGCTTCTCTCATGACACCCTCAATCCCCTTCATGCTCCAAAGGTGCTTGTGCTCCCTGGCCCACCCCATCCCACCCCACACACCTCCGTGCTGGGGCTCCCCCCAGAACTCACTTCCGCTGGAACATCACCACTTTGTCAGCCTTTATGTCGCTCAGGTCCAGCTTCTGACCCTTCTCTATCACATCTGGGTGCTTGCGCACCAGCAGCCAGCCGATGTGGGAGAAGAAAAAGCCCCGCATGGCGTTGTGGGGGTCTGCGTCTGTCTCGGAGAACTTGTGGTGGACACGATGGTCCCGGACCCACTCGTAGATGTCATTCTGCAAGGCAAGGGGAGCAGAGACTTAGGGCCAGGGCTAGAGATGATCCCTTCAAACTAACAAAAGGGCCTAAAATGTTTAGACAACTAAATCCTGTTGACCTGAAATTGTATTGGCCATGCTATCTTTCTTTTTTTTGTTGTTTTGCTTATTTTTTTATTTTGTTTTCTTTGACTTTTAAAGCAGGCATTGGATCTTCTTTGCTCAACCATTTTACTTGTCTTCAGAATTAGTTTATGTGGTGGGTCTTCTTTTCTCTCTTTTATTATTATTCAAAGTGATTAACTTTAGGCTTTGGTTTGCATATTCTCCACAGCACCACAGGCTCTGATGGGTCCATTTGTTCCCCCACCCCTGCAATAGCCGGTCCCAATTGGGCAGTCAATGCCTCCTCCCTCACACACTCAGCACTTATTGGTCATATGTCCCTGTCCCTACACGCTGCCAGCTGGGATTGACCAACTTGCCCCTTCCCTCCATATCGACACTTTCCATGGGTCAACCTGCCTTACTTTTCCTGGGATTGCCAAATCTGTTTAATTTGGGGGGCCTTTTTTAGTTTTCTTGGAAATCAAATTATCTTAAAAGGCAGGTCTCACTTTAGAAATAGAATAAACACACAGTTTCAGTGACAATTACCAAAAATCATTGCCTTTGGCTCCTTTACCCATTCAGTTTAATCTGCAAGATCAATACAATTTGGAAAAGGTCAGTTTTCATCATTTGTATTAAGAAATGTTTGTTATGGCCAGTTTTAAGAATAGATTCCTGTATTTATTCCTTTACACCAAGATTTTGATGTGCTCAAAGCTGGCATTTTTTTTCACAGTAAACTAGGAAACAAGAAACAGATCCAAGCACACATCTTATTTCTTCTACTACACAACCAGCTCCTTAATCTCGTAAGTGCGTAGGACTTCTATGTACCTTGCCTTCTGCTGGAGGCAGCAGGCACAAATCTGGAAAGAGATCATGTACCCCAGCTGGAGCATGGTACCTCCATCACACCATGTACACAAGCATACCAGGAGGCTCAAGGCTGAAACATCAGAATCTTGACACAAACTTTAGCTTATACCTTTTCTGCAGATCTTAGCTTGTGGTGACCTCTAACTGCAACCTTGGCTTTCTCAGATCAGCATGCGAAGCCTATGAGAACCCTCCTTGCTTGAGTGTCCAGCTACAGGTTATAACTACAAGAGCTTTTACTGTGCTGCAGCTGCCTGGTCTTGCAGGTGAAGGAGCTGACTAGATGTACAAGTCTCAAATTCTCTGAAACCACAAGTCCCTGAACAGCCAACAGGCATTTTCTGGAGGACCTCAGATAATCTGTGGTCTTCTCTGGCCTTAAAAATTATCAGTCTGATCTTGGAGCTGCTGCCACTAACAGGAATGAGGTAAATTGAAAATAAACTCTGTCTTGAGCTCATTGAAAACAACTACAAAAAGAAAAATTCAGGAGGAATGGTAATGAATTTTCTGTAAAACTTTGGATTAGTTCCTACTGATGCTGAAATATCTGTCTGTCTCTCATCTTTGTCTATTCCTATCCTCTATAGCAATAACTCAGCAAATTCTTTCTCCCCTCTGCCCTATAACCCTGTGAAAGATGTTTTTTTTTATGGGACTGGCCAATACAAAGCAACCCATCCTGTTCCCATGCTGAGTGCTGGGCCAGCAGCTGGAATCAACAGCTTGGTCCTTCCTCTTCCACATGGAAGACTCTGGTTTGGTACTAACAGAGAATAGGAGCGTGAATGGTGTTTTAGAATGTTTTCCGAAGCTGGAAAAAAACATTCCCACACTGTTGCGTTCACACGTCAATGAGATTATATCCTTTACAGCTACACAGTGAGCAAAGAGATAATGGCTTTAAAATAGGTGGTCTCACTCGGGCTTTACTCTTCTCCCCACACCTCGACTGAAAAATTATTTAAGGGCACGGCACTGGCACTTTTCTGTGCACTGTTTTCTAGCAGAAAGTACTGCACCCTGCTGCACTACCCAGTACTTCCTACACAGTAGCAAGCCTGTATGAAGTCATTTTGAGTACAGTTGGAAGATGGAGTGCATTAGAGCTGCATCACAGCAGCAAACAGGAGAGACTGCCACGCTTTTTATGTGCCAATCCAATTGGGGTTTTCTCTCTAACTTCTTCAGGGCCATCTCTGCTACTATTTACAGTCCCTAAGGACTTCCCAATTTGTTTGCTTTGTGGATGGTGAAGTGCTCCCATGAGTGGTTAAGCAATATCCTGAGAAGCTTATCAGCTGCCTGCAGTCACTTGGGCCACTCTGAATAGGCCCAACCCTTCTCTCCTTGAAACATCACTGCCCTGGGATGACTCTCTGGAAGCCAGTGGCATGACTTAATAACAGGGTTATTCCTAACCATCACTCTTCTGAACCAAAGAAGCATCCCCCTAAATGCATAACCTCAAGTTCTTGCTCTTTCTGCAGCAGCAAATTCCACAGACTGGCTCCCCAGGCTGTGCAGATGTGTCTCCCCTTGTCAGCAGTGCAACAAGGGGAAGGTGAGGCACCAAGAGAGTACTTAGCACTTCCACACCTCCTTTACTTCACAGATCCTCCCAGGGCAAGCACAGGGGACCACACTTGACTGAAGGGTACATTCCTGCTTTGGAGAGGTTTCCTACCCCTGGCCTTGGTGAATAGTCCTTCTCCCACCTCATTAGCAAGGTTCATTTCACAGTCACCCTCTGAAGGGATAAGGTGAAGACAAGATGGACTCTGGCACTACAGTGTTAGATAGAAAAGGCAGGTTGTTTGCTAGCAAGATGTAGTAGGAGAGAGGAATCTATCTTAATCTTGAACCCTGTGTCCAAGACACAGATTCAGGGGAGCACTTCCTTCTGAGGACCAGCAGCAGCACATGGAGGAGATGCTTACCTGGAAGGCCACAGAGTTTGCAATAGTCAAGAAGATCCGCAGGGGCAGCGTGGCTTTGTAGGACCGATGGCTCCAGAGGCGGTGAGATCCAGCTGTTATCCCCAGAGCGCTCACCACGAAACACAGAACGGCTGGAGAAGAAATTAAAGTGTTGGAGCAGTTAGAGCAAGTAAGCCTGCAGCAAAGTTTCAGGCGGAAAAGCAGGCCTTCCCCCACAGCTATGTATGCAAGAGAAAAACCCACAGAAGGAACAAACTAAGACAGTTAAAAAAAAAAAAAAAAAAAAAAAAAAAGCACTGGCCAGAGAAAAGATCTAATCAACCATTCCATTGATGCTTCACCTTCACCCCAATCACAGACTTAAAACTGCCCACAGGTTCCCATTCCCAGGCTCTTTCTGATCCCTCTTCCTCAAGGCTGCTTCATGTATTCCCTTTCCACACAGGTCAGGAGGGGAATTCCTTGCCTCTCTGAGAGCTGGTGAAAAACCACATTCTTCTCCCTCCAGATCATGTGTTTCTCTCTCCTGCCTTCCTTGGGCTTCTGGAGATTAACTTGGGTTCCAGCATTTGGTCCTAAATGGAGAAATGATCTTAATAGGGTCATAACAACAGTATGCTAGGAAGCTGGGGCTAATAAAGAAACTGGATCTGAAAAGTGACTCTCTAGGAAGGAAGGGTCAGGAGATTTGGCAGAAAGATGGAGGGCATTCAACAGCTGATTTGCACTCTAAGCTCAGGAATCGAGAGGGAAGGGTGCACATCTGTGCACGTGTCAATTGATCCACCTTCAGTCTGCTAGGGGAAGGGACATCTTCCCAGTTCCCATAGGAGTAACTCTGTCCCTGGTTTAAATTTGCAGATTTCAGCCATTTGGCCTGCTGCAAAAGACACTGCACATCTCAGGTCAGCACACCTCTGCCTCCTGTCTTCCAGGGCCTCTGCAGTCCCTCGGAAGTACAATCACTGGCCATAACTGACTTCCAGGGCATGAAAAGAGATGAAAAGGAAAGCAAATGCAGCAGGATCTGGCCTTTGCAGAAGGTAATGGAGCTGAGCAAAGATCACAAAACTGGTCAGACCTGGAAGGAGAGAGGGAGGGATGCTGGAGCAGGGCATTCTTTTCAGGTCTACCTTCAGCCTCACTGACAAGAAAGTACTTATTCTGGACACCTTGAAGGCCTCCTCTAGCCTGGTGATGCTGACTCAAAACCATCTCATGATTAGTTTACTGTTGGTTTTAGATTTCAACTCATTTTAAATCAGTCACTATCTACACAAATTCATCCAGAAAGCAAACCTTGAGAATACACCTAACATTTGACTCCAATCTGAAGAACCTCAGACACTGCAGTAACAACCTAACCCACTCCTGGATGGGTCAGACACATCCTAGTGGCAGTAGGAGTGTGACACACCACCATTCTCCCTTGGACATAGGCTGCTATACCCTGCAAACCATATTTCATAAGACCTCTGGGCAACTTTATACCTACTCTGCACACCTCAGCAGCTGAGGTAAATTTTGAAGAGTGACAAGAGGTTTATAGCAAAGCTGAGAGCAGTGTCTCTCAAACCTGTGCGTACTTTGTGTGTATATACTCCATGAGAAACACCAAACAGGAAGTCAATGGAAAAAACAATGGCACCTTGCAACAGGTGTTGGATCAAGGATGTGGGAGGCAACTTTCTAGTGAAGGAGCCCAGCTCTCCACTGCGGGGTAAGTAAGTGAGAGTTAATGGTGCACTGAAGACAGAAATTGAACTATGCAATCTTTCATCATCTTTAATGGCACTAGAAAGTAAATGCCAGGTTAGGAGAATACAGGCCCTATTTTATAGCCCTGAGTTCAAGCTTCTCTTTCTAGTTAACCCTCACATGCTGACCAGGAATTTTTTGATTAAAAAAGGCTTCTGGGAAGATGGGTCTGGCTGAAGGCTGTGGTATTTCAGTTTTGCAAGAAGGAAGCTGTCCAGCATCTCTTTGACACAGGCATTTCTCAACATTTGCCTGTGGATATCTCCATCCCCCAGCAAAAACTGACGCCAACAATGAACACATATCAGTCAGCACAAGGAAACACAGAAGAGACATGGTGGGGACTGAGACAGACCCAGAAACGAGATAACCCAGTACTTTCTCTGGGTAATCTTAACTGAAAGACTTTGTTACAAATCTGGAAGAGTACCCGCAGCTTTCAGGTGCTCTGGCATGGAACAGTCAGAGCCTTCATCCAAAACCCACAAGCAGCAGCAGCTCATGCTGACTTCTTAGATGAGTCCCACAACTCTAAGCCTGTGCTGCCCTGCCTCTTGCCCCTCTACAATAGCTGCAGTTTGTCTAAGGAGCAGACATATCCTGTGGGAAGGGACCTGATTCTCAGGTTCTGCATACGTGTCACTCAGCCCCACAGAAACCTGAACTCTACTTGGGGGCTTTTAGCTCCACCAGATATGTAGGTCATGACAGTGAGAATTGCTGCAAAAACAGGATCTGGAATCTGGAACAGAGAACCCTAATGATTCAGAGGGTTCATTCCCACAAACAGATAACCATGGCATAGCCAGGGAACGAGTATCTCACAGGGAATGAAGAAGTAAAGCTTCTCTAAGATCATTCACTAGGACAGGAATTGGAAAGAGAACAGAGAAGGCAAGATAGTGTAGCCCAGGTTTTCATAGTAGCCCCATGATGTTGTCCCAAACTGAAGGACTTGGGCACTCCATCAGATGAGGTTTCAACATCATGTTCTGTACCGTGACATGACTGTGGCTTTGAAGTGTCCAACATCCAAAACATTGTCACCTCACAGGTGATGTTGTCAATGACCCCTTCAACTGGAATACAAAGAGTTATGACCACTAGCAGTAATATGCACTTGGTGGTCCAAAAAATGAATCCAAAAACATTTCAGCTTCAGTCATGCCTATGTGACTCAATAGGCTTCACCTCTTTGTGGCCTGGATTCAGACCTCAAGTTATGATAGGAAGCTAGGAATGTGCTAAAGGCATTGTCACCTGCATTCAACACTGAGGATGTTTACTTGAAGAGGTGTCCCTGCTCCAACAAGTGTCCTTGGGCTTCTGCTCACTGGGAGGGAAAGCCACAGCTCAGGACTGTTTCCTCCTTGCCTCCCAGTCCTCGCTAGCCAGATTGTTCCTAAGGATAACGAGACAGCTGCTGCTCTCAGGAAAAAGATACAAAGAGCAAAGAAATGCATACAGGCTGCATAAGGGGAACAGTGTTTAGAAGGAGCAATAGGAGCTACTGTTGCTAAATTTTGACTTCCCTGTCTGGCAAAAATCAGAACTTCCCCTCCGTGCTAGTAAAGCCTGGAGAGGACACTAAGAGAGGTGTTACCAGTAGCGGCCTTGATGGGAAAGCAACAACAGACTTCTGTAAACATTTTGCTGGACACATTCCTGTGGCTAGTGCTGGCTGAGATTTTCAGGCTGCCAGTTACCTAAATTATCTAGCAAGACTCTCCTTGGTCCAAAGGTGATGCAGCAGTAACAAAAACCAGTATCAACCCATGTTTCTGTCACCACTGGTGCTGCAAGAAGTTATGGTATTGTCAGAGCACCAAGCCAGGAGGATCTGTCACTGTTTTATAAACACTGCTAGCCAGACCAATAGGGGTTTACACATATATTATCTCTCTGCTGCACCTGAGGGCCAGGAAGACACCCTACAAATTGTATTTTGTGTGAGGCCGAGAGCAGTGAAAGAAGAAGCTGTCAATCACCTTTGCATTCTGCCCTTCCAGGTTCAGTCTGGCAAATGACACAAAATCTGCTCGTGATCCCTGAAGAGAAGGAGAACGAGCCAGACTTTGTCAAGTGCAGTGGAGATGAGAGTAAATAAAGATGGGAGCTGGCTTTCTAGCCAGCTTAGAGAGCTCTCGATATGGTGAGCTTTCACCTGATCAACAACCCCAGCTCGTTCTGGGAAGCTCTGTACCAGAAAGAGATCAGGGGATACAATGCACACAGCAATGCAGAACAGCAAACAATGATGAAGGCAGGGCTGGAGAGCTTGAGAGACAAAGAGGAATTAGCACACAGAGAAATGAAAACAAAAGAGGACACAGTCACCAATATAACTGGTTTCAGAGGGACAGAAACATCAAGGAGACAGTGGCCTAGATGAAGAGGATATAAAGCAGGGAATTGCTCCTTATAAAAAATACAGTAGGTAGATCAGCTACCAGGCACTACAGCTGCCTGCAGCATCACAACAGAGAACATCTGGGGCCATGTTGGTTTTACATTGTATGTACACAGCCTAAGGAAGAAATGGTCTGAACAAACAAACAAAAACAAAACCAGCAGCTCCAAAACTACCACTGGGAGAGCTGCTCTGCCATGAACCCATAGCATATGGTCAGGAGCAAAATAAGTCCCTGCTGTTCTATCCTTGTGTGTTGAATGGGAACTGTAGTACTCTTCTCATTAGCTCAAATGGGAACTGCAGTCCTCACTAACAGGGGGTGCTGGGAAGGTAACAGCAAGTCACTGAAAAGACAGTCACAGAGGCCTGTATGTCCCAAAGAAAGGAATCAGCTGAGAAAGCTGTGTGTGTGCTAAATGGTGGTCCTTTCCCAGAACAAGTGACCTAGGACAGGGAGCTCTCTTGTGCTACTGCAGCTCTGTTAACACAGGATGGATCTTCGGCCAGTGCAAGACAATACAATTCCCCAAACTCCATTTCCTTCTCCCCATCCCAGGGCAATTGTCACTTCAGAAGCCACTGAAGAATCATGCAGTGCCTCACAGTGGCCAGACAGCCACTGGCACTTCACATCAGATTTGGCTGAGGGAGGGGAGTGGGAGGGACGGGAGCCAGGAAAAAAAGCAAGGCAGATTCCCAAGAAGTGCCGTGGGATGCCATGCAGATATCCCAAACTTGCACATGATTGCAAGGACACTGCTTCAGAGATCTTTTTTTTTTTTTTTTTGGGGGGGGGGGTAAGACATCACTAATCTTCTGGATCAAGATGCTTGAGCCCACTTAAGTATCGCTGGGGAGCTCAAGAGAGAAGTGTTGGATGGATTTGGAAATTACAGAACATTTCAGCAGAAATAAAACCAGTATGCCCATCTTACCCTCTGCCTCCTCCTTGCCCCATAGCCCTGAGGATATTTGGCTGGGGGTTGGATGACCCTGGCTGCCAGCACAGTGTGTGAGACAAGTCAGCAGCCCCTGCCTGAAGCTGTGAGCCCGGGAATGGGACTTCCCACCACACAGACAGCCCAGAAACACTTTTCCAAGGCTGTGCTGAGGCTGAGTGTTTTGCCCAGCCTTGCCAGCCCCAGGGAAGAGCACAGCCCGTCCTTGGAGCCTGTCAAATTTTCACAAGGGAAAGGTCAGCAAAGTTTTCTTTCATAACGGCCCTGTGAAAGGCCACAGTGACTGTGTGGGAAGAGGGAACACTGCCTCTGTCCCCGCTGATGCTGTAGCCAGCATCTGGGTCCCGTGGCCTCCAGTGATGCCCATCCCCAGGCCCCTGTCTGTGAGATGTTCTGGTGGTTGGAGAGGAAACCACCAGCTCTCAGTCTGGCAGCCCAGAAAGCCATCTCCTTCCCGGCCCAGCTGCAATGCTCCTAGCTCACAGCTGTCAGGAGGACAGGCTTTGAGACCATGACTGTCCCAGGGTCCCATCCAGCAGGGACACCAAGGCAGAGCAAGAGACTCCAGGAGGACATCTCTGAGGCCTGTCACCACACCAGGCTTCAGCTCAGCACTTTGCAGGAACACCACTGAAACTAAAATCACTGCTGCCATGCCAGCAGGTCTCAAATGTGACTAGGGCTTTTTATTTCAGGATGCCCTGCTTCACAGAAAGGCCAGGGCTGGATGCAGTCTCTAGACCTCCCCATTGGGAAGAGTTTGGCTTATTGAACCCTCTGGGAGTCCACACAAAGCCTCATGGAAAGTGAGGCTCCCCAGCAGCTCGGGCCCTGGTCCCAGCTGCCATTCAAGCAGTCAAAGGAGAATTTTGGTTCCTGCCCAGGGCAAGGTCTCACAGAAAGGGGAGCTTCTCCTAGCTACCTTCTGCTTGGTTGTGCTTTCCATTGGAATTTGCTGCCTGGAGAGCCACTTATTTATTTTTTGAAAGTTGTCAGCCTTAATTCTGGGATGATGGGGGCCAATCTGTGCTTTTATAAGAATGGTACAAGACTGGACTTCACACTTAATTCTTGACTTTTACCCTCAGTATAACTGTATTTTTTCCTCTTTCTCCTCACACACACATGGAATCTCTGCAGGCTTTATATCCTCCCTTGGTAAGGGCAGGAATGGGTCTTATTTGTGGCAGCAACCTCTCACCAAATTCCTTGTATCTTGCATTCCCAGACGCTCTCAAAAGTGCTCTCGCTAGTATCTTTCTTCCTAACTTTCTGGGACTGTCACAGTGCTCCATCAAACATTTTCTGTGCTTCACCTTGGTAGTGGCTGCATATTCAGGTATGAGCTACTTCCAAACCTAGCTGACCAGAATTGCTTCATGTCAATATTTTTTTTCCACTCAGTGTCAGGAATATTCCTGAGAGGGCTGCATGTACCAGAAAACCAGGCCCCCACCTCTGCCAGCTCCCATTGTAAAAGCCAGTCAAGCAGAGGACCTCCATGAGACTGCAAGGATGCTGTAAAATAGGAGGAAAGATCTTTCCCACATCTTGTCTAATGCCTATGCACCAAGTTTACCCTTTATGCAGCCAAGCAGTCCCCTGCCGAATTCTTCCCCCTCATGACCTTACAGAAGACACCAATATGCCTTCCCACAGCTTGCTATGAAGCTGTCTGAGCACCTCCTTCTAACAAAAGACCTCCAATTCTTTCTCCTCCCTGAGTCTGTAGGCCTGGAGGAAAAAAACATCACCACCCAACAACAATATTTGCAGATGTCAAGAAACAAGTGGAGGAATGTGCTTACCCCATGCCAAGGTCTGGATCTTTGCAGAAGGTATCAGTGTCAACCCGAATATGGCCCCTAGATGCAGCAGGCTCATGAGGATAATATTCCTCCAGACGTATCGCAAGGGAGGCTTGGGGCCCTCCTTCTCACGGTAGGTCTCATCAAAGATGTCATCTACCATGCCCCGGGCTGCTGCCAAGTCCTCATGACTGAGTAAGTCCTTCTCCATGACAGCATCCCCATTCTTGGTCACCCGGGAGGTGACAGTGCCGACGGTGGTGGTGCTGGAAGCGGAGGAGAACTCCTTGGAGAGGTGGCAATGGATGTATTTGAGAAAGGAAAAAAGGGAAACAAAACAAGAAATCAGTGGTTACAAATGCAGGAAGCTGAAAGGTGGATGGGTAGGCTGGCAGTACCATGACTCGCAGCCTGCAGTTTCCCTGGCAGGTTCCATTTGTTCAGCTTAGCCCCTGGCACCAACAACAGCCACTCTAGCCCTACCAAGGGATGGCCTGCAAAATGGACACAGCCTGTTCTTTCCTGGGGGAGGAGGTGAACAGCAGACACCATGCGGAAAGTAAAGAAAAAGTCTTGAAAGCCAGTCTTCTATCCACCAGTTGCTTTGGTGAGCTCTTTTGTAGGCTGCAAGGATTTTTATTTTCCTTCAGTTTTATTAGTGGGCGTTTTTAAGGTGGGTTTGCAGTCTGGGCATGTGCACAAGCAGACAACAATAAAGGAAACCTTGTGAATGAACAAAGAGGTGGGAGAGAAATATGATCTGAAATATGATTTTATTTTCAATTGTTGGGCTGCTCCTGCCCTCCCGTGTCTTTGTGTCACCCCACTAGGGATCACAAGGGAGCATTGGGAAGCATCCATGGAGGGTTTCTCTGGGGGGCTCTTCACATCCACGTGCCTCACCACCCGGGCTAGGATGCGGCAAGACCTGTGCATGGAGACCAGTCAGACCTGCAGCTCCTATTTCACAGCTGCCGTTGAGCTTCTTATCCCTCTCCCGTTTTTCCACCCACAGGCAAACTGAGGCAAGGGAAGGCAACCCCGTGAGCCAAGGCCACCAATGCAGGGATAAGAAGTTTTAAGGAGCAAGCTCGTTGGGTCTGGCTCCCGGCTCCCTCCTGTAACCATGACACAACATTCCCTCTCCACATGCTTGTTTGCCCTGGCGCAGTGACAGCCCGCCCGAGCAGGCACACATGACGAAAGACGCAGGCAGGACTGACCCTAATGAGACAGGTCACTGAACCCTGAATCACCGATTTCCATCTCCATCCTGACAGCCGCGTGTTTGCTGGCGCTTTCAGCCCTTCCTCGGGCCAGAGCCCAAGCAGACGCCTGGGCTCGACCCCAGAGGTGCTGGGCATGTGGGACGTGGCTGGTAGGGGCATGCTGCCCCAGCCTGCCTCCTCCCTGAAGGCCACGGCCCTGCGCTGCCTGCTTCTTCGGGCAGCCGGGCTGAGAAGCCCCCCGGCAAGAGCAGGAGAGACAGGGTGGGGGGGGAGGCCGCGGCAAAGCCGGGAGCCTGCAGCCAGGGAGCTCCTTTCCAGACAGAAACCTTTCCCAAATCAAAAGCAGATTGAACCCCAGGCACTCGGGATTCGTGAAAGACCACCGCTCTGCCATGGCCTAGTTTCCTGAGGGAGGCATTAAAATCAGGCCAGGCAGCTTACGTGGCCACCCCAACTCCTCCCTTTCCCAAGGGTAGAAACTAGAGGGTTACAGACATACCTTCCTACAGGGAGGAGCTGGTAAAGCTGGGAGATTCCCCACATTTGGGAAGTAAAACAATTGCTACACGAGGAGCTCTCTAAGTTTTTCCTTCTGGAATCGAATTTATCCGAGTTAGAAAGGAAAAACCCTGGATACTACCAGGCACCCTGATGTTTCCAGTGAACTCAGGCACCGCTGAGCGTGGGACCAGCCACCTCGGCATCCCAGCTACGGGCCGTCCCTCCCTGCTTTTCTATTTAACGTCGGTTTGAGGGCGTGATATCTCCAGCTGCTGGAGAATTCAGCAATCGCCCCAAAAAGAGCCATGAGAAATGGCTTCTAATCCGGAGAGCATAAGTCCTGCCTATTCCAAAGTGTCAGATATTCTCGTCTGACATTTTGGCAGGAAGGCACAGTTTTCTTCCTTGGCTGGGAGACAATCTACCAAAAAACCTAAGGCTTGTCTATGCAGGAAAAATTCCCAACAGAGAGCTGGTGGTATAATTAGAAGGGTAACGCTCCCCATATGGACATGCTGCTTCCAGAGTAAGAATGTGGGGTTGGAGATGCATTTTTTCTCCTCCGTGATAGCTTATGTCACTGTCAGAGTTACACGGGAGCAGAGGAGGAGGAGGGAGAGTGCAAAGGAAACAGCAGAGAGGAAAAAAAAATCATTCTTCCAGCATCGCAGTAGCCACATGAGGAATTTTACCAGCATGCCTTTGCTGCTAGAATTACCCTGATATAATTGAACTGGTCATTTCTCACATGTAAACTAACCTTAAATCAAAAGGGCTATAAAACAGCTGTGAAATACAGCTCTACCTTTACAGCCTTGATGAGGGGGGAAAGGGAGGGAGAAGTGGGCAGCTATTTAGCTGGAGACCAGGGAAACAAGGAGAGAAGAAAGGATTTTTATCCCCTTATGGCCACAGTAGCTCCAGCAGCTCCTATCAAGGAAAACGGGATGGGAATTGATCTGGGGTCTACAGACGAGAGGGGGAGGGAGCCAACTAAATCATTTTCATGAGCTCTCCCTCCTTTCTGAATGACTTGGCAGCTCTCATCTGCAGAACAGATGTGCTCCCCCATCTCCACGCCTCCCCACATACCCTACCCAGCATCGAACACTCAATAGGTGATCCTGGCAGCCAGCCAGCACTACAACCAGCTGCAGCTCAAAGGCTCCAGTGCTGGGTTCAGCCTAGGGGCCCCAGGGCACTGAATCTCAGGTCCACTATATTTAAATATGCCCAACGTGACCCAGGGACAGGATTCTTCCCAGCCTCTAGGATATGCCCCAAAGTACACGTCAAGACCAAGGAACGTGGTCCGAGCACACTGTCCTTGGCATCCATTTCGGGTGGTGAGAAGAATACAATTATTTACATCCCAACATCCCTGGAAGGTCACAGCACCTGCACAAAAGGATGGGGAGAGACCCTGTCTGCTGGCGACAGGCAAGGCAGCGGGGCTGTGGTTTACCTCCCACTCTTTGGCACAGGCAGAGGTGGAAAGGATGAGAACACAAGAGCAGGAGCATCAGGATCAGCCCCTGCTTCCCCTCGGGCAAACAGTGATAGCCAGGAGGCAAAATATAAAAATAATAATACAAAAAAAAAAAAAATCTCTAGAGATCCAACAACTCTACATCTCTTCCTGTTGCCGGGTTGTTATTCAGCCTGTCTTATGCCAAAAATGGGCTGTCTCCCCATTGTATGTTTGCTTGGCTCTGGCACTGCAGACACAGTCATTCATTTCATCTGGGCAGCTGGCCACTTTCACCTTGCGTCTGTCCTAGAGACGCTCCCTGCTGCAACATTTGGCTTTAAAACGCTGTTAAGTAAAAGCCCTTTCTTTCGGAAAAATAAATAAAAATCACAGCCTGAGCACTACCACGACCTCACGCCACAACGGACCTTCCTCAACAGCCCCGACCAGCAGGCTTGGATCGTTGTTTTTAAAACAAGCCTGTATTTTCTGCCCACTTCATTTGAGGGTGCCCCCCATCCCCCCGAGCCCCCTGCGAGGAGATAACCCCAGCGGCGGATGCCTCCGCTCCCCCCGCCACCTCCCCACGAGCCTCGGGCGCGCACCGATCGCCTTCGCCCGGCGATGGCCCCGCACATCGGCGCCCATCGGAGCGCGCACGGACACG
The DNA here is from genome assembly GCF_009819795.1 of Aythya fuligula. Taxonomy (NCBI): domain Eukaryota; kingdom Metazoa; phylum Chordata; class Aves; order Anseriformes; family Anatidae; genus Aythya; species Aythya fuligula. Next base: position 18,120,503 of record NC_045565.1, read on the forward strand.
CGTGGCTGCCCACGCCGGCAGCAGCAGCAGCGCAGGAAGGAGGCTGCGAGGAAGGAGGCCGGGGCGAGGCCGAGACAAAGCAGCGCAGCGAGGCGCAGGGCCGCCCGCAGCTCCGCGCTTACCTCCTCCTGCAGCAAGTGCGCAGGCATGGGGCAGGGCTCGGTTCCTCGGCGGCGGCGGTGCGCGGATGTCCCCGGCGGCTGCGGGACTCTTGCCTCCTGTCGGCCCCCTCGCCCGGCGAGCTGTGCGGCTGGGGAGGCGGGTGCGGAGCTATTTAAGCGGGGCCGGGCTCTCCACGCCCCGGCCTCCCGGTGACCCCCTGCCCGCGGCGGAGATGCGCGGGGTCAGCGCGGCGGGCGGCGAGGCGAGGCGCAGCGGGGGCCCGGCTCTCGGCGTGCCCGGCAGGGGAGGCGCGGCGGGGCGGGGCGGGGGGCGGGAGGAAGGATGCTGAGGAAGAGGAGGATGGCGAGGGCCAGGCAACTCGCATGATGCCTGGCTGCTTTTTTTTTTTTTTCCTTTCTTTCTTTTTTTTTTTTTGGTTTTTTTTTTTTTTTTTTTTTTTCATCCTCCCTCCCCCTCGCGAGCCGATTGGCTGCGGGAAATTTGGTGCCACCTCGGCTTGCCCTCGCCATTGGCTGCCCGCAATCTGCTGTTCGCTCCCCGCGGCGCGCACCCTGCGCGCCCGCTGCTGCACGGCTCCGCGCACGGCTCCGCGGGGAGCGCGCCCCGGCCCCGGCCTTACTAGGGGGATGCTGCGGGTCCCCCGGGGATCTCAGCGCCTGCAGCCGCCCCCCTTTGTGTCCCTTCCGCTGGTGCACCCGAGGGGCGCAGGGCTCCCCCGTCATCCCCGGCCGGCGGCAGGGTGCCGTGGGGAAAGGGGCTTCACCCCAGAACAGCTCCTCGGTGTAGGGATCTCTGCGGGGAGCATTATGTGTATATATATATAGTATGGTTTTTGCAGAGAAAAGCACATTCGCAAATGTGTGTCTGGATGGGCATGTATATTTGTATGGGTGTTTGTCCTGACATGCACAAAGAGTCGGAAAAACGTTGGCTGTAACCTTTAAGATGAATCCTGGCTATTTTCTGCCAAAAACAGTCCCTTCTGGTGGAGGGTGGAAGGAAAAAAAAAAAAAAAAAAAAAAAAAAAAAGCGCTCAGTTTCTATCAGTTATTTTCCATAACAAGTTTCTCACCAGCCCCAGTAATACCAGTAAGAGGGAAACCCAGGCTGTTTCCCAGGGAGACCTTCCCCATTAAGTGAAGAGGAGGGCAATTCAGATAAAACCTTGGTGGCAGGGCTTGGAGGCAGCTCTCCCAACCCCACCAGCTGGACACCATGCCAGGCTCCCTGAGATGTTTAGCAACGAGGCCTGGGGTGCTTTAGTGCCATTACCCCAGCCAGGACAAGCTTCAGCTCCTTCCCCGAGTCATGGTGTGTCCCATGCTCAGTCACTTCCCACCCGTGGCACACGAGTCACACTGGAACAGAGATGTCAAAAGCCATACTGAAGTGTGCCCATATCCCCTGAGCCACGTCCTATGCAGGCAGCTATCCTGCGGCCATGGAACCGACCACACAAGGTGCAGACACAGCCACGTCCCTGCAGAGTCCATCCCCGGGCTGATCCTGCTCACACACAGTGGGGCTGATTCAGTGGCAGCTGTCAAAAGTGAGCTGCATTGTAATTACTGGGAGGGAAAAGTGACGCTGAAAAATAACAGTAGGCCAGTTGTTCTCCGTTCTAGAGGTGTCCGGCAAAGGGGAAAAATGTGTCTCTCCTTTTTCATTTCACTGTAATGAATGTAGAGGTCTGAGAGGGGTCTGTGGTTTAGTTTCATATTAGAAAATTGAGTCTTGCCTACCCTCAGACACAGGACCGAAAAAGAGAGCCCACATAAGAAGACACTCCTAGACAGTGAAAGCTGGCATGAGTCAGAAAGGGAATTGTAACCATGTCTTAAGACTCTCCCTTAAATGTTTGGTTAACAGTGCTGATGGTTACTGAACACTGGGGAGAAATGATGTTTTAGTTAAAGATTCTGCTTTCTATATGAGTGTTGGAAGAACCATAAACAGTGATAAAAACTACCCTAAGGAAATAAGACTCCTACTATCGTCAAGGGAAAGAAAACAACGAGAAGAACAATAAACAACAAAACAATGAGATAAATATAGAAGAAATGAAAAATAATAAGGTGGTGCTTGTTGATTAAAAAAGTATATATAACACCTCATGCCCCGTGGTGAAAATAATCTCAATGCCACGAAGCAAGGAGAGAACTGGAAATGCTGCTGGTTGATGAAAAGGAGGCTTCTGGGGATTCCAGGGTTGTGATTTAGCAGATACCCGGACCCACTGGGGCCTTTTCCTTTCCCACCAGTTCCGTTCTTCAGAAGCAGACCATGGCTAAGGGGAATTTAACAGGGAGAACAGACTTTGCCTCTAAAATCAGCTCTGTGCCTGCCTGCTCCCAGCCGACAGGGCTAAGTTATCTGAGCAAACCACCAAAATTATCCTTGCCAGATGATCCCGGGAGGTGACCATCACACCCTTTCCTTGCCTCCCGATCCCGATGGCGAGGCTGGAGCACGGACACCTTGGGGGGCACGTTGCCCTCCCGTGCCGTGCCGAGCCGAGCCGTGCTGAGCCGTGCCGTGCCGGCCAGGCTCCCCCTGGCGGAGAGCTGCTGCCTGGAGGAGGGGGAGCGAGGACAGGGAGATGGGGCTGGGGGTCCAGCTAGGGGTGGAGGCCCCCCATCCCCTGCCCAGTGCATGTGCAGCTCTGCCACACCGAGCTGGGAAGTGGCCACACGAGGCTCATTGATGGGACCTGTTGTGCTGGAGCAGCTCCGCTGCCTCCCTGGAGCGGGGTCTGGGGGCAGGAGGGTCTGGGTCAGGGAACTCCCATCCATCTACAGGCTGGTCTCTGCTGCAGGTTCTGCCTCAGCTCTGCTGCTCAAGGCTTGAGACAAAAGGGGTGATCAACGGGCAGCCCAGGTGGTAAAACAGACTTTTCTAGCACACGTGCAGCAATACTGCGTAAACCAGGCTTTTCCTGCACCAGTTTTGTATCTCTTCCCCCCTCCGAGGGAGAGCTGCCCAGCTGAGCCTTCAGTAGAAGCATGTCACTGGTGGAGTTCACCAATGCTTCAGGAAAGATTCAGCTTTAGTCATTGTCCCCAGGAAACTGATTCAAATCTTCTGCATCTGGTGACTGCTGCCTAAGGTCATGGTCTTCTATAAACGCGTTGATGCAATGCCAGAGCTGGGGCACTGGGCAGTGAGGAGCAGCAGCTGTACCACGGGCAGCACAGACCCTGAACTTCAGCACAGACTTTCTTCAAAACTGTGTGGTGCTAACGTGAGGCTGCTTGCACCTTCCTGAGAAGTTCTCCCCATGGAGGCCCAGTCAAGGCATTGTACTAGGGAAAAGTTCTTGCAGAGTACTTTTTGTCAGCAGGTCTCAAAGTGGGTTGTCAAGGCTGGGGAAAGAGAAGCACAAACCATCAGCAGTGCCACCAGTCACAGTCTGTGAGCAGTGCCCTTATGAGAAAGTGGTTGCATCTCTCTCATGGGATGCGCTATCCAACCTGATTTTCCTACCACAGTGCCACTGGCAGGATGCAGAAAAACATTTCGTCAAAACATTCTCCTTTCCCCTCAAAAAAATAAAAAATATATATAAATGTATTGCTTTTCCACACAGCAGTAAATTTTGCAAGAAGAATCTGTCTGGTGTTGACATCTTGGAAATTTTGGTGAATCTCCTCAGTTACCCCCTCCAAATGTGTTGAAAAATCCACACACAGCAAAACTTGCTGCAAGGGCTTTGCTTTATTTCATGTTGTTTGTTTATCTTCTTTTACAGCATTCCCTGCCCCCCACCCCCCCCCCTTTTTTTTTTTTTTTTTTTTTTTTCTATTTCATCACTGGAAGTTGAAAAAAAAAAAAGGAAGAGAATCAAAGAAAGAAAGAACAAGCTGAAAACTGGGGAAGAGTTGACCCATACCCCTTCTCCTCTGCCAAAAATAAAGGTTTGCAAAAATTATCCCAGGACTATTTTCTGCATCTCTTGCATTGTTTTCCTGAAGAAGTGTGAAGCAAGCTTAGGAGCATTTTTTTTTTTTTTTTTTTTTTTTCCTAGGGATAGGAGAATTATGCCAGGGTCTTTAATCCAAGGAGAAGTGCAGGGGTTGTTTATTGTCATTTCATCAGTTCTGCTTTCTTCCTTCTCCCTCCCCTCATACAGAATCTGCCCTTCAAAGGCATTGAGCCTTCCATGCAGAATGGATGGATACCAGTGTGGTTCACTACCGGCTGCCAGCAGTTTCATGGGTTAATTGTTCCCCAGGTATTGACAGGGGTGCGCAGTTATGTGTTGCTGGAAATGAGGTAACGGCCCCCAGCTACAGAATGAGTTGGGACAAGAGTCCAGTGTGAACACCTCTGTGAGGATAAGGTGGTGGCAGCAGCTGGTCTGCCAGGATTGTCAGCTCCAAGAGCTCAGAACCGGGAATCAGACCCAGCTCGTTGGGTTGCCATCCTGGTTTAATGTTGCTCTCTCCCCATGTGCTCCCTTTTGGAATCTGGTGTCCCTGGCTTGTATTTACACATACCTACTCTTCCTTGGCCAGGAGAGGTGGCAAATGGCCTTCTTCTTTGAAATGGAAAGCTAAGACTGTGTATTCACCTGGCTCCAGAAACAGGGAATTGAGGAGTCTAATATCACGGCATTCCTCAAAAGTGAGGTTTATGTTTACATGGGCTGGCATCACCTCACTTGCTTGCTTTCTGTCAAGTTTGCCCTCTCCTTAAAACACCATCTGCTGCTCCATAAACTCAGTGGATCCCACAGATCCCTGAAGATCCCCTGCTCCATCCTCTCCCTTCAGGCATGGCAATGTTCAGGGTCTGTTAGCTGGGCTCTTTAGCTAACAGCTGCTCTTGGTAGCTCCCTGAAGAGAAGCAGTGGCCAAAGCTCCAGCTGCTTTCCCACTACAGCCTGCAGAAAGGCTGGGGCTGAAAGAAGCTGGTGCTCACTTTGCCACCCTGCTGTGGCTCAGTGGGGGATGTGAGGTTAGCGGGAGGGGATGACGTCCCAAAAATCGCTACTGTCTGATTGCCAGGGTCAGAAGGGAAAGCAGATTCAGGTGCTTTCAGGTGATGGACCATGCCTCCAGGCTGTGACTAGGTTGGCTGAATTCCCTGCCATTGGTGCAGAAATCTTATCAGCACTGAGAATTAGGCGGATAACAGGATGATGACTGTGATAGGGTGCTTATCTCTGCACTTTGTCCCATCCCTTGCCACCCGCCTTGGTGCCAGCCCCCCCGCCCATCCTCCTCCCCTCCTGTTACCCCAAACAGGCTTTGCTTGCAGCCCTCGGGCTGCCAGCAGCAAGAACCCAGCCGGTATTGTCTAAACAGGGCCGTACAATGGGCAGCATTGTTGACACTGGATTTTTGCCCTCATTAAAGATGACCTCACAGCCCACCCCTTGGCCACTTCAGCCAGCCCCTCGGGACTGTAAGGCTGTCTTTTGAACTCGGGTAAATAAATTGGGAGGGGAGGGGGAGAAGGGGATGGGGAGCAGAGGAACACAGCAGCCTTTGTGCTGCCACCCTCTCCTCAGCACTGGTGCTCTCTGGTGTCTTTCTACCCACACCAGACATGGCAGGCCAGGTGCCAAGGAGCCAGCATGCTGAGCGCCCTTCTCCACCCTCCCCAGCCTGCGTTCTGGGCAGTGACACCCTCTATGATCCTGCAGCCTCCTTTCTGGACATTTTCCGGACATCTCTCCTTGCCCTGGTCATTTCAGCTGTCCTTTCTCGTCCAGCCTTTCCGTGCCTCCCTGCCCACACCTCCTGCCTCTTCTCTTTAGGGCGAGACCATCCTCTCAACTATCTCCTGCTGCCAGCACTGTGAAAGTGCCAAGAAAGGACAGGGAAAATGCCACCTACTAGTGGCAGGTCTTCTGACCCAGCTTAGGTAGCGTGGGACACATTGTCTCCATGGTCCTTCTGGAGACAGACTCCTGGCAGGGGAAGCAGACATACGCTCATAAAGTGAAACTGGTGGGCTGCCCTGAGAACATATACACGCTGCCAGGATGAGGAGCAGGAATGACAGGGAGAGAACCTGCTGGATCCTCATCCCATTCTTCCTCACTCTATGCTTGGAAGTAGCACTCGAAAAAAAACAAACACCCAAACCTCAAAGATGGGGTGTGCCTCTTCCTGTCTGCCACCCTCAACTGCCTACATCTATATTTCAGTTTCCTTTAAAGTGAATGTTTTGTTTCCTCTTGGGCAATGGGACTAGAGCAGAGACCTGCCTTTATATTCCTCCAGTGGGCAGCCCTCATGCCCTTCCTCTGTCTCTCCATTTATCCCGGTGAAAAGCTATGTCTTGGGAGCAGAGGTAGGAAAAGCTACTGTCTCGACACAAACTCTCCAGAATGCTGCATTTTCCCAATATGTGGTTTTGTTACCTAGAGTTGCCTTTCCTGGAATATTTACACACATACAGCATTGTGGCTAGAGGAGGAATAATCTTGGTTTATCCCAAGAAGATATTCAGACCACAAGTTTAATGCTCTTCCTTTCCCCACCCAGAGGATGAGGGCCAAAATGGCCTTTAGACCATTATAACATTATTTGGTTGTGAAATGTGACAGCAAGTGTCAGCATTTGGCCACCAACTTTGCATTAACCCAACACTAACAAAGCTATGGTGGGACCCCACAGGTATTTCGAGGATTAGAGAAGTGTCTTGATTTATGCTTCATTATCTCTGTCCACACCAACTCTTTGGTAAAGCAGGATAAATAAAAGGCATCATTCCTCACAGCCAAACAGATGACTGTTGTTTCAAGGTACAAAGTCCTCATCTGCTTCCAACTGGTCAGCACTAACCAGGCTTCAACCCCATGACTAGGGTGCAGCTGGCCTTCTCCACAGCCCTCAGCTACTCCCCAAAACAAAGCTTAATATTATAAGTAAGGAGAGCACAGCTGAGCCCTGTCAGAGCAACCCCAAAGTTGTGCTCAGCCAGCATAGGCAAGTGGCTGCTCTCATCTTCTTTTGCTTTTTTTTTTTTTTTTTTACCGCCTATAAAACGGAGGTGGTACTCATGTGCTTTGTCACATTCACAGCTGAAAATCCCTGACAGTTCCCACCTGAGCAGAGTGCCTCCCCACTGTGTCTTATGTCAGGCTGCAGCAGTGTGCACGACTGCCCACGGAAAGGACATTCAGAGTCCTGAAGGAGAGAGGTGCTACAAGCTGCTACATTTCTGTCCGGGAACATTTTTAGGTTTGCTTGCTGGGAATGAAGCCCTTACCTGCCTGCCTGGTTTTGCTGCCTTTCCAGGTCTTTGAAGAACCTGTCTACCCTGTCTCCTTTAAAGAATGGAGCTGGAAAACACACTCTTCCCTTTCCACATTCATTTCCTCACTTAAAGAAAAGGGCTGCGGACATGTGGGATCATGTCAGTTTTGGAGGCTAAAATGCCCCAAGTTAACTCGTTGATTGTGTTCTGAGTGTTAATAGGGGGAGAGATCTGTTGCAAGTGTAAAAGAAATCCTCAACAAGTAGCACTTAAGTGACTCTGCAGCCCATTATCTACTCTCAGTTATTTCTGATCACCTTTTTAAAGCCTCCTTGTTTTGTCTATTAAGTCTTGTGACAGCATCAAGATAGAAGTCCCATTGAAAAAGTCAAATTTACAAATACCTCTCACAAAGTCTGGACCTTATGGCACTGGAGAGCTGTGGCAGATGACGGACCACCACATGCATTCACACATTCACACAGTGTGCATTTGGTACGTTCTGGAATACTTTCTGCTTCCTCCATGCTTTGTTTGGGTCATGTTTCTATGGGATTCAGGTATAAACTTCAAGAACCCATATGGGCACAGAAATTACTTTAACTTTCTCTGATAAGGACAGGCCTTTTTATCCATGAGTCTTTGACAAAACACAGCTAAAGGCAAAGTAGCAGAGTTGCTCTCTTCACTATGACTTTTGATGTAGAGTTACACAACATTGTCACAGCTATTCTTTCCCTTCTAGCTTTACCTAAATGAAGATGGTTTGCTGAGGTTTTGGGAAAATGTGCTACGAGCCTACACTTACAGGTTGCTGGAACAGCACGGGGATCCCAAACCACAGTAGGGCTGCTCAGTTTTCCTACTGACGTATGTGATAGAAGATAGATCAAGCTTCCTACTTCTGTGGACTGTACTTAACTAGGAAGAGTGCAAAACATGTTGGAGGTCACTCTGCTTAGATTTCCAATAAGATCTTGGCAAATGTGATATGTGAACTGAAATAAATAGGATGAAACTCACTAAACAAGTACAAAGTTCTAGCTTGAGGGGGAAGAGAGTCAACTGCCCAAACCTACACTTAGAGGGCAATTTGGTGAGGTAGCAGTTCTAGAGTCAAGGGTCTGGGGCAACAGTAAAGCATGTGTTCAAAACCTCATGCAACTGGGAGCAGAGCAAACTGTAGATGTAGAAATAGTGGCATAGGAAAGACACGTGGAGTAACCATCTGGTTCTGCTTAGCACTGGGAACACCTTAGCTCTGAGGTTTTGCTCTGTTTATCCATTGTGTCACTGCTCTTTTTCTTTTTAAGTCTGCTGGCTCTGCGCTGTGTCTTGGGAACAACAACTCTGTAAAAGGAATTACATATAAAGATTAACCTTCCTGAACACACACACACAACAAACAAACAAACAACAACAACGACACATAGACAGAATTCAGGCAAACTTACTCTGTCCTGCCCCAGCCAATCTTCATTTGCACATGAGACATTGACATGAGCAGCTCTGGGAGATGCCTGTCATGATGGCACCACTCAAACCACTAGCAAGGGACTGCAATGTTCCCCCACTGAGAAAGTTCCCATCTAATCACAACATCTGAAATATTCTGAGACCACCCCAAAGGGACCCTGGGACACCAGCTAACAGGTCTGAGTGCTGGGGTAGGAGGAGTCTGGAAAGTGCTGGAACACAGATAACAACCAATTGGTGTGCCAACATGCAGTGTTGCCAGTGCTAGGACCCGGACTCCTCTTTCACCACCTCTTTCTCAATCGGTCAAGAGCTGGCTCAACCAGGTGATTGGCTTATCCCTGAATATTAAGCACATGTAGCATCTAAGCCTAACAATGATGCCAGCCTCTGGCTTATTTTAAAAGGCACTTGAGCCCTTCTTATTTTTCTACCTATAAAACAGGATACTTATGGATTATATGGAATTACATGATTGGGAATGAATAAACATAGAGTACTGTGCAACACAGGACTGTGAAGGTGGAGTTTATGTTCTGTGGAAAAATGATCTTAATCTAAAAAATATTTTGGTTAGAGAAATGGGATGGACAGAGGTAGAAAGGTGGTGAATCATTTGCAGCTTCTGAGGAATCCACTCCTCTGCTCTCTCACCACGACTTGGCCAGCACCATCAGCTTGAGAATCATGGGAGTGAGCTCCTCAGGACATGCTGGGATAGGACTAGAGCAGCTCTTTGGTGCCCAGAGTCCCTGCCTCTGTTTCCAAAGGTGCCCGGATTCCTCATTCTGTATTTCCATGCTGGGGCTTGTTGCTGGATCTTGGGATATCACTGTACCTTAGGTGCAGGGACCCACCTCTTCCCTGGTGCTGCTGGATCAATAATAGCCATTTCTTGCACCCCTGGGGACTGTCTGTTACTCATCTTCAGCATGTGGGTGCTAACATGAGTTTCAGCAGGGGGGAAAAAACAGCACCAAACTGTCAGCAGGTGACACGTGGAGGAAGAGGAGAGAGACAATCCTGAAGCAGGTGTCAGAGACGCGTGAGATTTTGCTCTGGAGGTCCCTGATCTCTGCATATCTTATCTCTAAAGCTTGCTCTGGGCATGACAGGAACAGGCAGGGGTGGGTTGCCCTAGCCAGGTGAGAGTTACGTGATAGCTAACCAGTGCTGTGGATGTTAGTTTGAATTCTTAATCCAATTTTATCCCCCCAGTCCCATCCCTTGTGCTACAGTATGTGAATGACGTGCAGGGAGCAGTAGCCTGCCAGAGAATGTTTTCCCAGGTGGAACAAATTGCATTTGCTTCACCCCAAACACTTGTGCTGATCCTCAGAGACTACTGATAGCCAAGTGCCGTGCCTGGCTCTTGCATAGGATTTGCTGCCTTTCACATCGTTGGCAGATGTCTCTGTAGCTCTGTCCAGGCAGCGATAGGATGGGTTTTGCTGGCTCTGCCCTTTATTAACCAAGGTGATAGAGTGGGTAATAATTGAATGAGTTTGGCAGAGGACAATACCAAGCTGATTTGGGGAGTGAGTACTAGTGGGGTCGTGGTTCCCGGGGCTTGTGGCTGCTGTGAGCTGCGGTCCCAGGCAATAGGAGCCAATTGAGAAGAGGGCCATGAAGGCAGGAGCAACCAGCTGCACAAAGGGGACAAGTCTGCAAGTGCACAGGCATCTGTTCTGTGCTGCCTGGCCCAGGAGGCCTTGTGGAGCCACAGCTGAACACAAGTCAGCAGTACCAGAGGGTTGCTAAATAAGATCATAAAGCTTGGGCTGTGACACTAGGACCACCAAAGGTCACTATGTGGAGTCATTCTGCTATTGTGAAGGTACCAGCTGAAGAAATGTGTCTAACAGTGGGCACCACGCCCTCAGAGAGAGTGAGTTCTGGGGACAATCCAGGAGGGAGGGAGGAAAACAGGAGGGGATGCAAGGTGTGTGGTTAGCCTGAAAGGGCCAGCAGGTGGTACCCAAGGCAGAAACGAAGGAAGGCAAGGACAAGGAGGCAGAAGGAGACAATAATCAGCCCATCTGCCCCTTTTCTTTACTGAACAAGAGGGAAGGGGGCTATGTTGCAGCACAACAGGATTGGACTGTCCGTGCTAGGGCGGCCTCAGGTGCGGGGCAGGCGGCCGGGGCCCTCAGCAGCTGTGGCGGCGGCGGGAGGACGGAGCGCGGCTGCCCCCTGCTGGCCGAGCCCCGGCGGTGCCGCCGCGCCCGACCCGCTCCGGAAAGCCCCTCAGGTCAGCTGGGATGCTCACAGAGAGCTTCAGACTTCGGGGTGGTGGAAGGGAAGAAATGGAGAAGCGTATTTAGCCCATTGGTTCTGAAGGGTTGCCAAATCCCAGCAAAAAATGGAAGTATGAGAGCGCAGCTCTCAGCGTCCCGTGGGGATTTCAGTTGCTGATTTGCACCCCTGTCAGGGAGCAAGTGTCTCAGGTAGTCTGGACCCAGATTGCTGAGGGATTTGAACACCATCCTTGGAGAATGCATCCTGAAGGGCAGAAAAGGCCCGATGCTCCCACTGAGCTTTCTCAAACAGGGCAGCCCTGTGAATGTAAGATGGTCTCCTGGCTCAGCACGTGTCAGTTTGTAGGCAAGAGTTGCATGCCGTAAATTTTTTTAGGAGCTGCCCAGCACAACTAGGTTGTCACAGTAGTGAGTATGAGAGCTTTACTGAACTCTCAAGCATGTAATCAGTGAGCACTATAAAAACAAATGAAGTGCAAACAATAGCTAATGAAACTACACAGTGTTTTAATGTAAGTTTTACTGTAAGTAAACTGAAAAGAGTAGAGGCCTTACCTGTACCTCAGACTAAATGCTTGAGTACATCTGAAGGTGGAAACACCAGCAGAAATGCAATTGAATAACAAAGCGAACAACATCACAACAGAGATGTTTTTACTAGTTTCTCATGATGTGCATTACTCCATCAGGCAACTGGATGTAACCCTGTTTTCTGTCATGCTAGCAAAACTGATGGCAAGTCCCAATCCCAGCTCTTCCTACCTCTGTAGATTTCAACTGCTCCTTGTGCTACCTTATCATAGAAGCATACCACATCCTATTAGGTCTTACAGAAAGATGTAAGTCTTCATGTAGGAGTTTGTTGATGTTGCAGTATTACTGCTGGTCAAGTGGTCTTCTTTGTGGAAGCTTCCCTGTGTGATGAAGCACAGAGAGTAAGACAGCAAGTTGATGCAAATGGGTGGGATCTGGTCAACATGCAGGTAGTTTTGGGGCAGCTTTTCGATTATCAGAAGCACGGAGGCAATTTTACCTTTGCCTGTGTGGTGCAATTTAATTGGTGTAGAAAGCTAATCAGCAATGGGCTTTTGCAAGTGTTACTGCCGTACATTTAGAAGTAAGAAAGATGCTAGAGCTAAACCATCAGAAAGCACACAGTCCTATAAGCTATGAGGTGGGAGGGATGTGAAATCTGCTGCCTCACAGCCTTTGAATGCTCTGAGTGCTTCCCCTCCCAGCCCCACAACACAGCAGATGGTCAAGACTTGTTCAAAAGTAAACGCTGAAGTGCCTCAGAGAGGGTCGGAGGCAGGAGGGTTCCAAAGGGAAACACCGAGGTACCTCAGAGAGGGGATCGCGTCAGGGGTGCTTCAATGGGAAATACTGAGCTACCTCCGAGAGGGGGCAGTACCGGGGCGGCATTAGCTGGAAGCACCGAGGTGTTTCCACAAAACACAGAGACGGGATGCCACTGGAGAGGGAGAGTTCAAAGGGAAATGCAGAGGTACTTCAGAGGGGTTGGTGGGGCAGAAGCCCTGAAGCACCTTAGATGGGTCAACAAATTGTTTTGGATAGAAAATACTAATGTAAAGTATGGGGGAATGGCAAAACTCTGATTAGGCTTCCTAGAATGTATGTAGAATTGCAGCAACTCTGCTTTGGGAAAGAAACTTTGAGGAAACTCTACTTTGGGAAAAGAAACGCACACCTACAATATAGCCCTGCACATGCAATTTTAACTTTGCAGTTCTTGTAGCAGTGTTTGGCTTTGGTGAGGCTAGTGTGTGTTCGTCAGCAGTTGCTGTAGGGTGGACTCTTGAGGAGAACGTGAAGCTTTTCACGCAGGAGCTGGTAGTGTTGTTCTGGAAGTCCTTATGCAGGTGTTTGTTGATGTTGGAGGAGTACTGCAGGAAGAGTGGCTTACTTTGTGACTGCTTGTCTATGAGATTCAGTAGAGGGTGTAAGAGCAGTTTAATGTGAAGGAATGAAATCTGGTGAGTTCCAAGGTAGGTCTTGAACTGTTGTTGGTTGGGCAGTTGTTGGTGTGTGAGTTAGGTGTAGCATAGGGTGCAAAGTTGGCTTTGCATGTGTGGTGTAATTGTGTAGGTGTGGAATGCTAATCAGAAGTGGGCTTTTGCAAGTGACCCTAAGACTTATAAATCATCTGGCTGCTTCAGACCTTTTCCCTCACTGTAGTAGGGCTGAGGAAGCCAAGGCGTGGTTGTAGTGTTACCAGACCCCATTGGAGTACCACACTGCAAACTTGAACATCTCTTTCTGGAGAAAGAAAAACAAAGGTGGGTAAACCTGGTTTCAAATGATAACATGCCTATATGGATGGTGAATTCTCCTCTGTCCAGGAAGACCAGAGTACACATGCTATTTCACCTATTTCTAAAATTACATTTTTGACTGTATTGCACATTATCAAAATAAAGCTTTTTTTTTTTTCTTTTTATTTATTTTTTTTTCCCATGCTTAATTCTTATCACATGATAGTAACTAGAAATAATAGAGACACTCAAGTTCATCCTAGCTGAACTGAAAGACAGGTAAAAGGGGTGTGGACTATATAGTGAAAACAAAATCAAATGTACTATCTCGTTACCTTTGAGAGTGTTTTAGTCTGTTTAATTCCTTCTCAATGTACTGTGTATAATAAGGCATTTACGTTTAGAATGTCCCTCTCCTCTCTGCCAAATTAAAGGAATCCAATAAGGTTCCTCCTTTTATCATCTTAAGCCTACATTACATTCTCCTGCTCCCAATGTTAATGGGCCACCTTTCTCCCAGTGAAAAAGACACAGAGATTGTTGTGTCCTTGGGTAAGGAGGGGTGTGGAGTTGACAGAGGGGCTGGACTGCAGACACCAGGCAAGGGGCTCTTGAGGTGCCCCAGAATCGTGGTGTGAGGTACGTAAAACAGGCCACCACAAGCCAGGAGTGGGGCCAGTTCCTTCCTTTTGAGGTGGGGGGGCTGTGGCCATAGTATTTTGAGTTGGGGTATGACCTCAAGCAGTGCTGCCATGGCAGAGATACTGTTTTTATTAATGTCAGCTTTAAAGTCAAGAATGGTGAGAACCTGACATCCACTGCTAAAGTGCAAGAATCTAACACTGATAATTCAATAACAGAAAACGTTCTTTTTACAAAAATTGTTCGTTATCTTGGATATCTGCTATACTGGAGGATTTGTTTTTTAGGGAAAGAGAATACCAGGAAATTAAATAATAATTGAATTGTGGTGTTACATGCATTCACTCCTCTTTTCTCCACTGCATACTATTTATAGTTTTTTGTTGTTGTTGTTGGTTGGTATTTTAATTTGGATTGTTTGAAAATGAATGCTATTTTAGCTCTACATAGGTAATCTGTTATTCCTTTATGAGGTCCTTCTATTTCAGCTCACTATCACGTATCTGTGGCAGGATGTGATCATCACAAAATTAGCTGTATTAGATGTAATCATGGCAAAATTAGCTGTAGCTTATACTTCTATAAAACAGTTCAACAATATATTGATTTTGGCAGAAAATAACTTCACGGTGGAAAATTTGAAGGAAACTACTGCTGATAAATTTAATTGTTAATTGAATTATTTAGGGACAGCAAAAATCCCTACTCTTTTATCCTTTGCTGTGCAGAAGGTGATTGGACTTTTGCTTTGCAATGAATGAATGTTATAAAAAAAAAAATTATCCCCTGTGAAGAAGCAGGGTAGATTTATTCATGCCATATAAACACTTTATATTAGCTATGTAGAGAAACAGCATTTTTTAAAACAAAACAAAAACCTTCAAAGGTCCCTGCATACCTCTTCTGTATGTGCTATGATGCCAATTTTCTTGAGAGCCTTTGACAGCTTATTTCCTTTTAGTAAAAACTAAATAATATATATATTTTTTTAAAGAAAACTAAACTGTATTGTGCCAATGAAAGAAAAGTATTTTACTACCCAAATCAGCTTAGTTCACAACTCCATGAAAAGCTAATGAAAAAGAGGAAGTTTGGATCAGGTTCAGAGATTGTTTATGGGCTCATGGTAATGCATGTTTAGTATCCACAGATTTGCATTGCAATTGCTAAGATAGTCCGTGAGCACTAGAACTGTACCTGGCATGTGTGTTCATTTCCTACCATCACAGTCTTTTCTGTTTCTGGACGTCTTTGCAGATGATTGTTATATAACTATTTCTGAGCAGAGTTTCAATGCCTGCCCGGCTGCTGCTAAACTACAACTGAGTGTTACAGAATTTGATGGTGTTGGAATAGTAGTGATAGCTGTTGATGATCCAACTGATGTTGTTATAACCAAGACAAGGGATGCAAGGAAAGGCAATAAATTGTATTAAGCCAGAAGACATTATTAGGAAAGACATTTTCAGAATCATAAGCCTTTTCTTGTGAGACTTGCAGGAATATGAGAGAGGGTTTATGCATGTAGAAACAGGCCAGTTGTTTTCCAAGTCCACCACGTGGCCTATTAAAGAACCTTTAATAGGTTCTTACAGACTTTTTTTTTTTTTTTTTATTAGCAGCAGCATTAATTACTTGAAGTATCTTTATATTTTATTTTGTTTAGCACTGATCTTCAGTGCTCTCTGACAGGAGTTGGTGGGGATCTCGACAGCAAATAATAGTGGTATGTGCAAGTGTACCCCAAGGTAACTAGTCTTTTTTTCTTAATCATTTTGTTTCAATTTATCATTTAAATTAGCAATATAAATAAAGCCAAAGCACTGACATTATTCAAACAATGCACCATGATTTAGAAAATCCAACAACTAACAATATTCTTCTCCCTCCCATGATTCATCTTTTAATCTGTTTAAATAATAATAATAAAAAGGAGGAAGTCATATTTCTTGCCCAGACTATGTGTGTGCGTGTACATGCCTGGCAGCGCATATCAGCAACACCCAGTGTTTTACTTTGGTCTCTTGCCAGCCTTCTTGCTAGCTAGCATTGCTCTGTTATTCATTGAAACCGGCCTGTGGCCACAGGCTGTTAAAGAATGGAAGCTGTGGCAAGGCCAAGAGAGCATATTGCCAGTCCCATGGGGGAAGGGAAGCCAGCTGAAAGGCACTGGCCAGCAGCGTGCTGCTGTATCCTGCATGAAGACTTGATGTGCCAGGTAGGAATAGCTCACGGGCTACCCAACGAAGCAGCTGGCCAGCTGACAGAGAGCTCATCTCTGAGCTTCACCTAGCCTGCTCTTAACAAATTATCCAGCAACAGAGAGCTTATCCTCTCCCTAGGTGAACATTTCTGTGGCTTTGTTCCTCTCAACTGCTCAGTGGATTTGCGTGCAGCGAATGAGTGCTCAGTTCAGGAACCACTCTGACCCACAAGGTATTTTAAGGAAAATTCTGGGGCTGTGCTTTTTTGTTCCCCTACCATGCTGAATCCCACTGTGAAGATGGTTTCTGGGTTTAGGAAGAGACTCTGCCTGGGTACCTTTGAAATGCTTCTTGTAGGGCTGCTGAAAAACAGACTTCACCAGAGAAAAGGAAGGAAGGAAGAGAAATCCCATTTGCTGGCTTTCAACAAGATTGGCAGATTGGTGAATAAGGCCCAAGGTCAGAAAGGTGCCATCAGACAGGTGTGATTCCAAAACCAGCAAATACTGTACCAAACTCAGCCCAAGGATCCAGCCCTGACCAACAATAAACTTTCAACCTACTAAACAAATTAACAGTTGCTGCCCTCTCACTTCTCTGTAACAGATGAGGTCCTGCCTCACTGTTATTCAAGCATTCTCAATGCCATCGTCACATAGGTGAGCAAAGGGGACATCCATGTCCAGCTGTATGAATACGATAGTCCAGAGAAAATATCCCTGTTTGTACCTTTGAGCCCTGTGGTCCTAGAGCTGCAAAAGTCATGTTGCTTCCCTGGGTAATGTCAGGAAAAATTGCTGTCACGAGTACCTGTGGAAAAGCACCTGCTGAAGTTATGTATTCAGTCTTGAGGAGGGGGCAGGTTCAGACTACATCTTCCTTTAACATCTTACCACAGCACCTATGAGGCCTGGGACTATTTTGCAAAAAGTGGATGAATATTGACACCCCTTAGCTGCTATTATTTCCAGTTTTGCCTGATACGATCCTGGTTTGCCTCTGGGCAAGCAGACCCTGCAGGGCTTATGGAAATCCTACGGAAGCTGAAGAGCTCAGCCTCTGGTTTCCAGAGCAAGCACGGAGTTTACTCCTGCTCACTACTCCTGCCTTTAACAATAATGTAGCAAAGAGAAAGCTAGGAAAACTCTCGGGGATCGCGTTTAAGGCCGGTGTCTAACCGAGAGCAGAGGCGATGCCTCCTGGTTTTCCAGAGTCGCAATCCCACAAGCTAGGCTCCAGGGGCGAGCTGCCAGCGCCACCTGGTGACCTGCCCGGCCCGGGTCCTCACCGCCTGCTTTGAGGGGGGAGAATTTCTGCTCTCTGACCCTTCGCTGGCCACTCGAGCCATCCCTCAGCTTCAGAGCAAAGGCTCCGCGCTGAGCCGAACGGTGTTTGCTCGGGCATCCTGTGCCAGCTCGCTGCTGGAGCTGACCTGGGCTGCGGGTAGCCCGAAGGGTCCAAATAAATCCTAGCCTCCCCTCGCAGCTCGGGGGCTGTCTCCTGGCAGCCTCCCTTTCCCACAGCTCCAGCTGGGTCTCATCTCTGGAAGCAGAGACAGTGTCCTGGCTGTGTTGGTGTAACTGGGACTGATAGGGCTGGTGGTGGCTCTTACAAGGGGCAGTGCCACCCTCCCATTCGTGTCACCAGCTGAGCTGGTATAAAGCAGGGGGAGGATGCATGCTGTCTGTGGGATGCTGCTGGTGCACCCTCCTTCAGGCTGCTGAGGCAGACATGCTGTTTGGCATTGACTGATTCCCTCTCCGCTAGCTTACAACTCCAGTCTGAGCAGGCTACATCTACAATTCCAGCTAATTAGCACTTTTGCTGTCAGTGAATAGCCATGAGCTCTTCTCACCTAAACAACAGAGCTGAGAGCCACTTTCGAGCCCCAGAGGAACACGAACTGGAGACTGTGGGGAAGAAAGCTTGGGATAATCCTGTTTACAATGGCTCTCCCTCTACCTCCTTGAAGATTCGAGCCATCTACAACCCCAAGTCCATCCTGGAGAATCCCTATGAGAACTTTGAAGAGGTGGGAGATCCACTGCCCTACCAGACAGAGCAGAACAAAGCTGTGGATGGAAAGACAAGTCCTTTCCTCAAGTGCTGCTTCTACATCTTCAGAGGCATCCGAGGTAAAGTTCTGATATTTCAGTAGAAAGGATTTACTAACCATTGGGAAGATATATCTTATATATAAACTGATATATCTTACATATCCCATTGGGGGGGGGGGGGGGGGGGGGCGTTTGTGTGGACTGCAGGGGTGCAGAAGGTAGAAAGTACATAGTATCTGTGTAGTACGGGAACCTGCTGACTACAGAGCGACATTATTCTGAACATCATCTTTAGCTGATCTGAAAGGATCATCCTCTCGTGTGTCTTGCTGTGCCTCCTGAGTCTGTACTGTCATCTTTGCTACAAAGCAGGAGGTACAGAGAGAATGGGACTATCCTTCAGTCCAAATGTCGTGTTCAAAAGAGATGACTTTGACTTTCCAGGCTTCCAAGGTTGGAAGGTGCCAAAGGAGACACAGACGGGTACATACTTCATGTATGAGGTGGTATATTTTTCATGGCATGTTTTCTAAAGAAATACCTGAAATAAAACCTCAACTGGTATAGTTTCACAATTACAGGGTGCAACCTGAATGATACTGGACAAGACTCGTGGTCCTCCAGGTATAATTTTGGTCCAGTTTCTGAACCAAATTTTCAAGGATATTTGAGTGTTGCTGCATTCAAATATTCCTAAGTGCACTTTTTTATTCCTTTGCCTCTTTGCTCAACATTTGGTACTAGGGGTTCCCTGCCTCATGGGGTGTTCGTTCACAAGGACATAGTTCCATTCCTTTAAAGTACATTTGTTGCACTGGAGTGCACTAACATCTTATAACTGTGCTTATAACACAAAAAATGAGAATAAGATTCAAATCTTCAGGAGCCCAATGACTACAATGAGCTTTGTGCCCTTCTCTGAGCAGCTGGCCTTTACTATATACTGAATCAGCCTTAATGTTACCACTTGCAGTAATGTCTCTGCTCTGTTGTTACCCACTGTTTTTTGTTTGTTTCTGTTGTGGAGTTTTAACACTGGCCACATGCTATCCTCCTGCACTAGAGTAAAGCCACATCTTCTTTAGGCTCTTGTTTCTGTTTCTGGTCTATTGCATGGCCAGAGCAGTCTGTTGATTTGTCTGTCCAGGAGTGAGGGTGGATGCCATCATGAGTGAGGGTGGCAGCCATCATGGCAGCAAAAAAGCTCTCTACTTTGTTGAGATGCCAAAGAGTTATCATTAGGACAGAAGTGAATGTGCGCTTTGGAACAAGCAAAAGCAAAAAAGCCTGTCTCCTTCCTCTACCTGTGATGACTTGAGATGTGTGGCCTTTGATCCCGATTTGCAGGGGGATGATAGTTGTGCACCAGTGGGGATAGGTATCAGGGCTGAGCTCTCTAGGAGGTGCAGAAAGCAGGAAGATTGTGGGTATTATTGATGCCAATTCCATCACTAGGCTTTCAAGTGGAGTTTCTTATGCCTTTCAACTTAAGGAGAGATTCTGAAAACACAACACAAAGCCATTACAGCAAGAACAAGTAAACAAACTAATGGTGTTAGGCGGTTCATCAAAACCAAAATATTGAGGCTTCTTTTAAAGAAAGTGTTCCTGTCTTTTTGATCAATCCTGATGACATTTAATGAGTTGCTTTTACTTTGTGAAGGAATCAGAACATTAGCTGGTATAAATCTGCACTGAAGCCAGCAGAGCTCCATTGATAGACATCCTGAACACGATTTGGCTCTAAATTATATGCTGAAAATATTGAGTTGGGCTATTTGATTGAGTCTTATGACATATATCTTCAAGTATGTGAGTAAGCAAGGGACAAATATTTGGAGCTTGATAGCTCAGTATACATAAAAAGAACTAATAGCTGTAAAGCTAAAATCAGATGCAGTTCTGCTATGGAAGTCCTTATCAGAAGGTCAGATGTTGGCACATGCATGACTGAGATGAAACTATGACATTCCAGGAATGTGACAAAGTCTTGTGACAAAGACTGAATTTCTGCAAAAAGTAAGCTGAAAAACATAAATAAATAAATAAATAAATAAAATCAGTCCATATTGAAGTCTGGCAGAAAACTGAAGAGTGATTTAGCAAAACATAATGGTCAACAAATTTCAGTTTTGGCCAGCCTCAAATCTTTTGTTCACACTGGAATTTTTCATTTTAGAGGTTATTTAACAAGTTTTAGTAAAGTTTTGAGATGAAAAATAGTTCTGTTTTGAAAAGTTACAAAAATCTAGCAACTCACAAGAGTGTTCTTTGGGAATGGGAGTCCTCCTATAGCCTTTGAGAATGGCCATAAAACTTCTCAATTTTTTTTCTTTACATCTCTCAGGTCTGTGGGGTACTACGCTCACTGAGAACACAGCTGAAAACAGAGAGCTTTATGTGAAGACCACACTGCGAGAGCTTCTAGTCTATATTGTGTTCTTGGTGGACATTTGTCTATGTAAGTACATATCATATCTCATAGCTGTCTTTTCACGCTACATGAGGGGAAGAAGGTGAGGTTTTATTATTAGACTTCCTCACCCTGTTGTAGGTGTTAAACTGATTGTACATATAATCACTGCAGCAAGCAGGTGTGCTGTTGACTCACAGAATAGCTGCTGCACACACAAGTAAAATGGCTGACTATTGCCCTAGACTGAATTGTTACCTGCTAGATTTACGTAAACCACGATATCAACTCTGTTGACATCACAGTCCTGGAAGAATCTGTACAGCAAGATTATTTTCACAGCAAATGTTCAAACATCAGACAGCAGCTCTAGAAACTTCTTGGGATCAGAGACATGGGGTTCAGAGAGATTTTTTTCTCTGAGGCTGATGAGGTGCCTGAGGTGATAATGCAGGTGGCAGCTTGTGTTGTTCTTGGGTAGATTTAGTGCAGCCCTGTACTGAATGCTAATGGCCTTTGTGTGGTTAGAACAATGACTGTTTGTTTTTTGGGAAGGTTCATTCACTATCACAAATGAGCACCTGTGACATAGAACAGTGAAGAGGATTATATTTCATGGACCCTGTAGTAGGAGAGATAGACAGACAATACCAACCCAAGTTACTATCACACTGACCCATGGAGACCGTCCTTCCTGAAGAAGCAGGGCATGCACACAGACGTACATGCAGTCTGACTCATCTAGAAGTGTTTGGGAGGTGAATGTTGAATATCTGCTGCTTTATTTTCACAGTATCCTTTCAACAGTAGGACTTGTTCCTAGTGATTGCCGTGATGGATGCTCTTCTGCAGGGAGGAGCTCTGGGTAGTCGAAACAACACATACTTATTTGATTTTTTTTTTTTTGGTAGACAAAAAATTAACTGGAATTTTCCACTACAGGTTAGTCTCTATACTTTCATAGCTTTATATCAGAACAAAGTGCACACAAAATACAGCTCATGAATTTTGTTATGAGAAAGAAGATTTCTTTTCCCCCTCAGAAAGACAAAATTTCTGAGAGAAAATGTCACCCAGGATGTTCAGTTGCATCATCCAGTGGTCTTCTTTGGCATTTAAACTCCTAAAATATGTCATTTTGACAGTTTAAATTCTGGAGGATGCAGAAAATAAAGTCGAACTCCCTAAGCAATCAAGAAAGTAATGTGATTAGAGGTTTCAAGGTTTCTTCTCTTCTGCCCTGCTCAGCTTACTTATGACAGTAGAAGCTATGCAGAAAATGAATGTATATACCAGGCTTTGATATTTAGGTGTAAGAGAGGACCTTCCTTTTGTCTCTTCCCTTAGTGACATATGGAATGACAAGTTCCAATGCCTATTACTACACCAAAGTGATGTCTGAGCTCTTCTTGCAGACCTCTTCAGACAGCCGTGTTTCTTTCCAGTCCATTGGCAGCATGTCTGACTTCTGGGTGGTGAGTACACATCTGGCCTGGCATGGGGAGCCCTGGAAATCTCAGCTAGGGTGGGATATTCAGTTACCTCTGAATGTGCTACCTAGTGCTTTCAGCAAGCCATTCTGCTGCTTGCCAGCTACTAGCAGTAGATATGGTATCATTTACATGCAGAATACACACTGATTTAGAACATTATATATCCCTTTGAGCACTGTGGCCAGAATACTGACTAGGCTAAGTATTGTGTGCGTCCAGAAAAGTCCATTCCAGGCTTTCTTGTGACAGACATAGCTTTGAATCCTGCAGTCTAATGTCTTCATGCTGGTCTCTTAGTAATAATTTTATCTCCATTTTCACGGGCAAAATGGGATCAGTGTAGTTAACTTGTAATTTATGCATGGCCTGGCCTGACCTGTACATTCTTTATGGAGAAACTGGATTCAAATTTGCACTGACTTTTACCAAAGAAAATAAAGAGGGGAAAAAATGTTGGGATCTGTCACATTTTTATTAAAGAACTGGAGAAGGAATAATATGGTCCACAGTGAATGTCGTTGAGATATTGCAACCACATACCTCTAATGGCCAGCCATAAATTAATGGTCCGTTAGCTTTGCCTTTTTTCTGATATATTAAAAAAGCACAACGAACTATGGCACTATTGTTTCCCCCACTGTTTACATGGAACTAGTACACCTTGTTTTAATAATTCATACCTTATGCCAGGACAGTTCCTCCAGACTTGTGTTCCCTGAAAAGGAAGGGACAAAGAGGTTGTAGGGCCCCTGTCTCCTTGTTAGCATAACGAGGTGCAGCAAGCACATTACAGGCCTGAGAGGAGCCACCACACTACCCTGCTGCCCAGCATCCCTCTTCTACCATGCAGCTCCACCCAGCTCCATATGGGGGCTCCCCTCCTTAGCATATAGGCAACGCGAGCTCTACTAGTAGAGCAGTGTGGGTCAGGTCTTATCTCAAGCCCAAACTAACAAAATTCCTCTGATATGTAGGCTATGAACGAGTTGCTTTCTTCTCCCTCTCACGCAGTATGCACAAGGTCCTCTTCTGGATAATCTTTACTGGACAAAGTGGTACAACAATGAGTCCCTAGCAGCACACAATACCCAGTCGTACATCTATTATGAGAACCTGCTGCTGGGTGTCCCACGGATGCGACAGCTGAAGGTGAAGAACAATTCCTGTGTGGTCCATGATGACTTCAAGGAGGAAATCTCAGGCTGCTATGACGTATACTCAGAAGACAAGGAGGAAAGAGTCTCCTTTGGACTTGTCAATGGAACAGCGTAAGTACATCTTCTGCTGTTTGGGATTAGAATATTTGTGATTTTTACATTTTTTAAATTGCCCCAAATTAGTCTCTTCTGGTTAAAATAAGATATGCTGAGCTGCAGAATGAATTAGTAGGGGTGAGTTTCTCACACAAGGCTGGAATTCCCCTTGCAGTTAGAGGCAGCAAGTCCTTTGCATCAAGACTCTTTGAGGAAAGACGGACTGAATGCTGGAGTGGAACCTGCTGAGAAAGCCATGAGAAATCCAGATGAGAATTAGGTAGACATTGTTTGTCTGTTTTTAAAGGAGTGCACCTCTTTCATCTTGAAAACCTATTCCCAGCTTTTTTTGCCTTTTTTTTTTTTTTTTTTTTCTCCAGACAGAGGTGTCTGAACCATTTTCTTAAGACCCAGATTTCTTAACTTCTAATTCTACACTGAGATGGAATATAACATGTAAAATCACCGTCACACTTGGTTATTTATTTATTTATTACTGATGATTCATGTAACTGATGTGGATTTTCCTCTATAATAAAGTGAGGCAGCTGCCATTTAATGACCCCTTGCTTGCTGCTTGAGTCTTGATCTGTGAAAAAAAAAGCTATTGTTCATACGGAAATTTGTGTGCAAGAGCGAAGAGCGTTCTAAGCAGAGAACTGCGTGCAACATGGTAGGAGGCAATACAACAGACCCTGTGAATAACCTTAAAAGCAAACAAGGCCATGGCATAGCCAATGAGCCTGCAGAATTTTCCCTCCATTTGTGTTGTGTCACTGCTGGGAAGCACTAGATCAGAAATCTATCAACAATGAAAAACTGGTGTAAGCTCAGAACTGGAGTAGGAGTTATGTGCCAACTCTTTGATTAAACTGCTCTGTCCTTTGAAGATGAAAGGTTCTGACTGCAAGGTTCTATCCAAGGCTGTGGGTGGTAAGTGATGCCTTTTCTCATGGCTTGTCTGTTGCAGGTGGAGGTACCATTCTGAGGAAGAGCTGGGTGGCTCATCTCACTGGGGAAGACTAACCAGTTATAGTGGGGGAGGATACTACATAGACCTCAAGTTGACCAGAGAAGAGAGTGCTGAAGCCCTGCAAATCCTGAAGGAGAAGTTGTGGCTGGATCGGGGGACACGAGTTGTCTTCATTGATTTCTCTGTGTATAATGCAAATATCAATCTGTTCTGTGTTCTGAGGTAGGCTGAGTCCCACTGGAAATTCTTCTGCCTCTTGCTTGTTTCTCAATGTCACAGATTCTTAAAATGCAAAAATAATCTGTTCCACTATGGGGTGTAGGACTGAATGGCATCAGTAGATATTGTATGGATTAGCAAGAAGACTTGGTCTTTCTGACACAAGTAGACACACTTCTTTTGAGCTTTCATGCTTTTCTATCACAAGTAGTGAAGCAGCAGAGAGAAGAATGCATAAACACACGCACAACTCTTCCAGTCGCGATTTGGTGGATAGCTCGTGCTCAGATTTGATGCTTCCATCCCACTATTTGTAATTAACAGTGTTTTCTCATTCCCTTCAAGGTTAGTGGTTGAGTTTCCAGCCACTGGTGGTGCCATCCCCTCCTGGCAAATCCGGACAGTCAAGCTTATACGATATGTCAGTGCATGGGACTTCTTCATTGTTGCCTGTGAAATCGTCTTCTGTGTCTTCATCTTCTACTATGTGGTGGAGGAGATTTTGGAGTTGCGTATCCACAAGCTTCAGTACTTCACCAGCATCTGGAACATCTTGGATGTGGTTGTCATCCTGGTGAGGATGCTTGCACACTTTTTTTTTTTTTTTTTTTTTTTTTTTTTTGGGTGGGGGGAAGGGGAAGGGAGGGAAAAGGGCAAAGGGGTACAAGACACAGCTAATGAAAGAATGGGGAAACTGGTCTAGATAAGACGAGCTGACACGTGTTTTGCTCCAATAGAAAAATGGACCGGCAGAGTAAATAGTCATATGCTTTTCTATCAGGTATTAGAAGAAAATTCTTCCCTTAATGATGCTTGAGAAGCTGTGAAGTCAGGTCATCACTCAGTCCATTAGGGCCTTATTTCCATCCCCCACCAGTAGAGTGTAGGTATGAAGTGTGATACCACGTAATTCTGTGGCACTTTAATATCTGTGGACACTTCTACACTCACTGCAGACCCTTCTTTTTCACAGCTCTCCATTGTTGCTATTGGATTTCACATCTTTCGCACCATTGAGGTGAACAGACTGTTGGGAGAGTTGTTGAAACACCCTGACACCTATGCAGACTTTGAGTTTTTGGCATTCTGGCAGACTCAGTACAACAACATGAATGCAGTCAACTTATTCTTTGCCTGGATCAAGGTATTGTAGGGGATCTGGGGGGTGCCTGGGCTCCAGTCTCAGACCTGTTCTGTTGGATATCCTGAGGGCTAACTCCTCCATCTCTCGTAGTGAATGAGGATAACACCTGTAGAACAGGGAAGGATTTCCTCAAGTGTCATGTGCTCTGTTTTGTAGTAAATCCAGGCAGCTTTTCACCTTCATAGCACTCCCTCCTTTAAATTTTCATTTGACTCAGGGAAAAAAGTCATATATTTATGACCCAGTCATAAAATGGTGGCACACCCAGGGCAAACAACCTGAACTCTAGGCCTCTATTCCCCCAGCTTGGTTGTCTCCTCAGTGCTTTGGTACCATGGAGAAACTTTGTCTTAGTAAGCAAGTACATGTAGGAAAGAGACTGATCTAGCTGGTGGTTTGGCCTAATTTTGTCCCTGTTCTTTCTTCTTGCAGATATTCAAGTATATTAGCTTTAACAAAACAATGACGCAGCTCTCCTCCACACTGGCACGTTGTGCCAAGGACATCCTGGGCTTTGCCATTATGTTCTTCATTGTCTTCTTTGCCTATGCCCAGCTGGGTTACCTTCTTTTTGGGACACAAGTGGAAAACTTCAGTACCTTTGTTAAATGCATGTAAGTGTATTAGTTGTAACCACATTTTCATCATTACCAGCTGTCGTCAAAAGAACTTTAACTGCTTTCCAACCTATCCACAATTGCAAATATGGATGTCATTCAGACACCTGTTGTATTTCATGTGATAAAGTCACGATGGCTAAAAAGTTGCTCACAGTTCCACACCTATAACATCCTTGTGGACAAAAGAATGTAGTGAGAAAATGGAAGGTTACAGACAGATTTTTGTTTGTCTGATGTTTGTAAGCAGCCCATTGGGTCAAAGGAAAGCCCAGCCTTTTCAGGCTGAGAGTTCAGTTCTGTTTTGTTGTAGTCTAGGCAGCTTTCAGCTAATGTGGAGTTGTTAGGCACACCAAGGACGCTTTGCGTGCAGTGTAGCATATAGTCATTCTGCAGAAAATTATTGTAGCTGAGCTGTTAATATAGTTTGTGTTCACCAGATCATTATGTCTTCTTCTCATCTGCTGTGAGTCCATAAAAGAGGTAGAATGGTTTTGATTGCTGCTGAGACCTTGGCAATTGTGTTTTTATACACCAGCAGGTGGCTTTTGGTCTACTTAGGTTCAACTTCTCTAATTCTGGGAGTAGGAACTAAATAACTCAAAATAAGTCTTCTGAGGTAAGATAAAAGTGTTTTCTCTTTAATAAGGAAGAGGTCTAGATAGAAGCTCTGGAGCTTTGAAATTCTCTAGCTTCTAGATAAAGCCACAGATCACATCATTTCAGTGTACAATAGCTGCTTGAAAACTTGTCCATTTTTCCTCAGATAGTGCATTTTAATAAAAACAAAGATTTGATACAAATATTGTTTCTTGCTTCAGGGCTTTCAAAAGAAAGATTGGAAGTAATGCATTTATCAATATTTAGCTTTAAACACCAAGATGGAAAAAGTCAAACTGTTTGTTATTTTTGTTTTATATAAAACATTAAATATAAAAAATAAGAGTGTTGGAATTAATATTGAATATATAAAATTAAATATAATAGTAGTTGATATTTCACAACTATGCTTATCCAATTAAAATAATTATTTTATATTTGATATATTTTACATTTATATCTGATTTTAATATAACATTTCTGCCTCAACATAACAGGTCATTCTGAAAGTTGGTAGTCATTTAATATGCCAATTATAACACAAATTTAACACAATGCTTCCTAAATTAAGCCATATAGTAACTTAAAGAAGGTAAGATAGACATTTTCAAAGGAGAACAAATATAAATAATTTCTTACCAGAAGAAGACATTTCAACATCACAGAATTGGCACAACTTGAACCAAAGAGGAAGCAAAACCCTATTCTTCTCTCTTAGACATGAAAAACATTCCCAGCTCTCTCAATAGATGAAAAGTAAGGAATCCAAAATGGAGCTTTGCCTTTCCTAAACAGGATTTTCAGACTCCAGGATGTCCAGACCCTTTTCTCTGAGCTTCATGGTCTGTGTGTCCCTTTCTGTCTCTATTTTCCTTTTTTTTTTTTTTTTTTTTTTTTCCTTTTTAATTGCAAAATATTTGTTTGTTGGTTCGTTTGTTTAACAGAGTCACCTCAGTGGCCAATTTCCAGAGAAGCCCCATAAATAATGATCAGGATACCTTAAATGGGGGCAAGAATAGCGGGTAGATGAGTACCCTAGTAAGGGTGTCAGGGAAGCAAGTTAAGAAGGACAATCCTTCAGTCCACGTGCCCAGTCAGGCAACACGTGATGTTAGGGAGGCATATGCTATAGCAGTGTTTTTCAGCCTGTGCTCCATAGTCCTCTGGCATCTGGTCCTGTGAGAGGTTACCTCTCTCTCTCACAGGCTTCCGCCTGTGACCATTCAGGCTGCAGGTGGGTTCAGGGTTCTCCTCAGGACTATCTTAGGAGGTAGAATAAATGTATGTGCCTTTGTGTGACCTTGTGCTCTACCTCTCCTCCAGCTTCACCCAGTTTCGGATCATTCTTGGTGACTTTGACTACAATTCCATTGACAATGCCAACAGGGTCCTTGGGCCTATTTATTTTGTCACCTACGTGTTCTTTGTCTTCTTCGTGCTCCTGGTAAGTAAGAAAGGCCTCCTTGCCTCTGTTTTGACAGCAGTGCTGGAGATACCCGTCATAGCAATCCCTCCCCTATGTTAGGTGCAGTGCAAATGCTTAGAGAGAAAGAAAGTTTCCTTTACAACAGCTTTGTGGTACAAATAGTCCAAAGTAGACACAGAGCACATCATTGCGTTTGGGGATTTGATTGATACTCAGGGAGATTAAGGGCCATATTTCCATCATTTATCTTGAAGACTAAAACTGATTGGGAATGCCACTTGTGTAGTACCTGAACTCAAGAGGATCAGTTCAGCTGTCTTCCTAGGCAGTGGACCCAGAGGGTTGTTCATTATGTTAAATTCTGAGTACCAGGGATTCAAAAGTAACTTAAGATCTTGCAGGAGAAGCTAACAGAGAAGGTGTTAGACCTGGCAACAAATGTATCTTAGGCCATTGTTCTAGCTGCAAAGCTTTCCTCCCTGGTCCTTCCCTTTGCCCACTTTAATTTGCACAAGGTATGCCCCATGTGAAAACAGATGCTTGTTTAACTAAACTCTGCACATAGATGTCTGTCTCTTGCTGCCTCAGCTGCTGGAGCAGGCAAGGTGACTCAAGCTAATTCATCTATTTTCTTCTCCTTTCTCTAGAACATGTTTCTGGCCATCATCAATGACACCTATTCAGAAGTCAAGGAGGAACTTTCAAGCCAGAAGGATGAGCTGCAGCTCTCGGACATCTTGAAGCAGGTGATGAATAGCAAAAGCTGTGCTACTTTCTAGCCAAATCCTGAAACATTTTCTTGGAGTTCTTGACCTATGTGGAATGTATTAGAGAAAAAAATGGTTGCCAGCTCCAGGTCCACCTTTCTAACATGCACAGTAGCAACAGGAGTCACAGTTCCCTTTGGGATAGATCAAGCTTACAGGTGCTTTGGCAATTGGATGACGATAAAGCAAAGGTTGGGGGAATCCTGTTGCTTGAGAATGCTGGTAGAGTTTTTGAGTGACTTCCCTTCCCTGGATAGTCTATTGACAAAGCTTCTTCAGTCCTTGATATAGTTAATATTGTGCACTTTGATCAATAACAAATAAAGTGACAGGTTCTGCTTTGATGAACTGAGCATTTTACAGTGATGCAAATCTGGTGGGTTACATCTGGATTTCCCATGGACAAATTCCAGAAAAGGTCCTGAAAGTTCACAAGTGTCTATGTTTTAGAACCAATATTTTGCAAAGAACGGTATTTGAGACATTATCTTAAGCAGTGGATGAGTGGAAGGTCAGGTAAATTTTCTCATGGAGACTGGGTACCATGTTGGTGTTGCTTTGGAGAAGTGAAGCTAGTTTATACTTTATATATAAGTATATATAATAATATATAACATATATATTTATATACTTTATTACATTGTATCTGTACTTCTGGAAAGCTCAACAGCTCCTTGCATTACTCAGCATCTGCTCCACCCATATTGTGTTTTCAATTCTTTCTTGTTTTTCACTCTTCTGCCTACATGATTCCATACCCATTTACACCTTTATTAACAGAGTTACAACCGGACACTCATGAGGTTGAAGCTGAAAAAGGAGCGGATTTCCGATGTGCAGAAAGCACTGCAGAATGGAACTAAAGAACTGGACTTTGAGGACTTCAAGAACAGTTTGAAAGAGTGAGTGAGTCAACTTGAGGGGTAACCATTTATCCCTTTCAGTCACACTTGTAATTTAAATTCTGTGGTACTCAAGACCTAGAGAGCAGTTAGCTCAGACTGGGGCAATGCCACATGCATGTGCGCACACACACACAATAGTTCTTATCTTTCCTCACATGTTTAATCTCCTGATCTAAGTGGGGTTGCATTGCTGTCTCCTTCCTATATGGGATATATAATTATCCCTTGCAAGAGGCAGCAATACACTGATTTCAAAAGGGGTGTTCCTGTACAGTTAGAGCCTACCTGTGTAATTCAGTGCCTTGAGCTTTCCCTTTCTGTTCTTCTGCAGACTGGGCCATGCAGACCATGAGATCACAGCAGCTTTCTCCAGATTTGATAAAGATGGCAACCACATCCTTGATGAAGAGGAGCAGCAGCAGATGAAGCATGACCTAGAGGCAAAAAGGGTAAAAGAAGGGCAAGGAAAGAAACTTTCTGTTTGGTAGAGATCATTCCTAAGTGGTCACAGGACTATTGGGGTTAGTGGTGTAAATGAAGCAGGCAACACAGCTCCAGTTTTGTCTGAATAGCAGCTGAGTATGTGACCTGCCTGTGAAGCTGTGTGTTATTCAAAGTGAAACTGTCATGCAGCTAATATCCAGTTTTGTAGGAGTAACTTTATCTATCTTCCAGGTTGCTCTGAATACAGAGATTGAAAATTTGGGGAAGTCCTATGGTGGCAACAACTTAGATGAGAGTCTGACCTATGTGGAAGCAAAGAATAACCGTGCCAATAAGGCCAGCTGGGTCTCCAAAGAAGAGTTCCAAGTGTATGTTGGTGCTGGTATTAGTTTAACCCCTCTGCAAATAAAAGTCTGATCCCTGCTGCTTTCTCCCCTGATGTAACTATTCACACTGGTGCTGAGCATTTGCAGTAAGATCTTGTCCTTTTTTATCTTGCACATGTGTAACTGCTCATGTCAGGAAATAATCAAGGCATTTCTTGTAATATGTTTTGCTTGCTCGCGTAAAAGATCAGGCTAAGATTTTTTTTTCTGCTTCTTGAAAAAACTCTGCAGCTGTCAGCTAGCTACAAGCAATACGCTGTCATGTTTCAGGTCAGAAAGTAGCTTGGATAACCTGCCCAGGGAAATTTGATACTTTTACAGAGTCCCTGTGGGAATAAACATCCTTGGTTTATAGCCTAGCTAAATGTCATCATCCATGCCAGAGAATAACACGTGGCTGCTTGTTCCAAGAGAGGAGCATTGGATAAATACAGTACAGAGAATCAGGGTATCCCAATTCTGCTACTGAGAAACACTAAGCAATTCACATAGGGGCACATGAAAAGAGAAGAGGGTAAAGCATTAAATAATAGTATGATTATAAGGTGTCTGGACTGTAATCAAACTGGTTGGGATCCATCCCCTGCAGAATCACTGATCACAGATGAAAATCCAATGCAGCAGGAAGTTATGTGCTCAGTGAGTATGAATCAGCATCTCTGATGTGGAGCATTCATTCCTGATTGAGATCTGGCCCATTGTCCATAAGATACCTGCTGCAAATCTTAGTGTTCATCACAAGAAAAGACGTTGTAAAAGTTCTTCATGTCTTCCCCAGCCTCCTGCAACGTGTGCTGCATCTGGAACAGTCCATAAACAGCATTGGCTCCAAGATTGATGCAGTTGTGAGCAAGCTCGAAGTCCTGGAAAGAAACAAGCTGAAGAGAAAGGACCTGATGGGCAAGCCACTGGATAGTGGTAGGAAGGTTGGTAGTGCTCCACCACTCATTTGAACCAACTTCAGGGTAGGTGACCAGCCCTGCTGTGCAAATGGGCCTGGTATTATCTTTGTATTTCAAATCCCCATTGATTTAAGACAAAAAGGGTTGGGCAGGGTCAGAATTTTACATGAACCAGCCTCCTTTGGTCACAAGAAGTGACACAGGATTTCTGTGAGCATTCTTTTAAAGGACAAAAAGGAATATCTCTATTCTCATCTGTCTAATACTTGTTTTTATATTAATCAAAGCATTGCAGCAAACAGTATATTGGATCTTTAACAATTTTTTTTTTAAGTATCATGTACAGCTTGTCTCTCTCCTGGAGTGCTGCTAGACTTCTCGCTATGTTACTAACAAAGAAGGTCACAATTTCTTCTGGTTAACAGGATGAAGAAGCCAGTCCAGAACTGCTCCACGAGAACCTAGACCAGCTGGTGAAAGAAGAAGCAGAAGGCTGGGGAATGGAATGTCTACAGGGAAACAACCCAAGTGACAACTCTTCCCAAAATGGGGTCTGCCCCATCTTGCCCAGATCGAGTGTACCAGGGTCTCAGGTGCCCAAGAACATCCAGCTGCAATCTGACGTGCACTTCTAGTGAACAGCCCAGTGCTCCCTGTCTGGCTCCTGCAGTGCTAAGTCACTGTCAGCTCTTTTCCCCGCTGTTAGAATAGTAAGAACAGCTGAACGCAGACACCACTCTTGCCAGGGACTGATGATGGGAAAAATCAGGGATGCTCTTTACCAGTGTAACAAAGTGTGATGTTGCAAACCTGAAACTTCTAGCCCCACTGTCTCTGGACCAGGTGGAAATTTGGAACCAGGCATTGTATTAGGTTTTTGTCTTTGAATAGGACAACTTAAAGTACTTTTACCTATACTTTTCTGACATGTAAAGACCTCAGTGCTCTGGAAACACTTGGATCCAAAGTGGGAAATTGCAACTTGTTCTCTACAATGTATGGTTACTGTTAGAATTGTGTACAGGAAAAGAGGTGGTAAAAGTGTAAACATGGCAGAATACAATCGTTAGTGTGAGACAGAAAGGAAAGAATAGTTATTTGCATCTACCTGGTTACCACCAACTTTCTTCTGTTGGTGTTTGTTTCCAGAACACATTGGTAACCTTCTCTGTACCTTAGATTCAGAATTTGAGAAAAGAGGATACAAACATCTAACTCAGGATAATTAAAATGAGATTTAACTCCCAGAGTAATTAGGAGGAAATCTGACATACAAATGGAGAAACATCTGTTACTGGTAAAGTCCTAGGTCTGAAAGTTAGGGAACAGACTTCATAGTTTCTAACACAGGTGTTGGCACCAAAAAAAATATCTATATGTTGTCTATTTCACACTCCTTGTACTGCATTTCAAGGTACTGAACAAAACTAGCACCATATTTACAAAGTTATGACACTTCCCATTTTTGTCAAGGTAATGATTTTGCTTGCACTTGTGGATGTTGACACCAATTTTGTTTGAGGAATATTGTGAAAGATGTGATGAACATCAGCCTCTCAATCCCATGCAAGATGCTTTTTTTCCAGGCATTTTTCACTTGGAGACTCCTCTTTCCTTGCAGTTGGGGCAGATATTGCAGCTAATACAAGTCAGCACAGCATTTGAGGAATGTGTTCTAATTTACACCTTTGGAGAATCTGGTCTGTTGTTCTACATTCCAGCTCATCAGTTCAGTTTTGTGTTGTCTATGTTATTGTAACCCTAACAAGCACATGAATGGTTAATATATTTGAGGAATGCTGTCACAAGATCATCTTGTGAAATGAGCAGGGGCAAAACTTTACTTGTTGGTTACACTATTTTCCACTTTTTATAGTAAACTTCATCCTCAGGCTGCTGTGAAGTTTAGCTTAGAGATCACTTCACCACTGAAAGGCAACCACCGACAGACTTAAAAAAAAAAAAAAAAAAAAAGAAAAAAAGTCATTTGGGGAAAAACTTCAGGACAGGACCACTGTCAAGGTTATTTGAATTATGTTAACTGCTGGTATTCCACAATAGTTAACTGCAATAGGTTCTGTAGGCTTAAAGCCAATGGAAATGTGAATTGTACCAGACCATTGCTAACAAGTCAGGTGAATGCTGCACTATTTAATGTGCTATGCAGTGTAGTGAAAGGCTCAGTGGGGATATTGAGCAGTGGCAGCTTGTATTGCCATGCTTCCAAGATGGATGTGTCCATCTGTTCTGGGGGAAAGCCTCCCTGGGAGTGTCTGAGGGACCTCAGGAGGATCAATGCTGTCCCCAGATGGTCCAAGCTCCAGTCACAGCTACACAACATCATTGACAAACTGAAGAAGAGGGTCATTCATCTGCAAGAGCCCAGCAGGAGCTGTGAGACCTTGTTACTCAGCCCACTTGGTGCTTGGACTTCTGCCAGGAGCTGTGGATCCACAACCTGCAGGGTCACACAGCTCTAAGTCCCATCAGCTACTACTGGGGATGAGATTTCCCTGTGAGACATTGCCATGGTTCTTGATTCCCAGTTCCATTCAATTCAGAATTGAGCAAGAGCTCTTTGCTTTCAGCTTTTCCAGCTGAACACAGTGCAAGGATACTGCTTATTTCTTTCTACTCTCAGCATTGAAGCTATTGTCTTATTGAAGCTATTGTCTTATTCAGGAGAAAATGCCCTATGTCAGAGACCTGAGAAACTCTTGAAAATTTTAATTAAACAGAAAGTCTATTTGCAAAATTATAATCCATCAGAAGAACTATGTGCTTCTAATTAGAATGTTTGTGACTGCAGGTGGAAAATTTGTGGTTAATGAACTGGGTGCTCAGCATCTCAAGAAGCAGAGAGGAAAGTTCTTCCTTAAAATTATTTGCTGGACGTTGTCTGAGATCCTGCCTCAATAGCAGACAATGATTACTGAGACCTAACTGAAACAAAAACAAACAAACAAGCAAAAAAAACACCACCAAGATGTTCCTCGAAATCTCCAGAGGGGTGCCTACCTCCTCCAGAAACACAGAATAGCAGGAGAGGGCCTGGGTCTGCATTACTGCGCAGATATCAAATAATTTGGAATTCGTGAAGAACTAAGCTTGGCACCATGGAAAACATCCAAGCAGCAAATGTCTGCTTCAGGTGGCTGATGCTGTGCTGGCAGAGTCAGTGGAAGATATGTTGTTGGATGAGGTTCTGCTCCTCAGCATAGCAATTACCATGAGGACCACAAGATCCTGCATCCAGGTCCCACCAGAAACAAGAAGGTGAGGCCTTGCTCTAATTAAGTCTCAGATTTCTCACAGGGAGAGTGTTTCTGCCCAGCAGAGAAGCTGGCACAAGACCTCCTTGTTTATTGGCACCACCCGGTGTTCCTGTTTCCCTCCTGCAGCTCACCCACAGGGGCAGGGATGCTGCAGCCACTGCAGGGCAGCACGAAAGCCCTGCTGTCACTGCACACCAGGAGCCAACCTCTCCTCTCTTTCAGAGACCCCTGTAAATGTCAAGGAAGATAGGTGAGGCAAAAAGGTGATGGTGGGGCAACAGGGCAGGGACAATTGTCCGCAGGCAACCAAGTCATGTGTAACATAGGCTGCTATGTAGGGCAGCAGGCTACTGGAGGAGCAAAATGATCATGTTTCACTGTTGTGTTTGTTCATGCTCAGGACCTGGGAAGGCAGCTTTCCCTGCAAAGTGAGTGTGGAGTCTCCATACTCTTCTGCTGAGAAACTTTGATCCGGGTCTGGCAGGGATCAGATGAGAACCCAGGGTCTCCTGGGTCTCAGCCAGAATCTGGTCAATGAGCTCCTTTCTCCCTGCTTTTAGTCAGAAAGGCCACTCTGCTCACCATGTGCTGTGATTTTGGTTGTGTAAGTGTCACTGGGTGTAAAACCAGCTCTGTTACTATTAGATTCCTGTGCCTGTATTGACTTCTCTTACATGTACATCTCCATGCAATTGTGTCTGGTCTGTTCCTTGACATGCTGTCATGTAAACAATGTGTCCTAGAGCAGAGCAAGGCAATTACTTGCCCCCAGCAGTCACTCATGTGTAATACTCAATTGTGTGTTCAAGCTGGTTGAGAAACAATATAAATACACTGAATGGTAAGTTCATGTAGTTGCTGTGTTCAGATGCATGTTGTCAGGCCTCCAGCAGCAGCTGGTATTATTTAGATGACACACGTCTCGTGAGGAAAGTAAAGTGTTTTTTTCCTCGATAGTGGGAGCACGGATGTGTTTTGTTCCAATTTGGAAGGTGCCCCATACAAACTGCAGCATCCAGCTGGGGAGCTCCTGTCTCACAGAGAACTCACAGAGAACTGCTGTGCATTAGGGTGGTTAAAGAGCTCACAGAGCCAGCCAGGAGGAGAAAGCAGTGTCACAACCACAGTGTCAAAGCATGAGCGAGGCATGGGGAGACTTCTTGCCTTGCACAGGGGGAGGCAGAGCAGCAGTGTCTGAAAATGGACTTGGGCTGCTGGCGAGAGGCAGCCCCAGCCAGCAGTGGCCATGAACGAGGGAAGCTCTTGCAGTGTCTCTTTGCTGTGTCTCTGAGGAATATGGCATACATGTATTTGCCTCACCAATGAGCAAGTCCAACTTGGCACATTTAAAAGGAACACATGACTCCCCATACCCTGACAAATACAGCTGAGCTTCTGGAGATACCATAAGAAAAGTATTTGGTGTTCCAGCAGACATCATTCAGCACCATTAACAGAAAACACCTGCAAACTGTTCTCAAAAGACCTCTGCTGCAAGTGTTATGTTTACCTTACTGAGGCAAACTGAGGCACAGAAAAAATGACTTCCTCAGTGGCAAAAAGACAGAAGCAGAAACCAGGGTTCCCAAAACACACTTTATGATACCAGGTCTTCCCTCACACTTCCCACAAACACTCCATAGCAGAAGCTGCTTGGAGAGTAACACTAGGGGACAACTAACAGTATAAAGCTACAGTTTATTAGAGACCTGGGAAAAGGGAGGCAAGAAGCTATCATCATGCGATGAGCCAGCTGATCACAAACCCAGATAAAATGCCAGTTAGGGCCTCCAAACCTGAACACAAGGAGCCAGGTACTGGGAGAGCAGTAGAAGGAGGAGGAATTTCAGTGTGTGTGAGGCCCAGCCTTACTCCTGAGCTCAGTCATCAAGGGGGGCATTAAAAGGAATGCACTGGATTCTGGAGAGGACTTTTGCTGGACTCTTGAACAAGGACACTGCTTGAGAAACCAACTAGGAAGCTTCACTGGTAGCCCGGGTTCAGAGGTGGGAAATGCCAGGCATAGCTGACAGCCAGCCACACAGGTACTGTGAGCTGAAGCAGGTGGCTGAAGGGTGCCGGCCCCTGGGTGCGGTGAGCTAGGGCTGCACCCCGCCTCTGAAAGAGGAACACCAAAGTCAAGCTGGTAAAACAGAATGTAGAGTTTGGTGGCAGGTCTCTGGCCTCAGGTCACGCTTCAAAGCCGGGCTTCACCGGGGCATGCCACGGCATGTCACCAATAGAGCCTGCACACCTGGCGTTGTGACAGGGCCCTACAGCACAGCGTGTCCCAGACCAGCTCTGCCTGGTCATGTATCCTGACCACTGCCATCCCCTGAGGACACCAGCCATTTCTCAGCTACCATGCTTGCCTCCAGGGGCCAGAGGGCACAGCAGCCTGAAGAACAGCCCGTCAGAGCAACAGGTAAGGCTGAGGAGCCTGAAGATAACCAGGCTTGTGCTGCCTGAGAAAGGGCTGAGAAGCCATCCCAAGCAATCATTTCTGTTGGCTGTGATTACTTTCAGGGTCCCCTTCTGTGAAAGGCACCAGAAATAATAGCAAATGGCTTTCTTAGAGATAGAGAAACTGCATATGCACGCGCACACATGTTGCCTGAACATGGCAAAAGATTGTTCAGACACGTCCGGAGTTAGCTGAACAAAGCAAGATTTGGATCTGTGCACAAAGATTTCTAGGACAAACAAAAGGGCAGAGCTTTTCCTTAGTTTCATAAGGGATAGACAGCAGTTACATAAATGGGAGATGGCAGTCTTTCAGAATCTTTTCAGGAATCAACCCGTCCTGCCACAGCAGGTTTTGTCCTGTACAGCCCCAGAAGAAGCCCTGCCACAGGCCTGCATTCTTCACCGCTGCCATATGGTGACAAAGGCAGTGGACCAGCTGAAATGACAGAGTGCCAGGGTCTTGCTCCTGAGCTGCTTACTGGATCACGCTAAGGTATGTGACAAGGAGTGTGCCTTTAAAAGAAGAGGTAAGCAGTGGTGGAAGGAAATGGTGGAAGGAAACTTGTGGCATCCAACCCACTTCAAGACTTTCCAGAAGCATTAAAGGAATGCAGAGCCTTTGATGAAAGCCTTTCCAGCTCTGCTTTGCTAGCCTTGTCATGTTTGTCCAAATGGACTGTTGGCTGTTCAGAATTTGAGCACCGAGACTTGTGTTCAGGTGATGTGGTAAGGGGTATCCTTGTTGATGACAGAGAACAAGGAATGACAGTTGTCAAGTTCTCATATCTCCTGGTTTCCTCTTAGATGAGTGAAAATGGTTGGTCTTGCAGGTGCATTTTCATAACCATGCCCTTAAGAGAGATGATAGTGTTCAGTTTCTTATCTTGTCATGAGTCAATGTGAGTCATAAAGATATTGTCTTGTTTCTCTCCCAGTCTGAGTGCCCAGAGAAGCTACACCTAGATGTGTTGATGTCCTGATGAATTGCTAAGCTCAGTGCCATCAACACCTGTGACCCCTCCTGGTGTTCCACACTCAGACTCTCATTTACTCTCCATTCATATCTATCTTAGACTTCCTGATACGTTTCTTTATTCTCTCTGCCTCTCTTGAATTACCGTTTACTGCCCTAGGACATCCAGTTGCCATTCAGTGGTCCCTGGGTAGCTCTGGGCTCCCTCTGCTCCTTTTGCATGCATTAGTCATCCCCAGCTGCATAAAGGTCATCCCCAGCTGCATAAAGGTTTCCAAAGTAGGAGAGAAAATTAGGTCTGGAGAGGAGCAGAATGACACTGTCAAAAAAAAAAAAAAAGTTTCAGTGGCTAAGACAAATACCAGACAGTGTCTTTAATGGATAAAATTGTTAAGTATTGAGATGCACCTAGGACATAGTAGGGTGTAACCAGCTGGATCAGCCAGAAGGTAAGCATAAAGAGATCTGGGATAAGTAATGCAGGAGTGTGGAGCTCTTTCCTGTGGCATATCTGGGTGAGCTCTGCAACCAAGTGCTTTTTTTCTTTTTGTTCTCCCCTTCATCCATGTCACTACCTTCCTCTTGAAGTCAAACATGTAACCTGGTCCACTGCTTTGGATTCTCTTTGACAACATGTGCTACTTAGTGATTTCTTGTCTTTCTACCTTGGTTTTCATGTTGTTCTCCTGCAGTCTGCACCAGAGCAGAGGACAACTGTGATTTCTGAGTCTTTGCACTCTGTCTTTTTCTGTCATCTAATGCAAGGCTCTGTCCTGTGTTGGAAGGATGTAGTGCAGTACTCTGTCAGGGTCACAGAGCACTGTCAGGCAACTAGGAAAGTGCGAAAGAAGGGAGAAGCTATAAACAAACCAGAGCTGGTTTTGTTTCTCTCTCCTCCTCCTGCATACAGGCTGTTTACTGTCATGCTGTCTCTAATTCTGCTGTTGTGCAGCGTCCCTTCGGGGAGAGACACCGCGCCTCTGGGTGTATAGCACCTATTGAAAAAAAAATCAAATCTGTCCAGGGCTGCAGCAGCAAATGCTAATGAATCAGGACATAGGAATGTATAAAATTTAAACTGCTTTTAGGAACGGCTGGTAGGGTGGCCTGGACTTTGCTCCTGAGGAAGGACATGAAATGCCTACGTAACCTTGTGTATGTCAACATTCATGCCTAGGGACAGAGCAGACCTCTGGAGAGCTAACTTTGGGCAGATAAAACACACTGTAAGCCTGTAAACTGCTGTGGGCAATGAAGCACTCAAACGGGAAGCAGAACTGCAGAGTGGCCATGCCTGACTTGCAAATGGCAACATGAACTGCATTTGAGGGAATCCTGCCCCAGGAGCTCTTGGTGAATGTAGGAGAATTTGTGTGCCTGCCTCTGCTTACCTCAGGTCTGCTTCGCCTCCTGGCAGTCTGCAGTCCCAGGCCTTGTCCTAAAGATGTAAGAGCATGCAGCAGTCATGGCTGGTGTCTCTTCATACCTGCTTTTTTAGAGAGGACCTGGGGGCTTTCTTTCTTAGCAGGCTCTCAAAATTTACCCACCTCATAGCTGCTATTCTGCATGACTTAGAGATATTCCTGGTCTAGATTGCTATGTCAAGCTTTCTAATTAAACTTTACATTTTCTGCTTTTTCTACCTATTTTATCTCCCTCTCATTTCTCATCATATCTCATTTTTCTAGATGTGGGGGGGAGGGGGAAGGAGGGAAGGAGCATCTCTCTGTGTTTGCATTATACATCTTATGCTAATCTTAGGTTCTCTGTAACCTCACTAACAGCAGCAAGTTGGTGCTGTAAATATCTGTAAATATTTATGATATTAGTGTTTTATCTACCAAAGAAGTGGAATGGTGGTTTATATCATCTAGATACTTTAGACTACAGATATTTAATCCTTGTCTACCTGCTTTATCCAGATAATGTCTATGTGTGGTTCTATTGATCCTATTGTTTAGCTGTTCTTGATTTTTGTCAGTCAAGACAGTGATATCTGAATGTAGCACACTAGTTAAAGATTGATCTTCTTTCCTCTTAGATTTGTTTGAATCCTTTCTTATCTTTAACCTATTACCACTGTAGCACTACTAGGTATTCAGATAATGGACTAAATGATTAACAAAACTTGACAAAATCATATTTCTTCTACATAATCTTCAAGTCTTGCAAAAGCCAAGACTGGTTTAGTTTTATCTGGAACTTTTGGAAAAGAAATGCTCCTCACTCATGCACCATGTCTG
Source organism: Aythya fuligula (assembly GCF_009819795.1). Classification (NCBI taxonomy): domain Eukaryota; kingdom Metazoa; phylum Chordata; class Aves; order Anseriformes; family Anatidae; genus Aythya; species Aythya fuligula. The sequence goes on from NC_045565.1 coordinate 18,161,244, forward strand.
ATACTGCTGTCTTCTTCACTGTTCTCAGAGCTGCTTTTGCACTGTGAGCATTTGGGATCTGCTTCTTGCTGCATTCAATAGAGAAGCAAATCGTACTCATCAGCATGCAATTCCTCCCGCACATGTTTTTCATCCACTCTCTTGCTGGCTTGAGTCCCTGAAATGTTTTACGAGCTTTATGAAATTCAGCATTAGGTGGGATTAAAACAACCTGGATCCTCAGGACAATGAAGGCAGCAGCCCAAGGAAAGCAATGAAGAAACAGACCTGAAAAATTTCTGTCTGGCAATTCTGCTAGACAAAGCTGTTTCTGAGTTAAGTGGTGGCAAGCCGAGGCCCAAGTGTAAAGCTGGACTAGAGGGAACCCCCACCACCCTCTTCAATCAGATGTTTTTGCAAACCTGTGCCTCAAGCTGCAGGAAGGAGGGAAGAAGAGGCCAGGACTGGACCTTCAACAGAGAGATGAACACATAGTACTTGGCAACATCTCCACTCTGTGTGCTGGGGCACATGCAGGACATGTCTAGTGTGACCAGATCCCCTAAGAAAGGAACAATGTTTAAATTAGCTTCAAACGAGAATAATTCTTTTCAGCAGGACTCCTCTAAGCCTGACTTCCTGCCAGGTTCCCTTCCCCATGTTCAGGATCAGGGTCTCTCCTGCTCTGCAACCTTGTAGTAACAAACAGGTCAGAAACTCAAGGCAGCATCATCTAAGAAGCAAGAATGAAGACCCAAAACATGTGCTAAAACCTGCATGGGATTTAACACATGGCCCAGGCTCATCTTGCCTTGCTGCCATAGTGTATCAAGGCCAAGCTTGTAGCTGAATTTAAAATCTCTCAGTAAAAGTGACAAGGCTTTGTGGCTTGGTGCTTGCTAGAGATTTATGCTGGGCTAATAATACCTTGGTTGTCTTTCTTTGAAGACCACATCCTTTAATCAGAAGCAAAGACTGAGAATTTGCAAGGCAAATGCCCCTCTGTGTGGATGAGCATCAGAAAGCAAAAAGCACCAACCTACAAGTGGTTTGGTGAGAGAAAAATACAGTGTTTGATGTGAGGATCTCCTGGCTTGCTATGCGTATTTGTCTCAAGCCACCACTCTGGCCAACGGTTTCTGCTCCTGTGTGGACAGAAGTCTGCCTCAGCAGTGTTGTGATTCAGATCAACTGGGTCAGTAAAATGACACAGCAGAAAAATTCTCCCCTCCCTCGTTTCTTTCCTGTTGCTAGCTTAATTGCAGCCAGACCCAATTCCTGTGGTACGGTCAGATGTAAGAGGGCAGCTGAGGCACAGCCTGTGTGTGCACCCAGCAAGGGAGAGCTTTTGTCCTCCCCCAGGCTGCCCAGCTGGAGATGAAAAAGTCTGAGGATCAAAAGGCCCTTGAAGAAGCCCAGAAGACTGTCACTTCAGGAGTGGGCTAGAGGAAAGCAAGAGCCTCCAGCCAGATGCTTTAGTTGGCAGATCTGGTTCCTCCCCATATCTCAGTTCTGCATTTCTATGCCATTGGGATGTACTTAGGCACAGGGGCAGAGAAGTGGTTTGTTTTGTGTTTTTTTTTTTTTTTTTTTACATTCCACGAAGTGAAGGGAAGCAGCACCTCTGCCTGAAGAGCAGCCGAGTAACTGAAACCACCTGTCAAGAGAAACCCAAACCTCTAATTGTGCTACTTCAGAGAGCGCTTCTCCTGCACCACTGTGCAGGCACCATGTGGAGCAGCGAATTCGTGGCTCAGAAGAAGACTCCTGCTCCCAAGCACACCGGTTTCTTTTCTCACTGTCCCAGGCATGTGATGAGAGGGCTGTCACCACAGCACAGGGAGGGTGAGGGAGCGTTTATGATGGAAATACCCTTGGACACAGATGTGCATGCTTGGTGAAGCACTAGGACAAAAGTCTTCAGTGCACACAAATTTTTCTCAAAGGGGGAAGTTAAAGTGCAAACTAAACATGAACTTGAGCTGCTTCTGCCCCGCAGAGTGACTGCAAATAACATCCTTATTCAGCAAGCCTGAATCTTGAGTGTATCTATGGCAAAATTTGCCCTCTTGACAGATCTCTAAAACTGTTTCAGAACCCCCACAATCCCCGCTGTTCTTGACTCCTCTCAGCCCTGTAGAGCATTGCAGCTGCATGGAACGTGAGTACCTGTTTTGCTTACTGAGTCAGCATGTCTGCATACAGGTGATAAAGGCATGCATATAGGCAAGTATGCAGATAGGTGAACCTTTGGAGTTTTTTATTACTGGTATTTATTGAGTAGCTAGAGGCATGCTCCTGCTTATCTGACCCTCAAACCGTCAGCAAGAGCTGTTGTTAGGAAAATGCAATTCTGTACAGAGCTGCTGTGCAGAGGGTGGTCAAACCGGAGGCAATTGATAGCGTGACTTGACAGCGCTGATATAAATTATCTTTATAAACCAAAAAAGCAGGCCTTTCCTGCACTTGTAACTCCAAGGAGCCTGAGCAGAACAAGCTTATTTATAGTAAGACAATAGTGCTTGGGAACAGGAGGTTGAGGAGAAACTGTGACAGCAAACCAGCGGAAACCAATCTTCCTGCTTTCACACGTTCTTGGAGCCGGGGACACATGGCAGCGTGATGGATGACGGGTGACCAGGGAGGGCTGCCATGACCCCCCGGGGGGGTCACAGGGCCTCAGCAGGCGTGCAGCTAGGTGGTATTGTCTCAGTGTGGCACCCTCGAAAGGTGACACTGCCAGGACCATCCCTGAGCCCAGCTGAGGATTTCCAGAGAAATCCCCCCTGGGAGCAATAAGCCTTCCAGAGGGGTGAGGGAGGGAAGGAGGGAAATAGGGGGCTGCCCCCCACCCTCCAGCCGTTCCCTTCGATGGATGTGCATGGGCCGTGGACCACGTACCGGCCGCACCGCGGCGTTTTGGCAGCTTCCACTAAGAAAGCAAACCCTCGGCATCCCGGCGCCGGGGGGCTCCACCGCTCCGCCCCGCACCGCCGGTTCCCCTTGCGCGGCCCCCGGAGCGGGGGGCGGCCCGGCACGGCGGCACCGCCCCGGGACGGGACGGGACGGGACGGGACGGGACGGGACGGCTTCGCCGCCTTTGCCCGGGTCCCGGCGGGGGTTGCGTGAGAGCATCGGGCACTCCCCGCCACCGCTTTATATAACCCGCCGCCCGCACCCGGTTATAAAACGCCGCCGAGGCAGCGCCGCAGCCAGAGCCGCGTGTCCGCCGCCCGGAGCGCCTGGCGGCCCGGAGGTAACGGGCAGGGACCGGGAGCGGGGCAGGGACAGGGACAGGGACAGGGACCGGGAGCGCGGCAGGGACCTGGAACGGGACCGGGACCGGGACCCCGAGCCCCTGCGGGCGGCGCTGTCCCCGAGCGTTTTGGGGTGCGGTGCCGGTGCTGGTACCGGTGCCGGTACCGGGGTCGGGGGGTGGCTGCCCGCGGGGTGCTGCTGCCCGCGCCCACCTGTAGCCTCTGCCGGGCCGGCTGCATCCTTCTGTCATCCTCCCTCGTGCCCGCAGGGCGCTGGCAAGGTGGAGCGGTGCTTATCGGTAACCCTGCAAAAACACGTATAGAAGGGTTCGTAAAGGGAGCCTTTACAACCTCTGGGGTTGTAAAGGGAGGAACCTGGCTATCCGAAGCACATGTGAGGTTTACAAACAGTCGAATGTTCAAAAGTCTAACCGGGTCTTTGCCCTTGCTGTCGTGGTCATCTTTTTTTTTTTTTTTTTTTTTCCCTCGAATGTGTTGTGCAACCTTTATATATAAGCCTTCTCTTGCTGATGTAAGCAGCAGATCCTTTCTTGCTTCCCACAGGCAAGGCTTTCCCAGGGGTCACCAGCCACAGGATGCATCCAAGTTAAACAACCCTTCCTCTTCTCCCCCCTGTCACTCTTCCTTTACTTATAAAGAAATAAAAACTACTATGATTTCTTGAGCTTTCATAGAATGATTGATGTTAGAAGGGACCTCCGGAGGTCATCTGGTCCAACCCTCTGCTCAGGCAGGGCCACCAATAGCTGGTTGCCCAGGGCAGTGTCCAAGCGACTTTAAGTGATAGGAAAGGGATAGTTTCTGTTTTCTGTTTGTTTGTTTGTTTTGTTTGTTTGTTTTGTTTTTGTTGTCTTTGTTTTTTAACCTGGCTCTTGGAGTTCCCATTTCTTAAGAGTGAGACCATCTCACCTCCTGAGCTATCTGTTGCTTCTGCAGTGATTGGTCCTATTGGTTTTCACCATCTCAGTCCTGGAGGGAAAATGGTGGGAAAAGGGTGTTTTGTGGGTGCAGATGGCAGGAAAAAGATCACTTGTGGAATACATCTGCCTTCCCATAAAACTCAGATAATCAGCAGCAGATGTCTTTGTGCATGGTTCTTTCTCCTCATTCATTATCCTGGTGACAGTCTTGGCTTTCCACACAATCACAGTAACTTTTTAAGCTTTCCAACAAACACCTTTGTGCCAGCAGCTAAAAGGGAAGTAAATGATTAGACTAGTTTGTGTTATTTTAACCTGTTCCCTTCAGTTTCTGGAAAGGGCATGTCGTGTTTCCCATCTTCCTTGCTGTGATTGCCTGGAAAGGGGACAAGAAGGTTTTTGGTTGTGAGGTCACCTGGATAAAAGGCAGGGTGCAGGCTAAGCTCAACCCTTGCCTGGGCTGCAGAACGTGTGGACTGCAGGGTTTCCAAGTTCTTCCCATGCAATGTCAAGACAAGAAGTTTAAACCTTTATTTTTCTATTTTTTAAACGAGAGAAGGGGTTCAAACTTGGTCTCAGTCATTTACAGCAGCAGAAAGTGAAGCACCCCCTTGACAAAATAGCTCTGTTGCTATGACTACTGAGGGAAGCAGTGTTAATGGTTATGGCAGTATTAATACTTTTCCTGCTGTGTAGGTGCTGCTGCATGGGCAAGGAGAACAGCTCTTTCCCTTTGCTGGTCTCATGCCCTTCCTTCCAGGTGCTTCCATCCTGCGCTACAGAAGCAGCTTATCTGCTGGAACTGGGATGGCTTATAACTTTCCCCATGATTTCAAACAGATACCATATTTAATTTTCCGTAATATACCCATTTATACCCTTCTTTTCTTTACTGTGGGATGTACCTGTGGGAGAAGGGAATACTGCCGTTCTTCAAAATGAATTGTGCTTGCAGACAAATCCAAGCTTCTCTTCCTCCTTGTAGCTGTGAAGCATCTTGATACTGGCATGACTGAAACATGCTAAGCGATATGTATAACTGCATTTTAATCAAATTGATATCACTGAAACAAACTCGTGCCAGCAAATAAGGTTTTCTCTTCTGTCTTTGTGGGGGTATGAAGCGGATTAAGCATGTTCTACCTGATGGAGGGGAGCTTCAGTCTCTTTAGCTTAAGCATAGCGGCTTGCATCTGTAGCCCCCACTGTGTCAAGCAAGGCATTGACCATCACAAACAGGCTTGGTTTTTACCTCATCGGATGTTCTTTGAACTAGTGTCACTTCTTCAAGAACATCCATGTCTTGTTCCTAAAGGCTGCGTGCATTGTTCTAAGTGTTTCCATGCCTTTGGGGACTACTGGATGTCTTCCAGTGCGGATGTCCATCCTTTTGGAAACTTGGCACTTGTAAGAACTGGAGTGGTGTGCATGAACGTGCTTTTTCAGGACACCTTCTGCAGACCTCTTTGCTCACGTGTCTTCTTCCCTGAGTGTTTTTGTGTTCTTTGTCTCAGTAGATGGGAACTGTCCAAAACAACAGCAGCCCCAAAAATCTTCATGCAGTGGAGTTCGACCTGTGCAACAAGGACACAATGGCAGACACATTTGATCACAGCATCATTTCTGTTGGAGAAGAGGAAGGAGCAGGCAATTTCCAACGTTCTCTTCCAACACGGGAGTCCCTCCGATCCCCTCGGGGCTCTGTCGTGAGTTTCCATAACATCCAGTACTCCGTTAAGCAGTCCAGTGGATTCCTGTGTAGACGGAAGACTGTGGAAAAGAAGATCCTTCAAAATGTTTAGTAAGTTCCTAACTAGAACTGTCAAGTCAACTAACTAGAACTTGACCTAACTAGACCTAACTGACGTAACTAGGAATTAATCTGCTGCTGTGAATCAGTGACCTGAGTGTCACTTTCCAGATTCAGCTGTACTGTACTGTTGTACTGACTACCCTCCTGTCTGCCGTTCATGTGAGCACTTGCTAATTTGCCTTAGGCATAACAATTAGGATATAACTGGAGCAGTTTCAGATCTAGGCAGATTAGGACCAAACTTGTGTGAACTCTTCTGCCAGAAGATCTGAAGGTTTCCTTAACTATGGACTGAGCTGTGGTGGGAGGAAATAAGTAACAGAGGGGAATTGTTTCTTCTTTTCCAGACCCAGCTCAGCTGGGAAGATGCATAATTTGCCTTTTGTAGGTTGCTCTGCATGTCCAGCTCTGATTTTGTTCTGAGTGGCAGTTTGGGACAAGAAAGGAAAATGCTTACTGATTTCACATTTAAGGAGAAGTTCCTAATAATCTTGAATTTTTTCTTTCAACAATTCTGAAAATGTCAATAATTTTGTTCACATCTGACTTCTACTATGAGCTGCATGTGAACAGTCCTGCATTTGGGAATAACTCTTTCCTTCTTTCAGTGGCATTATGAAGCCAGGCTTGAATGCTATCCTGGGGCCAACAGGGAGCGGTAAATCTTCGTGAGTACTTTCTTTTGCTCTTTAAATGGGCAGTCAGCTGCTCAAAGGGGTTGTGGGACTGTTAGGGTTGGGGAAGATATGAGGGAGCCCCAAGCTTAGACTTGCATGTGCCTGGGAGAAATCTGGAGATGCAGCCAGACCTCCTGTCCCTTTGATGTTGGCTTTGCTCGAGTTCTAGCCCTGCAGTGGTGTCACGCCCCTCATCTGCTCCAGCTGACGATCCATATTACTGCTTTCATCGTTAATGGTGGCCAGAGCGAAGATACCAGGCTGAACTGGGGTGACTGAAGCTCAGGTGTAGGCTTTGTCCCAGACCTGCCCTGGGGTGGGGATGAGGGCAAGGTCCCTCAGGGGCAGGAGGGAAGTCAACCTGGTGATGTTGCTGTAGCAAAACTTCCTCCGAGATGCAGGGTCAACCCCCCCGACTGCCAAGAATAGGGTAATGTCAGGCTGTAGGATACCTGCTGGGGATCATCACCCCAGCCTGGCTGTGTCCTGGTGGTGGGAGTGCACATGCTTGAAAACTTTGGATGAAAGCACTGAGAAGTACCTTGCAGGCTCTCTCCAGCCACTGCTGATGCTGTTTTCTCTCCTGTATAAAAATGTTAAGAGAGTGCTATGTCATTCTTCCTTTGAGACTGTCTTGGACAGGCAAATATGGCCAGGGTTCATGCAGGTGTGTTGTTGTGGTGACCCTTGATCTTCCCCTCTAAGGAGACTGCCAACTGATCAGGATGTTTGCAAGAGCCAGACCTCATTGGTATTTACATAGCTAGTAGACAGTCTGACCTCTAATTTGCAGTAAGGAGAAACCAGAGATATGTTAAACCAAAATGACTTTTTGAAATTAATCTTGACTGTAGTCTTGTTTATACCAATTTGGATTAATTTGCTTGAGATCAAAGTAGTTTCTTCTGTGCTCTCCTGGCTGGAGAGCAGACAGCAGCTGCTTGGCAGGGTGCTTTTGTGTGCACGTCTGAGATTAACTGTTAGCGTGGAGGCTGAGTTAATGTCTGTAGGGGGCTGATGGCTCTGAGGGTCTGTATATTGCAATACTGCTGTGGCATAGCTGGCACTTGAGAATCCTCCATCTGCATCAGGCTTTCTGTACAAAAAAATGAAGCCCCCAGAGCAGAGGAAGCCCCTTTCAGTGCCCTGTGTTTGGTCTGGAGCGTGCCATGAGCAGGCTGTAGCTGCAGTCCTGAGTGGTGGCACTCACCCAGTCAAACATAAAAGCAGTTGTCATGGCAAAACCTAACGTCTGGTGTCTGTCTGAAGTCTGCTAGATGTGCTGGCTGCCAGAAAGGACCCGGCAGGCCTGTCTGGAGAAGTGCTTATAGATGGCATCCCACAGCCTCCAAATTTCAAGTGCATCTCAGGATATGTCGTGCAGGTGAGTAAATGCCTTCAGCGGAGGCCTGGGAGACCTTGGGAGGGAAGAGCATAGGTTTTGGTGTAAAGCCTTTGAAAAGTGTCCTCCATGAGAAGAGGTGTATGTGTGGGGAACACATTGGATGGAGCTCACCACTACATGAATGAGAGAGAGCGTGGTCTTCCCTGGTGAGTGAGTAGGTCTGCTGTGGGAAGAGGAACAGCTTCTCAAAAAAGGCAGGGCTCTGTTGCATAAGATGAGAAAAGCATGGAGCAAAGATGAGCAAAAGCATGAAAACATTAAGTAAGGTAATGTTCAATGATCCCTACAGAGTCTAATTTGATAATTCAGGTGTTACAGTGTTGTCCTGTAACACTGAAAACAGAGGAGCAAACTTTTTGCTCCAGCCAAGTAAAGCGTGGAGGTGTTTGGCTTCCCAAACCTGCATGGGTGCCCAAGCCACCCGGCTACTGTGGCTTGTTTTTTTTTTTCTTTGTTTTTTGATCTCCTGAAGTTCCAGCAAGAGTTCTAAAAATAAAAAAAAAATAATTAAATTTAAAACAGGGATTGGTTGGTGGGAACCTCTCAACACCCGAAATCTCCTGTTGTAAAACTCAGTGGCAGTTCTAGTCAGCAGAGGTACCTTCAAGCTGTCCAACAATAATTCTAGGAAGTAAGCAGATCCTTACTGTTCTTCCTCTGATTCTGGCTGGCTGGGGCAGAGCTTCGTTCCACTCAGACAGGAAAAGCTGGCTGAATCTGCGGAAGTGGGTGGAGGCCTGGACCAATAATAGACCCTCACAGCCCTGGGGGAGCTGAGGAGAAGGGGATTCTTGGCAGTTATATGAGCCTCTAAATCTGGAATCCATCCAGGCTTCTGCCTGCAGGCAGATACAAAATATGCAGCCTTTCTGAAAGCTGACAGCTGGGGGGCTTTTGAGAGGATGCATGTGACAAGACTGGTGATAAATCTTGGTGCTGCAGGTTAAAGATCCCCAAATCCTCATAAATGGCCAGGAAGTTTCTTGCAAGTGTTCCCAGTTTGAGACATCTGTTTCTCCAATGTCAAAAGCAAACAAATGAAACCTTGAAATGATTGGCAACTGGGCAAGACATTAAACAGTTGCTCTCCCCTCCCACCCCTGTGCACTACTCCCTATATTGATAAAAATGACCCAAAGAGTCATAACAAACTGAAGGCTAAATGCATACATATTTAATGTATTATCTATTCTATGCAGATGGGTGTGTAAACCTGCTAAGTCATGTGTTATCACTATTAAACTGCTAATGGTCTCTGCACTCACATCTTGCAAATGCTGAGCACCGGCAGCAGAAACAGCTACCTGCTCTGCCTCACTATAGCTTGTAAGGAAAGTGCACTTCCAGAACAGTATAGTACCATCTGCACTTACACTCCTGAGCCTGAAAGCTGCATTCTCCCTTTGACTTTTGAGTGGTCTTGAATTCTGTGTTCTATATGCTTTGAAGCAGGAGTTGTCACTCAGTCCAGTTTCCCCCGTGGTCCACAAACAGCTTATCCAGTAACTGCCACCACAGGGACTCCAGTGCCCAGTCAGGTAGCTGAGAGTGAGGCTTTTCAGCTGTCAATTTGTGCTGCTTTCAGGATGATGTTGTCATGGGCACCATGACAGTGAGGGAGAACCTGCACTTCTCTGCTGCCCTGCGACTCCCCAGCTCCATCAGCTTTCAGGAGAAGGAAGAGCGAGTCACCCAGATAATCAGCGAGCTGGGATTGAGCAAAGTGGCTAATTCTAAGGTGAGCAGTGAGAATATCCATTTTAGAAATCTTGCTACCTCTGGAAATTAAGCTACTTGACTCTGGGCTGTATGGACTATGTAGCATAGCTACACTAAGCTAAGCAGGAATCTGAAAAGATCATAATACACACAGGAAATCACTCCAGCTCAGGAGGTAGCTTGGAAAGAGGTATGTGTATTTGTTACTAAACAGGGAAGATTTTGGGCCACATCCAGCATGTTGTATAAGCAGAGGGGAAAAAGTTGACTAGTCATAGCACCTTGGAACGCTGCGTGGTGGCTTCCTGGCTTTGTAGGACAAGACAGGGGAATTGTTTTTACCATGCTGAACGCTATGCGGGTGGGAAACTGGGCTGTGATGGAGGAGTTCTGTGCAGAGCTTGCTCCTCCCAGCTGCATTTGTACTCTTATTTTAACTTTATATTACTTATCCCCACTTACTTGGGTAGCAGGTGAGCTACCCATGCAAGGCATCCCCGATTACCAAAGTTGTCTCTGGTTGTTCTGGCCTCCTCATGGCTCTTGTCAGTGTCATCTTTGTTTCCCGATGCCAAAGGTGTCTGGCACTACTAAAAATCACACTGTCTGCTCACTGCTACACGGTCCCTCACAGTGCCCTTTGAATCAGACCCATCATCTGCTGCTGGCTCTGAGAGTCCACTGATGGGAAACTGAAAATGAAAAGGTCTGCTTTTCATGGGTTTGGTGAGCCTTGAATTCCAGAACAAATAGTTGCAAATGCCTGACTTCTTCTGCTTGTAGGTAGGAACTGAATTGATCCGGGGAGTGTCCGGAGGGGAGCGGAAGAGAACCAACATTGGGATGGAGCTCATCACAGAGCCACCAGTTCTTTTTCTGGATGAGCCAACAACTGGCCTTGATGCCAGCACAGCCAACGCTGTTCTCATCCTCCTGAAGAAGTAAGAGTTGATTCCTCAGGGCTCTGCTGAAATTTCTTTGCTATCTCATTATTTAAAAAAGGAATGTTGCTATGACTTAGTAGCTACAATGTTTGTGGTATGTGTTTGTTGTTTTTTTTTCTTAAAGCTAGACTAGCAGACTCAGAAGTGGTTGTAAACTCTTTATCTGGGTCTTGTCCAAAGCTTTTTGAAGTTGATGGGAATCTTTCCACAGCAAGCATTGGACTGGAGCCCAAAAAGCAGATGTAGCTTGGACAGCTTCCCTTTGCCACAGAGAGGGGTGGACTGTGAGGTCAAGCCTTGTAATCATAGTTTATTGGCCTTCCAGCTGAGCCTATTACAAAAGCTTTTCCTCTGTTATGACAATGGCCTGTAACTCAGATCCAACTTCACCTGCATTTTTGCCCTCAGTGCTCCCTGTTATCTGCTTTGGAGATGAACTATCTTCTGCTGCAAAGAGGTCCAAATGAGGCTCATGTAATGAGAATGAGTTCCTAACACTCCTCCTGTGTTTGTGGCATATTGTCTGATTTTGTCCAGGGGTACCTCTTACCCTGCTGCTTGTGGATAGAGGGTCTTAATCACGGGAGATACTTGTTGGGCATCAGTGACAAAGCATTGAAAAAGCATCTGACAAACCTGAAGAAAAACTAGTTTTGACTGCTGTAAAGAGTACGTCCTCAGCAGAGCTAGGAGAAACCTCAGCTGACCAGACTTCAGCAGCCTGCTGTGTAAAGCCTGGCTATGCCACTGAGTGCAATGGGACCTTTCCTGTTAGCCACGCTGAAACCTGGTACAGAAAACTTATAACGAGGATTTATATACAGCTGTGGTTAACCTTTGTGCTTAACCTTTGCTAGCCACAGACAACATAACATTCTGCCTACCTGGACTGCAGCAAGTCTCTTGTAATGATGGGTGCTTGAAGGTCTTGCAGGCAGCATCTGACATGGTGAGAGAGAAGTAGGAACTAGAACTTTAATGGATTGAGACTCTAGCAAGCTGACAAGCTTTTGTCTTGGATTTGGATGCTTATATTTTGCTTCAGCTAATATGACTATTTTGAATTGCAAAGTGTGGTGTATTTGGGAGAATTTTTGTTTCTATTTCAGGCTCTCTAGAAGAGGCCGAACCATCATATTTTCCATCCATCAGCCCCGCTATTCCATATTCAAGCTGTTTGACAGCCTGACGTTACTGGCCTTGGGGAAGGTGCTGTACCATGGTCCTGCAAATCAGGCCCTGGACTATTTTAGTTCTATTGGTAAGCTTTCTGTGCCAAGAGTAACATTAATCAGCTACCAAGCTTAAACTGTCAGTAGGTTCTTACCCTTGTGCTTGATAAAACTCTTGTGCTATTTTATCACTACAATACTGTAGGCTGTACATAGACAATCCGAATAGTGTTGGGTTAGAATTAGAAAACATGAAATAATAAAAATAAAAAAGGTAGAATAGAGCACAGCCGTCTCTTGCCTTTGTTTTGACTTGTACCAGGCCAAAGAAACAAAATTGCTTGGACATTTAGAAGCATGATGCACAACAGACAAGATGATGCTCCTAGTTCTGCCAAGCCTAGATGGCAGACCCGGTCAGTTTTGAACCACAGCCTGCAGATTGGCAGCAATCTGCAGAGGCTGATCCAAGAATCTGCTCTAGTCTGAACATAGGTGGGTGACTGAATGGGCAAAACCATGGTGTGACTTAAGTTGGATTAATAATAGCAGTGTTGGTTGGTTGTCCCCTCTACTGATAAGGAGGATGAGGGTTTCTGACTATAATGGACAGAGAACATGGAGTGAATTCCCAGTATAGATGCAGTCATGGACATTGGATTGCAAGCTTTGATTGCAAGCTTTTTTCACTGGGAAGGAGCCAAGAGTTGTCCATGCTGAGCTCTGTAGAAAGAAGCAAGCTGAAGATTTCTCCTTATCTGAAATCAGTGAGGAATAAGCAGCTCTGAAACTCTGTATAGATACCTCAGTTTCACCATCTGCCAAATCCTGCCCATTCTACTGTTGTAAACTAATGTTCATGAAAAGCAGTGAAGCAGTGGTTTTCTCTCATAGCAGGGTGATATAGTATTAAACCTCACTTTTCAAGCTGTGCTCTGTGTAGTACAAACATGTTGTTGTATGGGTTTTGTTTATTTATTTATTTTTAAGGATATGAATGTGAACCCTTTAACAACCCAGCTGACTTCTTCCTTGATATCATAAATGGTGATTCAACTGCTGTAGCAGCGAACAAGGAAGTTAATGAACCCGTGGACACAGGAAAAGGTAACTTGTCAAGGAGAAACCCACCTGGGTTAAACGTAGTTATGGCAAGCTTTCATTCTCTGTGTTTTCTCCATTCTAAAGACACTTTACTATCTTTTTATTTTTCCTACTAATAGATAAACTTTGCTTTGGGCTTGTTTCAAGATCTCAGAAGACTTAAAAGGGATTTTTTTCTTCCTTCAGTAATATAGGAGGACAGTGATAGATATTAGTTGTCTGCAAAATGTAGGAAAGACAGAAAAACTAGAATTGCTTAGTCTCAAGAAATAGCTGAGAAAAGAAGACAAGCTTTCAGTCATGTAAGGGGCTGCCATATGGAAGAAGACAGATAGGCCTAAGAGTAATAGATTTATGTGGCATCAAGAATGATTAGATAGAACTACACGTGAAAACAAATTCTCTAACAATATTGTGAGTGAATGTTGGAAGATTTGTCTGGGGATGCTTTAGCATATCCATGACTGAAGGATTTTAAGGGAACAGTGTTCATAGTGATGCCTTTTGGGAAACGGATCATGGCAAATCATTGATTTCCCAAAAATCCCATGAAGGTTTTCTAATGGCTTATTCTAAGACTGTGGCCATGTTTATGCCACAAAGAACACGCAGATGATCCAGGCTGGATTAAAACTGCAAGGAAACCCTCTCACTCAAGCTCTTCTCTTAAGCTCAGAGCTACAGTTTGAATTATTCAAATTCTCTGGCTATTCCTGATCATATCTTTGTCCAGCCTCCAGAGCAGACCCATGTTGATGGGCCATGTTTGAAGATAGGGGTTCATGGGGAATCACAAGCCGTATCTTGTCTTTGCCACTTAGAGGTAAACAGTGAAAATGGAGCAGTGGAACAGAATGTGGTCAGCAGTGTGGTGGATGTGCTACACCAGAAGTACCTCAACTCCAGCCTGTACCAGAGCACAAAGGAAGCGCTGGCAAAAGTGGAGCTGGGACGGGGAAGCAATCATAAAATATCCAAGCAAGGGCACGAGATTACCTATGCAAATGGATTCTTCACCCAGCTGTACTGGGTGTCCAAGCGTTCCCTGAAAAACCTCATCAGGAACCCACAGGCCTCTGTTGCACAGGTTGGTAACAATTGTTAGAAGTCTCAGACTTCTGATTTCAGTCCCACAGTCTGAAGTTTGTTGAGCACACTTCTGTTTTCAAAGTCAGGGGAACAGAAAAGTCATGTACCACTACCACTCAGGTTGTTGCCTTTGGAAAAAAAAAATAGCAGAAGGACTACGGCACTGAATACTGGGGAGTGGGGGAAATGCTCCATTATCTGGTTCCCATGGGGAGCTTCGAGGGAGACATAGATCTTGAGGCTTACTTGACATTTCAAGCTGGGATGTTCTTTGAGTGTGCTTCTGCTAGCTTTTACGAGCTAAAGATCAAAGGAAGGAGAAAAGGGAAAAGGATAAACCACGACAATTTGGCTAAAGGTTTTTAATTGTATGTGTTTTATGTTTACATGGATTCACACTGCAAAGTTTTAGGTAGGCATGAATGTTAAACCCTGTATATACCTTAATGACCATCTAGTGCTTTGTCCCTGTTTGCCCATCTGAAGGACTCCATTCTCCCTTTCCTCTTTTCACTTCCAGATTGCAGTGACGATAATTCTAGCCTTGGTTGTGGGGGCCATTTTTTTTGGTGTAAAACTGGATCAAAGTGGCATTCAGAATCGGTAAGTTGGAAAGATGCAGCTTGCTCATTTCTGTGCTGATAGACCACAGGTTTCAGCCACAAGAAAGGCTCTGGTCTCTGCTTGGACCACAAAGGCGGCTTGGGTTCACCAGCCTGAACACCCTGCAGAATGGTACTATCAGAGGTCCTAAAGGACCCACAGTTCCATTGGGCTTCCACATGTCTGAAGGAGATGTGCAGGTGAAGACAAAGGAATAAACCTGACTTTGCAGCTAAGATCTACAGTAGCACAATTAAACCTCTCTGTTCTATGGACAGAGACAGAAAAGTGCTGACTTGAACTTGGCTGTTTCTTCACTTCTTGACTTCTGTTTTGTCTTTCTAGTGTTGGATCCTTGTTTTTTGTCACCACAAACCAATGCTTTTCCAGTGTCTCTGCAATTGAGTTGTTCATCAGAGACAAGAAACTATTTGTGTAAGTAGAGATGTTCTTGGACTGTTTCCTACCCTGCAGTGAGGGGGGGAAATATCTTAAAAGCTAACAAAAAATATTTCTACCAACGAGGACTTGAGAGTTGATTTCTTCTTCCAACATCAGGATGCAATAGTAGTGCTAAATCAGTCAGTAAAGCAAGGAGCTCAAATGCTAAGAAGTGAGGGAAGGAAGGGAGAAGTAAAATGCTTTTACTTGCTTGCTGTATCACGGTTTACCAAGAAGTGCTTTTTCCACTTCTGGTAACAGCCTGTTCTTGAAGTCTGCATGTGAATCCTGAAGATTGTGAACCCTGCCTGCCCTCTTGCTGGCCTGGTTGAAACAGGGTTTTGCAGTGGTCCCAAAGTGGTAAGACTGTGCAAAGATGAAGGGGGAGTTCTTAGAAAATCTTCTCAATGGATGAGCAGAAGAAAAGGGCTGCTGACTGGCTTACAAGATATTTTTAACAATCAAGTATATCTGTCTATATATATATGTATATTAAATGCATATATAAATGTGTGTATGTATATGTGTGCATAAAGAAGTGTGTATATATACATGTTGAAAACATGGTTTGGAATAGCCTCCAGCTCATGGGATGAAAGGGCAAAAGACATGCAGTAAAAAGGAAAACAGAGATTTGTGCCTGGAAAATGAGTGTTGTGTTTTTGTGAGGCACTAGTTTAGATGTGCACATGACCACTGGCAGCTTACTCAGAACTGCTTAGTACTACCCCTAACAGCTGCTCAGGAATGAATCTCTGACATTTCTTGCTAGTCTGGCCTGCTTACTCTTGGTGGGGATTCTGGCACCTCACCACTTGAGTCTTTCCATGAGCTCCATTATGCAGCAAGGCAATCATAATGATATTTAATTGCCCTGTGAACTGGAGGTGAGTTAATGTCCTACAGGTGTTTTCTCATTCTTGGCTATCATTCCTTCTCCCTTAGAAACAGTTGTATGAGATAGCTGTGGATAAACTGTTCCTCCAGTTAATCTCATACTTTCCCCTGCTCTTGTGTTTAGGATCATTCTCTTTGAACAGAGCTTTAGGAGCCTTTTTCCAATATGCTATTTAGTAGTCTAAATCATTCTCATTCATCTTCTCAGAGTGCTCCCAGCATTGCTGCAGGGCCTGTGAGATAGATCAGCCCTTACTTTGGAGTGGGAAGTGGCAGCACAGAGAAAATAATCAACTTGCATATAGAGGAGTCAGTGGTAGAAAGAACAAACTGAATCAGGATAAACCAGACACATATACCGAACCTGTTTCCTAGATAACCTCTAAACCTGTAAAACTTGCCTCCTTCCTGTCCTCACAGTCATCAGTACACCAGTGGATATTACCGTGTGTCTGCCTACTTCCTGGCCTTGATGATAGGAGATCTACTGCCCATGAGAACTGCTCCAGCCATAATATTCTCATGCATCACTTACTGGATGATTGGTAATGAACTGATGCTTTCATTGAACCTGTCGTCTTCTAACACGTTTGATTTCTGACTTAGCCAAAGTTTATTTTGTTTATCTAAATTGAAACTGGTTGAACCCTCAGCTGATTTTAAGTGCTTGGCATCATAACTTCTGAAGACTCTGGAGCAGGGGCAGAGACACCAGCAATCAGAGATGGGGACCTGCTTGTCCATGTCTTTTGGTACTGCTTTAGAGCATTCACAGTTGCTGCCAACTCCAGACTCAGCCTTTCTTCCTCCTTTTCATGTCTTGTGTAGGAGCCCGAGGGTACCTCTCCGAAGTTCGTGATGTGGCTATTAACTGGACTTTTTCTTTCTGCTTTTTGACAGGATACCAAGCTGTTGCAGGCCGATTCTTCTTCTTCATGCTGGCGCTGATACTGGTGTCGTACACTGCCACAGCCATGTCTCTGGCTATCAGTGCTGGGATGGAAGTGGTGGCTGTGGCGAATCTGCTCATCACTATTTGTTTTGTCCTGATGCTTGTAAGTACATAAGATGCACAGATGGATTTAGGAGACAGGCTCTCTACAGGAATGGGTCCAGTAGCTTGTTACTCTCTGCCTGCAATTTTACTGATGCTGTAGTCAGACTTCAGTCAGTCTGCTAAATTGTAATCTAAGGGTCAAACCTTTGCTCAAATGCAGTTCTGTAGGTGTGGTGTCACCAGAGCTGTGCTAAAAGTGTGCCTCAAAAAGGTGTTTTTGTAAATTGTCCTTAGAAAAAAAAGGACAGTATTACAAATCTAAGTGATCAACTAGATTGCTTAAAAGGAAAAAGGTTGAAATAAACTTTAGATTAGCTGATTTTGTTGCAGTAACTTGGCTGCCCAGTGGGGTTTGCAGGAATGACATGGTTTGCAGTAAACTGTTTGTGACTCATCAGTCTCTTTTGTTCTCTTTCAGATCTTTTCAGGTCTTCTAGTAAACCTCCCTTCTGTAATGGGCTGGCTGAACTGGCTCAAGTACTTCAGCATCCCTCGATATGGCCTCACTGTGAGTAGAATGTAGCATTGGTCTCCTGTGAGTAGTGGCTACCATGCTGCATCCTGGGGAGGTTTTGTGTATAAATGCAGTTCTCTTAAAAGTCTAGCTTGGTTTCTTTCCTCACATGAACATGGTGAAAGAAAAAACCAGCCATCCTCAAAAAGGAAGAAAAGTTAATCTATGTAAAAGGTGAAAGCCTTAAAGACTGAACAATTAATTTGTGCCACAATGTTAGTACTGTTTTGACAGCAGCAGAGCAAACTGCCCAGTGAGGCGCTAATTCCTAACCTGAATAGCTGACTCCTCCTGCTTCATAGTGCTGGTGCTGGGGTGTCACTATGCAGCCATATGGTTTTCTGGGAGAGGAGATTGACTCAGATAAAGGTGGATAAATGGGGTCTTGTAGCTGGCAAGACAGAAACCCATGGCTAAATCACTGAAATATAACTCTGAAGTTACAGATTCAGACACCAAATCATCCTGCATGTAGACGTTGGAGCAGTTCCTTGGAAAGTTAGTGGTTAAGAGATTCAGAATAAGTGCTGAGAAGTAACTTTTCTGGGCCACTCAGTTCACACCTAAAAGTAACATGATTCCAAGAGTGGTGATATATATCTTCTAATAATCAAGCACCTTGAAGGTGTTTCAGCTTTAGCACCCCAAGTCACTAGCTCTTTGTAAAAAACTGCTGTCTGCCTCTTTCCCTAGGCTCTTCAAGTGAATGAGTTTAGGGGTCTCTACTTCTGTGGTGAGAAGGATCCAAATGTTACAGTGTCTGTGGGAGATGCAGGCAGTTGTCCTTCAGTTACTTCAGGAGAAATGTAAGTCTTTACCTTATGACTGTTCTTGGGTCTGAATTGTAATGGCTTGCTAAAGGACAAGTCAGACTATTTCAGAGCTTACAATTACCCAGAGAATAAGTGTTTGTGAGAGTAAGTGAACTGTTTCTATAGCTTTTGGGCCCCAAACCCCTGCTGTGGACCTCCAGTTACTGATGCATAAAACTAAATATTTTTATATGTATCATAGTCTGATGTGGTTCTGAGGCTTGCTCATAAACTGCCAGTTATCCGTAAGAAACAATTATGATGCTATCGAATCATCTGAAAAATTATGAGAACAAAAGATCCAGATTTGTCCCTTAAGCTTTATTTTTTCATGGTAAGTCACTCTATTTCCATCACCTCTGTCTTGCATAATTGTGGGTAGAGAAATCTTTGTATGACGGGAAAATAAAAGTAACCAACTGAAGACTTACAGTATCTTGCACCAGATATAATAAACTTCTGTCCCATGCTTTTCTGCAGGTGTTCTGGTGAAGCATACCTGTGCAGCCAAGGAATTGCACCTACCAACTGGGCAATGTGGGAAAACATAGTGGCTCTCTTCTGCATGACTGTTATCTTCCTCATCATTGCCTATGCCAAACTACGGTTTATGAAAAAGTTCACATAGATTCCTGCACTGCCTTGCTCTGCAACTTCTCAGGTCTTAAAACAGCAAAGCTTGTTAAAGCCTGCTGGAGGTTGCCAAAGATTTTAACTGACTCTTTAGTGGACTTAAGATGGAAATCCTGTCCCAGTGTTTCTGGACCATGATCTCCATATAATTGTATGATTTTGTTTTTTAAGAGGAAATGTATTACTGTAAGATTGCATAAATGATTTTTTTTTTTTTTTTGTAAGGGAATGTATTTGTCATAATTCTTAGGTGCTTATCAAACTGTTTATTATAGAGCTTCATTCTTCTGTGGCTAACTTTTACAAATATACACAAGGAAACATTTTCCTTTGAAAGTGTGAGCTTCTCCACCACATGGCATAAAGTAATGATGACATTTATGTGTCGATATGTTGCCTCTTGTTGGTGCCTGTCACACCTGAGGAGAGCCAGAAACCAATCAAAATGAGTTGGAGATGCATTCAAGGTTGACGTCTATACAGGGAATGTGCTCTCAGTGCCAGGCAAGAATTATACTTCTAGTAGCTCCTCTGTGGAAGATACTTGCAGAAGCAGCTTTTGCTGATGGCATCTAAACAGTGGTATAAGCCATGGAACCTAAGAGTGAGAAATATGATAACAGTTGTACTGTAAAAATGAATTCTATATTACTTAAGAAGGGATTTTGTTCCCCTCTTTTTTAATAAGTGAATAAAAACCTGTATGTATGGTAAATCTTTTTAGCAGGCTTCCTGTTTGGCTGTGCCATTTCTATATAGAGATGCATATATATATATACTATATATATACTATGCTATACTATATATATACTATGCTATACTATATATATATACTATGCCATGCTATATATATGCTATATATCAATGCTATATATAGTATAGCGTGTGTGTGTATATATATATATATACTATATATGATACTATGCACAGAGTAAGACACAGAGCTCCTGCTGTGCTAACTGCAGCAAAGCTTGACACAGCACAGCCTGCAGCATGCCAGCAGCTGTCCCCTTACAACCCCAGCTTTGAGGCTGCACGAAGCCCCTCACACGGCAGCGCAGCTGCTACGCCAAGGAAAACGCTGCCAGCATGTGCTGGGGACGGCTGTGCGAGCCGCAACCCTTGGAACTGGGCTGCCCTGTCAAAGTGCAATAAACATTCGGGTTACGGTGTCCTCGGGGTACGGGGTACGGGGTACGGGGCCGGGGCCTCCCCTCACGCCGGGGGGCAGCAGCGCCCCCGCCGGGCAGCGCCCAGCGCTGCGAGAAGGCCTCGGCCCGCCCCGCTTCTCCAGGGCCGCGCCTGCGCCGCCATGGCGAGGGGCGGGACCGCGGCCTGGGTGAGGGCGACGGCGGCGGCGGCGGGGGCCGCGGCAGGGGCCTGTCGCCATGGCGACCGCGGCGGAGGGGCTGCCCGAGGCCGGCGCGCAGCCCGCCAAGCGTAAGGGGCCGGGGGTCGGGGGGGCTCCGTGGCGGCGGTGGGGCCGTGGTGGGGCGCTGCCTGCTCCCGGGGCTGTCTGTCCGTCCGTCCGTCCGATGGCAGCGAACTGCCATGGATCTGCGATCCCCCTACGGGCGGGGACTGGGCGTCTCTGCGTTCGGGCCGGGCAAACGCTGTCACAGGACAAAGAGCAAGCTGCCAGGTTGTGGGAGAGCAGAGCAGGGGCCGAGCGTGGTGGAGATGGGTTTCGAGGAGGGGAGCGCTGATCGTCGTTTGCCGTGGATGGCAATCCGTGTTTGTCCCTTGTGAAGCGGGCTTGGGGCAGTTTTTGTACGTTAAGGCAGCGACTAGAAATAAAAATCAATGTAATTGTGCACAAAGTTCTTAGAGGCGACGTCCCGCAGAAGTTCTCCACGTACTCCTTTGAGGCAGGGCTGATATTTGTAAATGCAGTCAGGCCAGGTGCCTTCCCCTTACGCATTTCCCAACGTATTACTGAAAAATAATCTTGATGTTTCTTTAAGGAAAAGGCTTGGTTTGTTCTCCTTTTGTGCAAAGTAGACAATTTATATGGAAAGTAGGCATAGTCAACAACAGCAACAAAACAACACCAACAAAAATAAAGCACTTGGACCTTTTCATTTTTATGTCTTGTTTCTGTACCTGCTAACCTTCTCTAACTCTGTAATGTGTGTGCCCTGATTAGAGGATCCTGCTGTTGAAACAGCAGAGGAAGCTAAGGAGCCCGCAGAAGCGGACATCAATGAACTATGTAAAGATATGTTCAGCAAAATGGCCACTTACTTAACAGGTGAACTGACAGGTAAGGCACTGCAGTACTGACAGGCAAGTACATTTTTGTTTCTTTTCATATTTTTTCCAGGAACTCTGTTGTGTTGCTTGTATAAACTATACCTATTTTATCATACCTGACAATGCTGGCAGTAACTGTTCTGTTCCTCATAGGTGCTTCACACACATATGTTTTAAAAATCAGCAGTCTTGTCCAACTGCTTTGAGCCTGTATCAGGCAATCATGTAATTATATAGGTTGGAAGGGACCTCTGTAGGTCATCTAATTAATTCTGCGTTAAAAGCAAGGGAAACTCAGCCGTTAGGTTACTTAAGTAGATACCTGTCTAGCTGAGATGCTTCATAAGGTTGATGATCTGTCTGATATGATCATCCTTTCACATTTCTGTGAATGTGTAGAAGATCTCTTATCTCTGTTAAACAGATAGGGAACTGCAGGAAGTGGAAACTTGCTAATTTATCTTCTGAATTTCACTGGATTCTGTCTTGAAAATCTGAATGAAAGTGACTTTGGTAAAACAGGCAAGGAAGTCTGTGAGACTGAAAAAAATTCAGGGATTGCCCAAAGCTCTATCAACCATTCTGATCTTTGAAGCATTCTTCCTTTATATGTTTTGCTGAATTGGAGCCTGTCTTTGGAATGACAGTTTCCTTCCACCTGAAGTTTCTCAAGTTTGCTTGTTTCTTGTTTGTTTGTTATTTTTTTTTTTAGAAAAAATTCATGAGTCCAATTGATTTTTACATTTCACAGAATGTCATTTCTTTTTGCACATCATTATACTAATGCCTCTACTACCACCTAAATTATTCTTCATTATATTTAGCTATTGTTTTGAAATTTCTTGTTCTCTAGAAGAGTCTGCATCCAGTTCAACCTGCATGAACATTAAAATGTACTCTGTTGTTTTTAAGCCACCAGTGAAGACTACAAACTCTTGGAAAACATGAACAAGTTGACTAGCTTGAAGTATCTAGAAATGAAAGATATTGCCATAAACATCAGTAGAAATCTGAAGGATTTAAATCAAAAATGTAAGTAAACCAAATAAGGGAGGGGTATAATTAACTATAGACTTGTATGGGTAATTAAACATCTAAGATTTGATAGTTTACACTCCAATAGGCTCTCAGGGAAAGAAAACTCACTGAAATATACATGCTGTTAGACAATGCCAATCTTCTGTATATCTTTACAAAACTACAGTCTACATAGACTAGCATAAGAGAATTTATGTCCTGTTCTACCCCAAATTTTGGACTGATAGGGATTAAATAACAATTCTTTTGCTGCACATTGTTTTTCTATTTGTGTGGAGTCTAGCCAGTAAGCTTTTTCCAGTAATCCAGTCTAGCCTCTTAAGCTTTTTGTAAGTTGCTGGAATATGGCTATCAGCATCACCACTCAATTTTGGGGTAGGAAAAGGAAGGAGCTTTTGAAGTATTTTATCTGGAGAACATTATGAGAAATTCTTATGTTTGAAGTATGAACTGTTTCCTGGAATTGAATTAACAAGAACTAACAGCTTTGCTTTTTTTTTTTTTTTTTTTTAAAGATGCTGCTCTTCAGCCATATCTGGAACAAATCAACCTAATTGAGGAGCAGGTTGCAGCTCTGGAGCAAGCAGCTTATAAACTGGATGCATATTCCAAAAAACTTGGTAACTATTATCTTCTACTGTTACTACCTAGCAACATATTCTCTTATAAGGAGATTTCCCAAGACAAAGTAAACTCTTACTTTATTTAACAAGTCTGAGTGGCAGAGTTGCCCCTGCAGCATAGTGTTGATCCACTTCCAGTTAATGAACATTAGAAATGTGTGTGAAGTGGTAAGAGTTGATAAAAGATTAATATATCAAATTACATGGAGATAAAATACAGGTATTATTGAACTACAACTTGTTAATGAAGCTTGATTTCTTTTTTGCAGTGTGCACTGATGCAAAGTTTAAAGATAGATATTTAATCCCACAAATAGAGATTTATTAAGTTCCACCAGGCACCCAAGTCTTCTTGGCTTAAGTTAGTACGAGTTGTCTGACTTAAGCACCTAGATCTTGACAATCCCATTTTTCAATTAGATTTGCCTAAGTACTTTAGGAAAAAATGGTCTCAAGTGATTTCTTTAAATTAACTTGGTTGTAAGATGTCTTGTATTGCTGCATACAAGATTTAAGATTTTTACCTATTGAGTCCTAAAATACTGTTATTTTTCCTCTTGCAGAAGCCAAGTACAAAAAACTGGAGAAACGATGAAATTACAACAATCTTTAAGTTGGATTTTAAGTTGGACTTAAGTTGGGGTATGAGTCAGACTGATCCCTGCTTAAGTTACACAACACCAGTTTTATATGTTGACAAGGATTTGGTAACAGCTAGCATCGTGACTGGTAATCTTTTGTATCTATTGAATACAGTAGGCTGTATTCATGCTTAAGGCTGAATGGTATTTTCCTCTTCTAAAATGTTTCTGTTGCTTCCGTTGTTACACGGTGAAAAGTTGAAACTTGTTCCTAACCCGTATGTTGATACTGGCTATCTGTGTTAGTCCTATGTCTCACATGAAACATTCTACCTAGGAAAAGCTTTGAATAACCTATAAAGATGTTTTCCCATAGTAGCAGCAGGTTTATCCTAAACCTATTTTTTTCTTTCATTGAGTTCTGCATAAAGAAGATTCCCTGGCCTTTGGAGTTATAAATGCGATACTGAAAATACTTGAGTTTGATATCCATCTTTATCTGTTTGCAACAGAGAGACTAGTTATGATAAATTTACAATAAAACAACTTGCTGCATTTGTCTCTCTGGAATCTCAAATTCCTGTTGGAAAGACTATGTAAGTTGTCCTTTTATTTTTCAAAGGGTCTGTTAATAAAGACAAACTCTTTCCAGTTACTGGAGATTATACAAGAGAACATGCTTTAAACTCTGTGTCAAGTATTTCTTCACTTATATTCTTTACCTGTCCTGAACTCAGGTGGAATTCTTGTATCACATTATCACATGCTTAGCAAACTTAGCATATCCTTTCTCTGCTTTCCCAGTGAAGTTTTGTATAATATTTTGATCCTGGTAGTTTTTGAAGGGGCATGCCCAGCAAATAAACCTCCTTCTATACAAGATTAACAATGCTCCAAATTGCTAATTTAACAAGGCCCTTTTCACTGAACAGAAACTCCCACTCAAAATTTGTGGGTTTTTGGTTCCTATTGACTTATACTAGTTGAAGCTGGCTTTTGAGTGAGTTGCAGTAGATGATACTACAAATGCTGATGTAGGAAAGAGGAAGTTCAAACTTCTTACAGACTATTTAGAAGAATGATTAGTCAGGTGACAATATGGTAAAACTCATAATTCTGTGTACAGCCACTGATTGACAGTTTTTCCTAGTGCTATGTAAAAGCAGTGAAGCAAGACCTCTGAGAGCCTTCAGCATCACTTTAAAAATCCTGGGTGTAACATGGTAAATACTATTCTAGATGGCCTTGACGTAGGATTTGAGAAGGCCAAGTTCACTTTGAAAGATTTTCTTGAATGAGTATCTTAAGAACAGGGTTAAGTCTCCCAGAGGCATCCATGCATTTGTGTCTGTCTGCTTTTATCCGTAGTTAGCTACTAAACACTTAGCATCATTATCAAAGCAACATCCTCCAGTCCAACAGGAAGAGATACCAACTGATGAGTTATTTCTGTGTTGGAGGAAATCATACCATGTATAACAGCACGTGTTTTAAAATCTCACAGATCATAATTTTAGGATTCATGCTGTGTTCACAGTTATGCTAGACAAGAGGATCTTCACCAGGCAGATCTAAAATCTTCATTCCTAGAGACTGGCATGAATGACAGCTTGGACAGTGGCCTGTTTGGTGATCTCTGATATGGGGAAGTATAATATATCAATGGCAATAAGACAAGGTGGTAGAGAGTCTACAAGTCCTGTGTCTCCAGGGTTTCATGCACTTTTAGATTATACAAGAGGTGGACATGATTCAGCCAGACTCACCAGTGTAGTTGATAGTACTGTCCTTTTTCTTTGCCATTATGGAGGAGAATCACAGCTGATGATGTAAAATCTCCTGAGGATAAGATGCTGTCTAGAGCATTGTGATCATGTTTATGCGATAGGGAAAATACCAAGCACAAAGTGCTTGTCCTATCACTATGCAGCAAGCTAAATACATTCTTCTGCTCCTGGCAGATAACCTGCCAATCAGGTATTGAACTGAGAACATGACCCAGACAGGCTCCATACTCTAATAGCAGCATGCTTTCAATTTAGGTGCAAATCCACTCCCTTCTTGGATCTGTGCCATGTACTAAGATCCTCAGTCGGAGACAGTCCACAGCACCAAGCTGGGTGCAGAACTGGATGCATGGCAGCCCTGCTCTGTCTTTAAGTGTTGCAGTCACCATTCAGTTTTCCTTAATACTTACATCCACATTCCAGTTAAGATGCCAAGGCTCATAGTGTCGTGAATAAGAAAAATCCTCTGCTACTGGGATCATTACAGCAGCCTTGCTGTGTAATCTGAACTGACTATGAAGAACAATGCAGGTCTCCTCTCTGTTTTTGTTCACATCCTCTAATACTTCCTACTGCGGCTGCTTTAGTAGGGCACCTGCTCGTCTTGAGGCCATGGGGAGGTACACAATGGTGAAGAAGTTTCAGGGCTACAAGTCTTTCGTAAAAGAAAATATGAGACACTTGTGTTTTTCACCCTCAAGTAGTGTTCAATGTACAAAGCTCATCCTGTGCCAGCAAGACTTTCTTTCCCTAATGTGTGCATGCAGCATCATATATTGCCAATGGTAGCTTTGGACATTATGGCAACCCAGTAGGAATTTTTCCAAACACAGGAGTTGGATACAAGTATTGCCAGGGTGTTTGGATAGAAGAGACTGCACTCAAAGACTGTTGCTAGCTAAACAATAACACATTGTCAAGGATACAAAGGCTAGAGTTTGTCCTCTGCTCAGCAGATAACTGGAAAATTTTGATTAAGCAGATTATGACTGTACAGAACACCACTAATCAGCACCTTATAGGGTCTCCAAAGGCATGTCTGAAAGCAGAGGATTCTGTCAATGTCACAACTAAAACTGGAATGAGAATCCTGGAAACTGGAATCCTCTAAACTGGAAACTAAGCTGGAATCCTCTAAAGAGAGCATCCACACTGCTGGTGTTAACAGGTACTGCTTCTCATCTTTTAGGGCCGAGTGCATCAAGGGGACAGAGTGACAGTGGACAAGTAAATACGCTCCCATGCAAGCAAAAGCCGTTTTATCTTGTTACCTCTGCATTTACCTCAACCTGGAGAATGCTCAGTCTGCATGGAGCTTCCCGGCCTGCCCTATCCTATCTCTTTATAGTCAAAGGTCTAGTGTCTGATTTGTGTCTTTACAAAGAATCTTTTACATTCTTTTAGAATTCTTAACTAAAATTCTTTTAATTAAAATTCTTTTTACAAAGAAGGCTGAAGAATAGGTTTAAATATACTGCAGTGACACTCCTGTTTGGATCTGGTTTAGTAGAACTGCTGGCTTAGCCATGGCTTGTTTTACTCACAGGTAGACTTGATGTGGTAAGATCCACTCACCACATACAAACCAGAATGCTGTTGGAAGTTCTGGGAATCTGTATGATCAGGGCATAGAAAATTTCAAAGAAAAATAATACAGCATTTTTCTGCTCATTGTCTTTTCTTGACAGGATTGCAAGATGGCCACAAGGGGGTGATGTGTCAGTAGAGAAAACTTCGCCAAGATAAAGCAGTTAAAGCAGGAAAAGTAAGAACCAATATTGTGTTGAAATAATTGCTTTTCTACATGTAGAAAATACAGTGATATTTTACAATTACAAAGATGAACTCTTTGAACTCTGGAGCCTCAGGAATTCTGAAGATGGAAGTCTGTCTAGCCATGGATTTCACGTAGTGTTTTCAGGTAAGAGAGCTAAGAAATAGCAAACTCTTTCACAAACGTTTTGAGTATCATATCTCCAGGAAGCAGAGATGGGAAGAGGAGCTTGTCCCACAAGTGAATTTTTACTGACGAAATTTTCGAGAATGGGTACCTGAGTGTTTATATGCCAGTGGTAAGAGCTGGCAGCTGCTTTCTCAGTTCTGTCTCTAAATGACCATTCCCTTCTCTGCCTGAGGGCCCTCTGTGTGACTGGTAGAATTCAAATCACGGCAAGGTTGGCAGGTCCTTGAAAAGCAGCACCACAGAAGAGGCATGGAGAAGTGTGTGTGGACAGCATATTACTAGTGAATTGTATAGTCTAAAAGCCAAGGCACAGCTTGGTTGTTGCTCAAACATTTTTCCTACAAAGTCCATTAGACATCTCAGAGGAGACACAAGGGATATTAAAACATCATCTCTTCTCTTCTGTGGCATTTCCTGGTGGAAAAGATAATAAGAAAGCAGCATGTGCTCGAAGGGAAGAACATGGAAGATCACACAGGGAAGAGGGGGCTGACAAATAAAAATCAAGGGACAAAGTATCTTGTCAAAGTGGTTTGTGCAGCTGCTTTGAAGCTGAAGCAGTTCTTGACAAGTCTGTAGTTCTTGACAGGACTGTAACTGCAAACCAGGGACTAATAGCCTAGAAAATACAGCTAAGCAGAAACAGAAGCGTTCAATTCCAGAGAAGGATTTTTTCCCAAACACCCTTGAGGCATTTCTACTCAGTTGCTCCAACAGGTTCTTCAGAAGTTGGACTTAACAGTTGGATTTGATGATCTTGGAGGTATTTTCCAACCTAAATGATTCTATGATTCTGAGTCTGATCCAACTTTCTGAACAATATTCTGTGGAAATGTCCAGAGTATTCAGGATGGGGTCTTAAATCATTAATGGAAACTGCAATGTGTTCAACAGCTGAAAAATAACTCTTCTAGAATGGAGTATACTTTTTTACATGCAACTCTTTGTTCAATAGAAATGTTAAAAGATATCCAATGGGGTGCTAATCACAAATGTATATTGGCCTGAAGCTAAATATATAATTATTATATATGTTGTTGTATGTGAGTGTTACATCTGAGAAAAAACATACAAGCAAAAGTAATAAGAACACAAACATGATATTTAACATACAAGCAAAAGTAATAAGAACACAAACATGATATTTAAGTATGATGAAGTTTGTTAATGATTAGTATTTGTCCCTGCTTTCTGATATTACAGTAGAACAAAGTTGAACCTTGACAGAGGTCACCAAAAATAACAAATTAAAGCAGTTCATGCAGGTCTGTCAGCAGCCAGTGATTTTATCTAACCAGTTATGTTTAACCTGGAAGAAATTAGATCTATTGATTATCTTTTCATTGTTGTTTTTACCATAGGCTACATAAAGTGAGACTTTCAGGATGCAGCATCAGCTCTCCTTTGATCCCACATCTCTGCTTCACATTGGAACAGAACCCCTGGGAGCCACAACCATTTCCTTGCTATTTTTCATTGTCTGCCTCCTTGTCTCTTCAGCACTGGAGATGTCTGAAACAGGGAAGCTACTTCCTGGGCCATTTCCTTTGCCCTTCATAGGAAAAATGTTGCAGCTAAAGAATAACTAAAAGAGCACTTTTCATTTCTATGTAGTATGACTTGCTCATGTTCTTGTAATTATATGGGTGTAATTTAAAAGTTCTTTTTTGGTAAATTGTTTCAGCTCAGTAAGAAGGATGGTGTCATGTTCACAATGTATTTTTGGGCACAGTATGTGCAGTGGTGTTATATGGATGTGATGTTGTGAAAGTGGTTCTGATTGACAAAGAGTCTGGTGGAAGAGGACATATTCCACTGTCCTAGTAGTTCTCCAGAGGAACATGTACTTTCCTGACAGATTCTTGCTGGGTAGAGGAGGAGGATGTAACTGCAAAGTCAGAAAAGGGAAGAGCTGATGTTTCATTTAGTACAGGAGCAAAACCTGTATGAAGCTGAACAGACCTTTGGCTTACAGGCATTAAATGGTCCCATTCTCTTGCTATTGTAGATGGTGTCTGTTGCATTTTGCAATGTCTGGGTTACTACCTGGAAAACAGGTGGCAGTGTTGTCATTCTCACCCAGCTTTCCACACTAGGAGCTGGGTAGGTCATCTCTATGGGACAAGTATTTCCTGAAACAGTCAGGACTATTTCAGTAGTCAGCCTCAGTGTTCCTTTATCTCTAATTTCTGCTCGGTATCATGGTGGAGTCTCTGTGAGCTAAAGCTGTTTTATTGCTGAATTGTACTGGCTGCCTGCTCTATTTATTCAGCATGGATGAAGATATCTGGAACAGGGAAGTTGCCCCTTAGGCCATTTGCTTTGCTTATTTTAGTCATGGAACAACTGAAGGGGAAGTACAGAGTGCTTTTTTTTTTTTTTCTCCTGCCGTGAAGTCTCCTAACAGTTGGTCCTGGTTGTATATGGTTATAAGCTAGATTTTTTTTTTTTTACATTTATATTTCTGTGATTCTGTAATATTTTTTGCTATGGACTGACTTTGTAATGCCATGCTAACAACTCAAGGTATATCAAACTAATTAATACTTCAAAAGGAAAGATCTTTTGGCTGCTTACATGAACAGCTAATGCCATTGTGGCAATATTAC
The DNA here is from genome assembly GCF_009819795.1 of Aythya fuligula. Classification (NCBI taxonomy): domain Eukaryota; kingdom Metazoa; phylum Chordata; class Aves; order Anseriformes; family Anatidae; genus Aythya; species Aythya fuligula. The sequence continues at coordinate 18,191,155 of NC_045565.1, forward strand.
AATTGCTGCATTGTTCCACATAGCATAGTTTCAGCTCTCTGTTGTCACTGTAATCACTATAAGTTATACACTGGTGGAAATGCGATCAAGTTGGGAAATCTAGTTCTACATTTGTACATCTATGCTTGGCATCTCATGTAAACTCCTTTTATCTCTTTCTGCCTAATGGTTGTAAAATTGCTTTAGAGATCTTTACATACTTCATAAAAGTACTGGGAAGATGTAAGCTGCCATTCAGCTAGTAAATGACGTCATGGGGATCCCAGTATTATTTTATTTGTCCTCTTTTGCACAATGGTCAGTGCTGTAATCACAGTTCTGGTTCTGATAGGTCTAATAAGGCCAATTGAGCCTTCTACCACTTTGTTACTGAAAATATAAGTTTTATAGGTCATTGTAGCTCAGTCTTCAAGCTGTAAATCTTTTCATATAAATGAGTGAAATAAAAGTCAAATATGTACAAATCTTGGAAAACATTTGAGAGTCTAAGCTTTGTGTAGAAGGGTTTTCTAGTAAAACATGTCCTTCTAGGATCTTAACAAAGCAATTCAGTGCATTACTTGCTCTTTATTTTGCAGTATAAGTTCTAATTTTACAGATCTTCATTATAATCACACAAGAGAGGACCCATCTGCCCAGCCATCAGATTAACTCCATCCCCATCATATGAGAGGATTTGTACTGGGGCAAGATTACAGTAGATGGTCATCTTCTAACAGAAGAAAATCATTCCATATTGCTTTATGCTTACAAGTAGATCACAAACAGACTGAAAACAGAGTAGAAATGTACCTCAAGCACGGTCTGGAAAAAGCCTCTAATGCAAGCATCTATTCCTGCTGTGCTGAGAGGAGCAGGTGACAGAGACAGCAGCAGCTGGACTCTCACAGCACTAGTCCACACAGCCTGACACATCAGGATGTCAGGAACCAGATAGGAACCTGAGCTAGGCAGAGGAGACCCTCTATCGTTCAGCATAGGGAGTTTTTGCTAATTGCTATGCAGTTACCTACTCTGCCTCTGTTTAGAGCTGGCTGTGGTGATTATCAAAACACCATACAAATTTTTTTTTAAAGCATAATATTTATCTCCATAAAGAATATAACAATGATCTCAGTCTCATCAAGCTGGGAAATGACTTCAATGCAAAAAGAATTTTCATGAATTTGGGAGCTGCCAATTGTCTTCATTGTCTAACGGGGAACAAAACCGACCTGATAAGATCGGGGCATATTTGCCAGACTGGTGATTATTGGGGAAGTGTCAATGTCCTTCCGATCCATAACAGGTTTCAAAGTAAAGTTCTGCAGAATGGATGTTAGAAATATGAATATCTCCATCCGGGCCAGGCCTTCGCCTGCACAGATGCGTTTTCCTGCAAAGAACAAATAATAAAAAAGGAGGTGATTGTAGAGTAATTTTTCTGGTAACTTATTTTAACCCCTGTTCTTTGAAAGTTCAGACATCTCAGAATAGATGGGCAGCACTGGAGCTTTTTTTGGGAAGTGAATTGAATTAAACTAGGGGTTCAGTATCCAAAATAATGTGAGTGCACTCAGTGGGGAAAGGCAGTTTGAAAGCTTCAGTTTTTCATGTTCTGCTGCTGTTTGATGGTAAGTCTGGAGAGAGAGAAGTGGCATGGCTGTGAGTCTCACCTCATGCATCCCTTTGTGTAGAATGCATAGGGTGGTCTTTTGTAACTACTAAGAAAGTAAGCCAACTGAAACTCTAGTACAGGGGTTAGGGTTGCCCAGAAGTGACTCTTCTATTCTACATCACTGTACAGACAGTGGTGACAGAGCCCCCAAAATGTTTGGAGGTTCTAGCAAAGCACAGCCTAGGATCTGAAGCAGAAAGAGCTCTTACCTGCAGAAAATGGCATGAAGTAGTCGCTCCTTTTAAAGGTACCGTTTGGATTCAGGAAGTGTCCTGGGTCAAATTTTTCAGGATTTGGAAATTCCTTGCTGTCTTTTAGGATGGGAGACAGCATAGGGAATATCATAGTGTCCTGAATTAGCAAAGAGAGAAGAAAATTCAAGTGGGGACATGCCAAAACACAGCAGTATTGAGCAGTTCCCACAGCTGAACAGCATGGCACTGCTTTGGTTTAAATGCTAAGTAGTCTCAGTACATATAACTGTCAGAAGTAGCAAAATTAAAATTTCATGAGAAAGGCTGGTAGAACTCCTCATGAGCCATAAGTGGGTTTTTGGGTGAGATTTAAAAGGTTTAGGGAAACAGGATTTTTTTTTTTTCCTGAGGAAAAAACTTTCAGAAGAGTTGACTGAGATCAACAGTACTCATTCATGTATAGGAGTTAACTGGCTACATTCCTCCAGAGAAGCAGTTCATTCAATAACAATTATTTTTATAATAAGTAAAAATCAGGAGGACTATTTCACAAAGGGAAATAAAAACTTAGAGCACTGCATAATGCTTAATGCATAATGATACCTCAAGAGGACCATATGCATCTTCTAGAATGTTGAAAAGTAAATTCTCTTGTCAACTGTATCAGCTTTGAAATCATTTGTTATAGAAAGAGAACCCAGTGCCAAAGTTTGTATGGAGTCAATATCCTGATAACCCTGAAGACTGGAATAGGAAGCTCCAGCTTTCATTTATTTAATTCCCCAGTAGTTTTGGCCTGGGTAAGCTCTGTGATCATCACACACATTGGATGGAAAGCAACAAGGGAAAACTAAGCAGACCTCTGGTCAATCCCAGATCTCTGTATACCTAAGTTTGCACATGCACATGGGACACAAAAATTCTGATGATACAGGAAATTGGTAAAAAGAATCACTATTTAACCCATGTATGCTATAATAAGGTTAAAAGCACTCTTTGCCTAAGCAAAAGAGCACAGCTGGAAAGACACTGTAACTGAAAAACAATTCATGATCCTTTACTCCCCTACCTCTTTAAAAGGTAACAGAACATATTTTATCCGAGTCAGCAAAGTTTGACCAGTTTAAAATGAGTATTTAATAAATACAAATATCTGCTATAAGTATGCTAAAGATGTTCTGTAATGAATTTTAATAGTAAGGTTGGTTCGAGTATTTAACATTGCTTTTAAATAAATTAGAACTTTGATTGTTCATGTTTATGTGAAAAATAGAAAGCTCCATCTCCTTCTCACAGAGGATGGAAAGGTTTTTTTCAAATACAATGGAGGGGGCTAAACTCAATAACTTTCAGGATACTCTCCCATACTAAATTATTCTGATTCTATATATTATTTCTCTGTGTTTGAAAATAAGCGAAGTAAAAGATAATGAATAGAACTCATAATTGTTTTCAAGAGATTATGACCTTTCTCGGAAACAGTGGAACAGACCTTGGGGATAAAATAGTCTCTGAACTTGGTGTCTTTGGTCACAGCATGTGGGACATTAAGTGGAAGGAAATCAATGAATCTCTGGATTTCATGAATCACAGCATCTATATAGGGCATCTGGCTCCGGTCTGCCATGCAAGGACTTCGGTCTCGGCCAATCACACGGTCAATCTCCTGGTGCATTTTCTCTGTTAGGAAATAAGTAAGTGTTGGATGGTCAAGTCTCTTGTCTGTTTGCCTAAACCTCTTCCTAGAGCTACAGCAAAACTTTTAGAGCCTCAAGAATATATGAACAAACTTAGTACTAATGCCTCTCTCCTATGAATAGAACTAAGACTGACAGACATCTTCCAGGGGACCATTGCCACCTGTGGCAGTGACAGGAATTGTACAAATTGCACCCATGTCCTATTAAATTTTTTCCAGGTATTTATTCCCTTTCTTTTACCTTCAACATGTGGGTGTTTTTGGAGTATCAGAAGTCCATATCTCAAGGCAATGCTGGTTGTCCCTGTTCCTGCAAGGAACAAGTCGAGCGTGGTTCTGGTCAAGGTTTCAGCGGTGAATTCTGAGTGATTGTTCCCTTTCTCCTAAAGGAAGATTTAGCAGAATTCTTTGAATGAGAAAGCTAAGAAGCTTGTTTACAAAGGAAAGTCTTGTTCCTGTAACATATGTTTTTAAGTACATCTAATTTCCTTTTGAAAATAAAATGATCTCCAGAACACCAGCAATTACGGTACTTCTACTGAATGATGTGAACATTTTTGATATGGGAGGAATATAATTCAAAATTACATCAGTCAGGTTTGTCACCAGCTGTCCTAGGTTTGCCTAGTGCTGTATGCCAATGTTAGTTCTGTGTTTAAAAATCTTTAAAAATAAAATGGAGAGGGTAGAATGAAGGTGAGCATAGAACAATGGTGCCAATAGAAGTGTATTCCTCTCTGTGTTTGCAAAAGCCCAGTGACCTGCTACAACTGCGAGAAAACACAGGGATTCAAACAGTGGTATTCTTAGTATCCAAAACCTTCTCACTCTGACATCCAGAATCCTCTCACTCTTACATTACCTGTTCCATTTTGTTGATGAAAGCATCAATAAAATCTCGAGGACAACTGGGATCCAGAGATTCCTGGTGTGCTGTTACTATTTCAGAAATAAATTGATTTATATCTTCAACATTTTTTATGAGTGTCTTATGGGGCCCAGGTAAACGTTCCATGATATTTGGGATGAAATTGTATATCTGTAAAAATAAAATGATGCAAAAGCACATTTTGCTCAATGTAGATACAATAATTTTTTTCCCCTAACTATTACTACAAAAATTAGTAATTAGATATTTTGGAACAGTAGGCCTATATTATTCAAGTGGATTTTAATGCTTTTTACATTATGGTTTCAAGGATAGACTCCACTTGAGCTACTTTTGCAATGATACCCTTCTCTGGGCAAACAATTTGGAGTCCGTAAATTAAAAGAAAAACATATAAACAACAACAACAACAACAAAAAACCACCACGCAAAATCAGGACTTGATCATTTAATTGACTTTTTGGCCTTCTCCATATTTAGGAAAATTCTTCTCCACATTTAGGAAAATTTACCCCAATAAAAAATGAATAATGTGAATAAATATTCATTAAAATCATAATAATTAATTAATTTACTACTGAAATGAAATTGCACATACCTGTGTCTGTACGCTGTTCTGGAGCCTGTTATTTTCTTCCATCAACTGAATTAAAGTTAGAAATTTCTTGTCCTCATAATCAAACCGATCCCCAAAGACAATAGAGCAGATGATGTTGGAAACAGCATGGATTAAGAAACAGCTAGGGTCAAAAGGTTTCTCTGCAACAAAAATAAAACGGTACCTTGCTTTCAGTATTTTGGTCATTATTCCCTCCTCCAACACTATGGGGAAGTTTTGCATCTACTATGAGTCTTTGAGACTCAGAGTTGTATAGTTCTCTGAGAAGCTGGTGGAGGGCTTATCCAATTTATTTTTCTCTACTTTAAGTGATCTGATTTTCCTGTCTAGGTGGTTTAAATACCTCTTTTTTCCTGTTCTCACCAGAACACTGGTCTGAGTGGCTTGGTTCCTCTTCAGATGATACATGCCTCTCTGCATTATAGACTATTAGAAACAGCCTGAAGAATCCCTCCAAAATCTAAGGAAAATTTTAAGGACTTTGCATTATCCGTGTCTTTAAGTTATTGCACCCTGTGTACAAACTCTATTAGCATAACCTCAGTTGTCTAGCCCTCTCCTAGGGGTTCAGATACCTATGATCAAAAGTAGAATTTTGATAACATAACTGAATAAACTTCTTAGAAAATTACCTGTGTGAGAAAAAGTGGTATTAGACCCACGAAAGACAGGAAATATAAAATTGCAGACAGCGGTACATATCAAGGATGGAAGAGGAGAAGCATCAAGATGAAAAGGTATACAATCTTAAAGGAAAAAAAAGGCAACAGAAAATGGCAACTTAACAGCACTGAGGAGCAGTCTGTTCCAAGGAGCACTGCAGCCGACCTTTCTCTGCCTGCCTGTCTGATGACTCCCTGGCCAGCAAAGACCCATCCACAGTCCCATTAGAAGTGGTGAGCATAGTAACCCTAAGCCTAGTAGATTAGTACTCCTAGCTATTTATTGTTAGCTTTAAGAATAAATATGCTTTATACTTTTCATTTGCATATATCTTGCTTGCGCAACATTTTAGTACATAGTAAAAGATGCCAGAACAAAGTGACCCAGAGATGAAGGGTCACAATTTCCTAGAGGCTCATAGGAAACAGTGATTGTCATCTATTTAGGTCCATCTGCTTTTCCTCCCTTGCTGATTATCACTCATGAAGGTTGGTTGTGCAAAGGAAGCCTGTAGTCCAGGGTGGTGCCACTCTCAGGGGAGGTACATAAAATAAGTAGTCTTAATTTGCATACTACTAAAAAAATGCATTTGTAGGTTGAAATAGCAGAAACAGGAGCTGTATACCCACTTCCTGGGTCACAGGTTTGGCGAAGCAGCCCCACTGCCCTCACTGTCCCATTGCAGATTCAGTGTCCTAGCAGGCACAAAGTCCATGTCCTACCACGTGTGTTCCTGAGCCTCTCCACCAGAAAACCAGCTTCCTCCTGGATTCGTGCCTCAATACTCTTCTTCCCCATCCCAAAGTCACGCAGAGTGGTGAGGGCAAATCGTCGGAGCTGCCTCCAGGTCTCCCCATTGCTGGTTACAATGCCTGACAGGAAGGAAAAACAGAAGAAACAGATGTTTTCCCCCCTAAATAGGTGTTACGTGGTAAATTCTCAACATGCAAATATGCCTCTCTGTGGAGTTCTACCACAATCGCTGTACATGTATGCCCCCAAATCTAACTTTTCTTCAGTTCTGGAGATGACAAATCTGATCAATGTGATCACAGCACTTTGAGTAAAATAGAATTTTATTCACAGAATAAGAGAAACTACATCAGGATGTAAATAAGAAGGCACCACTGGTACTAACCTGAACTTGGCCACCAGCACATGGCCTTTGCACTGAGGTAACTGACCAGATGTTCAGCTGTGCACTTTCACACAATGTGTGATCCCTTAAAATACCATGGAACATAAGTACTCTGGAATAACCACTTATGTGGTTAAATGCCATACTGGGAACTGTCCTAGTGAATGGGCCCAGGGCCCAATCCTGAGTGTGACCCTTACAAGGACAGACAATATTAGCTTGTTGCTATTATGCTCTGGGATTTCCTCTTGCTGGCTCCTGAGCTGTGGGTATCTTCCCAGTATTTTCAGAAATGGGAGAAAGACAGTAAGATCTTAGAGGCACGTTTCATGAACAAGATTTTAACCAGAATTAGAAGAGTGGTGGAAATAGAAAGGAACAGACTGAAGCCAGCCTGGGATCTTAAACAGTTCTCCAGGGGTTCAGTTTACTCAAAGGTGCAGGGCTTTTAATCTTTTCCTACTATTTTTTATGTATGAAACTAGTAAATGAAATCCACCACTGCCCTCTCAGCTGTATTCCTGAAACACTGACTGCCTGGGCTTTGCATGCTGACATTACCAGGGACATACCTGTGCCTTCAAAGAGTTTTTTAAGCAATGGCAGACTGCCTCTTCCGCTGAAGTTATCTGCCTGATCGATCAGGGCTTCTTTCACAGCTTCATAGCCATACAGCACCACAACCTTTTGGGGGCCTAAATGTATAGTGAAGACAGGACCATACTTCTTGCTGAGCTGTAGGAAGAAAGAACACAAAGACCACATCTGGATGTTAATCATGTTAAAAAAAAAAAAAAAAATGTAGCTAAGAGATCAGCATCACTGAGGCACGACATTGATTAGCAGCAGTGCAGAGATCTTTCGCTTATGGAGTACACCTAGAGGGGAATTGTGTGAGAAATAGGGTATCTGAATAGGAACAGTTATGTGTCAGGTCCAAATCAGAGATAAGGAAATTAATCTTCACGAGGCTGGTAAATGGTCTGAAACACCTTCCTACTGTATGTGGTAGATAGTAACACTTTGCACGAGCTCAAAAAACAATTATATACACTTGATAAAGCAAGTCCCTAAAGGGTTTTTGCACATAAAATACTACAGTTGTCTCTAAAATCCACAGATCTCTGTAAATTGGATGAGTACACCAGTGAATAGTCACTGCATCCTTGTGCTTATCATGTACTCTTTCCCAAGCATCTGGTTTTAGCTATAGCTGCAGAAAGATTCTTGGGCCATTTGGTCTGAACTGGAACACCTCTTCTGAAGTTCACTTTTTAAGAACAAGACAGTTATAGTCCCAGTATTTTTGGGAAACCGAGTGACCTAGGGCTCTGAAACAATGCAGGGTGCTTGTGATGCTCAACAGTCACAAGCAGCAAGGCAAAAAGAAGCTCATATGGGTATGGGTGCATCTGCTGATGGACATGGTGATGCTAGCCATTGCCACATTTTTTTCCAAAGTGAACACTCAGAAGTGGCTTGGTCAACGCTAGCCTTTCATATGAAAATCTTTTTTTTTTTTTTTTTTTTTTTTTTTTTAAATCTCTGGAAACACTTGAAGATCCCACAATACTGTGACAGACAAAAGGTCTGATATGCACCAATACATGGAGCAGCTTAACTGCACCCCAGCTAGAGGCTCAGTGTCACTCACAGTGTGGAAGCTGGGAGTGTGCTTTGATTCAACAGATCCTCATCTCACTTAATGCTAAGGGTGTGTGAAATTAGAGTTGGGATAAATGTTGACTCAAGCATATTTAATCCACAAGGGTTTCTTTTTAACAGTGCCAGGCACTCACACCTTTGAGCTCTCCAGAGAGGTGTTTCGAGGAATTGTGCTGCTTGTATGATGTTGCCACACAGAGTGAAAATAAAAGAAAGCTGAACGAAAGAAACAGTAGCAGATTGCTGACAAGAACACTGAAAAGTCTCCTGTTGCATAATCTAGTGATTTGGTCACCTGTGTTACTGCTTGACCTCCCCTGTATTCGTATTTGGCAAAACACTAGAGTATCACCATTTCATACTACTGTTAAAACTTGTGGATTCACTGGGGCTGGATGTGAAGCCTGGAGGTTCTCAACTGCCTGACCTCCCACAGAGATTGGGATTTGCCCCAGAGAGCCTTCACCCTGTGGACGAGAGCCCTGCTCAAAGTGTCTGGAAACCCAGTGACGACTCAGCCCCTTCCCATCTATCTACCACCATCCCCTCACAGTCCCCTAAGGAACAGATACTACAGCCAAACTGCCCCCATCAAACCCCTCCCAGGCATTACAATACACCAGTTTTGTTTGACAGATGCATGACAATAGCCAGGGGAGGGAATGGACAGCACCTCCAAACTCCTTTCCTTCAGCCCCTTCAATTACTGCTTCCCCTCCTAGGAGATTATACCTATAGGACAAGGAGCAGAGGCAACAAAATAGAGCAGGGTCTTCCCTCAAACAAGGCCAGACCCTGCTGCCAGAGTGGTGAGGAATTGGACACAAAAGGAATGTGGTGAATAGTGGAATAACATCAGAGTACTCATAAAAAATCTATTGCAAAATGCAGTATAGCCATGAGGCCAGCACAGGACTCGTCATTAGTACAATTACTGTAATACGCAGTATAAGACATCAGAAGCATACATTTCTGGGAAACCTTTCCTATTCAAGCTTGATGTTTGGTCAATGCAGCATTGACACTAGTGAATTAAACTGAGACTGTCTGGACTGCGCTTTGTATTACAGGCAATGGAGACAACACAGGAAAGGAGACAGCTTTTTACCTCCTTCAAGCTTTCAGCCAAGTTCCATGGGTTCAGCTGGAACATGTTTCCAATGAGGGGGAGGGACATAGGACCTGGAGGCTCCTTCTCTGTTTGTGATATCCTTCTCCATGCTGCAAAGAGAAGAAGACATGAGATGCAGGCCAGCAAGATGATAGTAGTCAGTCCCAGGAGCTCCATGGTGGGCTGACAAAGAGATATCAAGTTTCATAAGAGTCTGAGGTTGGACCTCCAAATCCATCCTTAGTTATATGCTGTAGTACAAAAGCACACAGATGAAATTAGCCAATAGCACCTCACTATTCCTGCTGAGATAGGAGATTACTTATTAATCTGTCCACGATAAGAATGAACAAACTAGTGATGAACTCTCTGTTTGTATACTTGGACTTTTTACGCCTCCAGCTTGTGTCCCTTTAGGTAATCATTCATGTAGTGTTAAAGAAATCATGGTCTAATGCTGCCAAACAAACTCAAATGCAGAAAGACTAGAGTCTAGCTGCTATGGGTATGCTTAAACTCTTGCTGTTGCCCTTAAGCATAGAGCAATTCCTGCCAGTCACTCCAGTATCACTCCAGTATGTGTCCACAATGGAGGGAACTGAAAAAAACTCCCTCCAAAAAGGACATAATAAATAAATAACGGAAAGAAAATAAGGACATAATCCCTAGTTCTTTGATATTTCACCTCGATTTCTGGAGTAAAATCTGTTTGTCATAATCTGTTTTAACCAGACAAGTCATGCTATCTACAGCATTTGCATGATCACTGAGGAGTTTACAAGTTTTTTACAAACCAGAGTCCTAAAGCAAACTGCTGTGTTTTTCATTTAATGATGTTTCTAGAAAATAGCTGAAAATCCATAGAAGATGTGAAGAGCCATGAAAGTTAAAGGCTTCCTGATCAGGGAATGACATAATCATTGTCTCTATTAATAGTTAATACAACATTTATGTAATATTTCACTTATTATCACTTTATTATTTTATAACAATTGCTATATAATAATATTTTATTAATGTTTAACACAATATAAAAGCTTACATAAAATATTATGTCTCACTTCTCCTCCCCACAGGAATCCCAAAACCTATAAACAGGATAAGAAATGTGTATGTTTTCAGGCAGAAAAGTGGAGCAAAACAGTGAATCAGCTACCTGATACCAAAGAGTTAATCCCAGGACTCCGTTGCCAAATCTTGTCTGTACATCATGCACAGTGTCTCTAAAATGCTAGCAATCTACTGCAGACACTGTACTCAGACCCATCAGCCTCCTGGGTCCAACATGTTTCTTCCTTCCATTCTACCCCAACTACAAGGCATGGCATTATGCCATGTATTTTCTTTTCATGTGACTTTTTATGTGATCCTGTCCTGGAACATGTTTAAACACGGTGGACAAACCACTGTACAAAAGGATGTGAAAGGGGTTGTGCATCAGCCAGTACTCAGGCTCTCTGTGGGCCAGGACTGAGTGGACAATGCCTTCCAAAAATAATGTGGGTATGGGGAGTCTGAATAATGGGCACCCTTTTCCTAAACTAGACACATAATTGCTAAAACTCTCATGACTGGAGTGCTGCAATGCCTGGCTATAAGCTCTTCAGAAGGGACAGGCAGCACAGAAGGGGTGGTGGGGTGGCTCTCTATATTAGAGAGTCTGTCGATGTTGTAGAACTCGAGGCTGGGAATGACAAGGTCGAGTCCCTTTGGGTTAGGATCGGCAGGAACAACAAGGCTAGTGTCCTGGTCGGGGTCTGCTATAGACCGCCAAACCAGGATGAGGAGACTGATGAGGAGTTCTACAGGCAGCTGACAGAAGTTGCGAAATCGTCAGCGCTTGTACTCGTGGGGGACTTCAACTTCCCTGAAATATCCTGGAAGCACAACACAGCCCTGAGAAAGCAGTCTAGGAGGTTTCTGGAGAGCGTGGAAGATAGCTTCCTGACGCATCTGGTTAGTGAACCTACCAGGGGTGGTGCCCCGCTAGACCTTCTCTTCACAAACAGAGAAGGACTGGTGGAGGATGTGATTGTCGGGAGCTGTCTTGGGCAGAGTGACCACGAAATGGTGGAGTTCACTATTCTTGGTGAGGCCAGGAAGGGGACCAGTAAAACCTCTGCATTGGACTTTCAGAGGGCTGACTTTGAGCTGCTCAGGACACTAGTTGGTGGAGTCCCTTGGGAGGCGGTTCTGAAGGGCAGAGGGGTCCAGGAAGGCTGGGCGCTCTTCAAGAGGGAAATCTTAATGGCGCAGGAACAGTCTGTTCCCACGTGCCCAAAGACGAGCTGGCGGGGAAGAAGACCAGCCTGGCTCAACAGAGAATTGTGGCTTGATCTTAGGAGAAAAAAGAAGGTTTATAATCTTTGGAAAAGTGGGCAGGCCACTAGGGAGGACTATAAGGATGTAGCGAGGCTGTGCAGGGACAAAATTAGGAAGGCCAAAGCTCATCTGGAGCTCAATCTGGCTACTGCCATTAAAGATAACAAAAAACATTTCTATAAATACATCAACACAAAAAGGAGGACTAAGGAGAATCTCCATCCTTTACTGGATGCGGGGGGAAACTTAGTTACAAGAGATGAGGAAAAGGCGGAGGTGCTCAATGCCTTCTTTGCCTCAGTCTTTAGCGGCAATACCGGTTGTTCTCTGGATACCCAGTATCCTGAGCTGGTGGAAGGGGATGGGGAGCAGGATGTGGCCCTCACCATCCACGAAGAACTGGTTGGTGACTTGCTACAGCACTTGGATGTGCCCAAGTCGATGGGGCCAGATGGGATCCACCCAGGGGTACTGAGTGAACTGGCAGAGGAGCTGGCCAAGACACTATCCATCATTTATCAGCAGTCCTGGCTGGCTATCAGGGGAGGTCCCAGTTGACTGGCGGCTAGCAAATGTGATGCCCATCTACAAGAAGGGCCGGAGGGCAGACCTGGGAAACTACAGGCCTGTCAGTTTGACCTCAGTGCCAGGGAAACTCACGGAGCAGATCCTCTTGACAGTCATCATGCAGCACTTGCAGGGCAAGCAGGCGATCAGGCCCAGTCAGCATGGCTTTATGAAAGGCAGGTCCTGCTTGACGAACCTGATCTCCTTCTATGACAAAGTGACGCGCTGGGTGGATGAGGGAAAGGCTGTGGATGTGGTCCACCTTGACTTCAGCAAGGCTTTTGACACCATTTCCCACAGCATTCTCCTCAAGAAACTGGCTGCTCTTGGCTTGGACTGGCGCACGCTTCGTTGGGTTAGAAACTGGCTGGATAGCCGGGCCCAAAGAGTCGTGGTGAATGGAGCCAAGTCCAGTTGGAGGCCAGTCACTAGTGGCGTCCCCCAGGGCTCGGTGCTGGGGCCGGTCCTCTTTAATATCTTCATCGATGATCTGGACGAGGGCATTGAGTGCACCCTCAGTAAGTTTGCAGATGACACCAAGCTATGCGCGTGTGTCGATCTGCTTGAGGGTAGGAAAGCTCTGCAGGAGGATCTGGATAGGCTGCACCGATGGGCTGAGGTCAACTGCATGAAGTTCAACAAGGCCAAGTGCCGGGTCCTGCACCTGGGGCGCAATAACCCCAAGCAGAGCTACAGGCTGGGAGATGAGTGGTTGGAAAGCTGCCAGGTGGAGAAGGACCTGGGAGTGATGGTTGATAGTCGGCTGAATATGAGCCAGCAGTGTGCTCAGGTGGCCAAGAAGGCCAACGGCATCCTGGCTTGTATAAGAAACAGTGTGACCAGCAGGGCTAGGGAGGTGATTGTCCCCCTGTACTCGGCTCTGGTGAGGCCGCACCTTGAGTACTGTGTTCAGTTTTGGGCCCCTCGCTACAAGAAGGACATCGAGGTGCTTGAGCGGGTGCAGAGAAGGGCGACGAAGCTGGTGAGGGGTCTGGAGAACAAGTCCTACGAGGAGCGGCTGAGGGAGCTGGGCTTGTTCAGCCTGGAGAAAAGGAGGCTCAGGGGCGACCTTATTGCTCTCTACAGATACCTTAAAGGAGGCTGTAGTGAGGTGGGGGTTGGCCTGTTCTCCCACGTGCCTGGTGACAGGACAAGGGGGAATGGGCTAAAGTTGCGCCAGGGGAGTTTTAGGTTAGATGTTAGGAAGAACTTCTTTACCGAAAGGGTTGTTAGGCATTGGAACGGGCTGCCCAGGGAAGTGGTGGAGTCACCATCCCTGGAGGTCTTTAAAAGATGTTTAGATGTAGAGCTTAGGGATATGGTTTAGTGGGGATTGTTAGCATTAGGTAGAGGTTGGACTCGATGATCTTGAGGTCTCTTCCAACCTAGAAATTCTGTGATTCTGTGAACTATGTGTTTGACACATAGTAAGGAAACCTACTTTTTAGTAAGGAAAGAAGTAGGCAAGGAAGGCTGGATGGCTATTACATGTTTTGATGGGGAAAGACCTTCCTGAACTCACGAAGACTGCAGATCAAACTCCAGAAAATTATCAGCTGCATTAGCAGCACTCCATATAGACCAAGTTTCCCACCTTTCCTTAGCCATTACAAGGATAAAGTCTTTCTGCCCTTTCTCTTTGCTAGTCAGAGGCTGGGAGTTGACTGGGAGAAACAAGGCTTGCATCCACAGTGCACTGCAGCATCCTCCCACTCCTGCTGCTGTGGGGGGCAGCACCTAGGCAGTGAAACATGAAAGCAAGAGGCTTGACCAGTGGTGGAGTCTGGAAGTTTACCAGCAGCCTTAGATGACGTCCCGTACTCTTCATACTCTTTGTTTTTTAGCAGATTGATTTCATGGATGAGGAGACTGTGCCAAACATTTTACTCATTGTGTTTTCCTCGACTGTAGGACAGATACTAAGGGGTCTCTATGTCAAGGAGGAGGAAAAAAAAAAAAAAAAAAAGGCTATAGTAGACATCTGTGAAACTGTAAGGGTTTTGGAGAATGTAAGAAGGGAATACATATTCTCCTCCTGTACAGAGCACTAAAATAGCAACTGGCAACACTTAAACAGTCAAAAGAAGGTGGATCTTCACACATCACTTCCTTGATCTGTGGAACACCATTTAGCAGGATGTAGATTATTAGATTTTATGTGTTCAAAAGTAATCAGGCAAAGACATGGCAGAAAAATCCATTGAGGATACTCAAACACAAAGATACAAAGTATGGCTCAGGAATCACTGGAGGCTGGAGAGCAATCTGAAAATGATTTGTCTGTGGTTGCCTTACTCTTATCCTATTCCTTGGGACCTCATTTTGAGCCACTGTGAGCCAGGATCCTGGGTTGGCTTGGCTATAGTCATGATCCAGTATATCCATCCCCACGCTCCTCTCTCTTTACATTAAAATCTGGCATTTCACCAAACATTTGCTTTTAGCAGATTAGGCTGTGGAAATCATCTTGCCTGTTCTACTGCAAATAACATCTCGGCTGCTAAAATACCATTTTCAGGGAGGACTCTTGTTTAACACCTTGTATAAAATCGCAGTGTTGATGTCTGCTTTTCTTCTGACAGGAATTAGACAAAGGCTCTGATGTGTCCAGCATATATTAAGGTTCAGCATTTAAAAATTTACATAACATGTTTATTTGCAACATGCTACACAGGCAGTGCTTGAGATAAGATACAAACCCTACCACTGTGTTTCAGATGACCGCAGAAATGACCTTTGATCAACCAACTCAAAAGATTTGGTTAAATATTTGTATCTGAACTCGTCTGACCCAAAACACATCTCAAATGACTTAGGACCAAGCCAATAAAACAGCTTCTGTTCAGCAGTCATTTGCAATATGTAGCAAATTTCCAAGCTCTTGTTCAGGCTGCAAAAGGGCAAGGAAGTCAAGGTCGTATCAGCCTTCGTGTGACCTGTGTTGTGACTCCAGCAGTAAATTGCTGTGTAGCTTCTGTTTCTTATCATCTTTTAATAAAGCCACGAGGCTTAGCTCTAGATTATGGTCAGCATTAAATAAGAACAGGCCTTTCCCCGATCCAGACAGAAAAAATGTCAGGAAATAATACAGTAAGTCCCAGTGTTACACCTGGTAAAGAAGGCTAATGAATTGCAGGGAAGGTCTGAGCTTAGTAGCGCTCCTGCATTATGGGGAGAGTGCCCACCATGCTTTTCCAAAGGCCAAACAGGGAATCTGCAGTAGAAACAGGACCTGAACACCGATCCGCTGAAACCTACACAAGGCCCTCACCAGGGCACTCTGCAGTTTTAAGAAGTTGCTTATCACCATCACAAAATATAAGAGAAATATGTCACCAATAGTTTACATGCTCTGAAAACAGTGCATATCATAAACAAAAATGATGACAGACAAATTCTCTGAAAGACGATTTTAAAGCCAAGAAAATTTCAGCAATCAATAAGTAACAAAACCTTTGGCTATGCTTGCAGATATTGAGTAACTACAATCATAAATAAAACAGATGAAATATAATTTATTTAAAACACAAAGAAAAAAAGTTAATTGACACTAACACCAAGTGATATAATATACGCCTTCATTATGCTTTTCAGTCCTGCCGGAGACAGAAGCAGACAGGTAGCAAAATGGTTTTGGAAGCCAAAGGAGGAAAGCAAAGAAATGGAACAGCCCTAAAAATGGTGCCACCACAGTGGCACAGCCAGCACTGGACCATTTTAGCAGGAGGACAGTCCTTCTTCACTGTGCTGACACCGTCTTCCCATCAATTGTTTAGAAAGTCTGGATATTGCAATTTCTTCAATATCATACAAGAAGCCCATAGTGTGATACAACACAGATGTCTGTAGGGGAACACACTACCAGTTATTCTTCTCATCAGTCTAATCTTCTGGACAAGTTCTCCCAGATGGATTTACTTATTTTCTTACTGTCTGGGAATCAGTTTTTGCATGGATAATATTGCAGAAAACAGTGACATTTTAGTACTGTGTTTACAGACATGCATATCTGTCACATTTCCCAACTTCAAACACTAACCAAGGAGATGTAGAATAACTTGAGAAAGAAGTCCTGTGTCAGGAAATGGAAGGAGATGAGGGAGGTGTACTTAATATACTTCCTGTCAACAAGCAGTGCAGAAGGCACAGGACAGGGCGGAGGGCACGGCCAAAAGCATCCTTTTGCTGTAGAAGTGAGTGCCAAACTAGTGAGCAAGTGTACACAGTGTACAAGGACAGAGGCAGGTGAGACGGTGCACTAGTGGCTGCCTTGGCTGAAGACCCAGAGTCATTTCCTATGTGAGGGTTTATGCCAGCTGCATGGTGACAGAGGGAAATGGAAAATTTGGGAGTTTCTGGGACATCTTTTCTGCTCATTGTGATGGGAGCCTGTTATGAAATGCTCTGGCAAGGAATGACCTGACACAGCCTGACTGTCTTTGACCTGCATTCCATCAGGAGCAAGAACTTGCATGAACTCACTGGGGCAGGAGATGACAGACGGTGCATTACCGGCAGGACACAAGCAACAGTGGCTGATGAACTTATGAATGAGACAAAACTAGTATTTAATTGATTAAGGCAAACATCTGTGTGCTTTATGCTGAAGTGAGATTTTTTTAATCTAATTTTTGTATTTCAGTTTCATTTAGTGTTTGACAGTGATTGACCTGTTCTGTTCTGTGGCAGCTTTCCTCATTTGAGTGTTGATTCTCTTGCCCCATCCCACAGCCAAAGCACGCAACAAGCTCTTCCAGTCCTCCCCCACTGTGTTTCATGCAAGGCACCACTGGGTGAGCAATCACAGAATCATAGAATCATAGACCAGCTCAGGTTGGAAGGACCCTTAAAGATCTAACTCCAACCCACCTGCCACAGACAGGGATGCCACCCACTAGATCAGGTTGGCCAAGGCACCATCCAGCCTGGCCTTGAACACCACCAAGGACGGGGCATCCACAGCTTCTCTTGACAACCTGTTCCAGAGCCTCACTACCTTTACAGTGAAGGATTTCCTCCTAATGTCTAATCTAAATCTATCCTCTTTTAATTTGAGACCATTTCCCTTTGTCCTATCATTATCTACACAAGTAAAGAGTCCTTCTCCACATTTTTTATAATACCCCTTTAAGTATTGAAAGGCCACAATGAGGTCTCCCCAGAGACCCCGCCTTCTCTGCTCCAGGCTGAACATCAGCCTTTTTTCGTAGAAGAGGTGCTCCAGACCTTTAATCATCTTTGTAGCCCTCCGCTGGACTCGCTCTAACAGTCCCACATCCTTCTTGTGCTGGGAGCCCCAAGCCTGGACACAATACTCCAGGTGTGGCCTCACAAGGGCAGAGCAGAGGGGCACAATCACCTCTTTCCCTTGCTGGCCACCCCTCTGGTGATGCAGCCCAGGATGCAGTTGTCCTTCTGGGCTGTAAGCATGCACTACTGGCTCATGTTGAGCCTTTCCTCCACCAGAACCCCCAAGTCCTTCTCCACAGGGCTGCAAGTCCCAGAAAAAGACTCTTCTGCAGCTGTCATTCCTGCCTGCTTTAAGTGTGAAGGGTGGCTCAGCTCCATCTCCTAGCCAGCATCATCTACCATATATGTCACGTCCTCTGGAAATGATGGTGCCTAATACATTCTCTGTTGAACATGACAGATCTTCCCTATCCTTTGGCTTAAGCTCATTTGGAATAGTGGAAAAGGAAGACATCAACTATTATTTATTTTCCCCACTTGAGAGGTATGAAAAATATGACATTTCAACAAAACAAAAAGTCAAGAATAATAACAAAATCTGTTTATGTACTGTTGCTTTCTTCCAATGTGACTTTCAGATCAAGTCATTAACTGAAGTAAATCTCCTTGTAGTGCTAAGGCAAAAGACACACAATGATCCATATGTGGTACAGTACAATATATGCTGTTGGCATGATATAACAAAACGAAGTACAAACAAGAAACAAATCAGACATACTGCACCACCTCTCTGCTATTTCATAAGGACTTGGCAAGAAGGATATTTGATTTGTCAGTGCACATATGTTGGTTAAACGTTTCCTGATGAACTCAGTTAATCTAAGAATTGGCTGAAAAGATCTAACATCAGACTTTCTAAATAGCTCTTATTGAAAAGTAATCTGAACTTCCATTACCTCTTTCAATCTACCTTTTAATCTACCGTAACATTGTACCTTTCAGTGTAAGGTACATTGACTCCTCGGACTAAAAGCTATTAAGGAAGGACTCTTACCAATATTTAACTCAGGTGTACTTGAGGGCACCTAAAAATTAAGTATAGCTGAAGGCCTGCCTAAGAATACTTTACACTTTATAAAGGATAATTATAAAATAAAATTAAAATAAAATAAAATAAAATAAAATAAAATAAAATTAAATTAAATTAAATTAAATTAAATTAAATTAAATTAAATTAAATTAAAAGCATCACCCTATTCATTTTACATAATAAGATGTTTTTTCTAAGTCTGAATTGAGTTTTCCCAACTCAGGAATCACAGGTGAGATGAACTACACCCTTGCAATGACTACTTCTGGCCACTCCATTGATGACCATAATGCCTGAAACATATTTGCATGGAGACATTTTTGATTCTAAAGGTAGAGTTCAAAACCAAATAGGCACCAAGTGACCATGTCACTTTGAGGTTAACCTTTTTTTTCCTCACTTCATTTTACTGTCTGTCAGCAGAATGCTGCTGCTGGGAGTAAGCCCTAAGGTAGCACAAGTCATACACCCACAGCCAATGGTACACATCAGAAAAAAAAAAAAAAAATCTTTAGGGAAGCCTGCCCAGAATTTTTTTTCCGATATTGTCTGTTAGTTGTGTGGAAGACTTTGGAGTGATGTCAGCAGGCTGCTGTCCTTCTTCTATTTCTACCTGCAAGAAGAAAGGACATCCTTGCAAAGCATCAATGTGAGACCAATCAGTCATGCTATGAATATTAGCTTCCCCTATCCTTCTTTTTGTTCCCTATAAATTCCAAAAATATTTTTTACATTCTAAGCAAACCAAAACAATAAATAAGAAGCCTCGGTGACAGGTGACATAAGGTGACATAAGGACAATACAACATATTTCGGGGTGGTAGGCGAGCCCTCTCTCTGCCCACCTCACCTTCTCATCTACCCTTAAATAATCGATATGAAGGACTAGAGCAAGACAATCTAAATGACAAAGTAGACAAAAACCCGTCCCAGTTGGAGGGGGCGCC
Source organism: Aythya fuligula (assembly GCF_009819795.1). Taxonomy (NCBI): domain Eukaryota; kingdom Metazoa; phylum Chordata; class Aves; order Anseriformes; family Anatidae; genus Aythya; species Aythya fuligula. The sequence continues at coordinate 18,210,906 of NC_045565.1, forward strand.
TAAGACAATGCGACCTACACGTCGCATTGCCACATCATCCTTCAAAAAAGAAAGAAGGGCTATTGTTATGGGGGGCTCCCTCCTGAAAGGGACAGAGGGACCGATATGCCGACCGGACCCAACCCGCAGAGAAGTCTGTTGCCTCCCTGGGGCTCGGGTGAGAGACTTTGCCAAGAAAGTCAAGCGCCTGGTACGGCCCACTGACTACTACCCGCTACTGGTCTTTCAGGCTGGTAGCGATGAAGTAGCAACGAGAAGTCCGAAGGCGATCAAAAGAGACTTTAGGGATTTGGGGCGACTACTTAGAGGATCAGGGGCGCAGGTGGTGTTTGCCTCTGTCCTTCCGATAGGGGGGATCGAAGCTGAAAGGCGTGCTGTTCACATAAACTCGTGGCTTCGAGACTGGTGTGACCGGCAGAATTTTGGTTTCTTTGATCACGGGAAGGTCTACGCTACACCGGGCCTGATGGCACCTGATGAGATGCGCCTCTCTCGGAGAGGGGTAAGGATCTTTGGTCAGGAGTTGGCAGGGCTGATAGATAGGGCTTTAAACTAGAGTCGAAGGGGGAAGGGGCTAAAACCAGGTGCGCCAGTGAAGACCTAAGGGATGGTACGCTAGAATCAGAGGGGCTGTGTGCCAGTGAGGTCCTTCGGTCAGATCCACAAGGTGCTGAGTGTAAGGAGACGCACTTGAAATGCTTTTACACAAACGCACGCAGTATGAGGAATAAAATAGATGAGCTAGAAGTCCTGGCCCAGTCCCGCAACTACGACATCATCGGCATAAGCGAAACCTGGTGGGATGAGTCCTGTGACTGGGGTGTTGTGATAGATGGTTACAGGCTCTTCAGGAGGGACAGGCAGGGTAGGCGAGGTGGTGGGGTGGCGATGTATGTGAAGCAGGGGCTGGACTGTGTGGAACTTCAGGTCGGCGATGGCAAAGTTGAGAGCCTCTGGGTAAGGATCAAGGGACGAAGGAATAAAGGGGATGTCGTTGTGGGAGTCTATTACAGACCGCCTGGTCAGGACGATAGCGCCGATAAATTATTCTTTACAGAACTAAGAGAGGCCTTGAGATTAACTCCCCTTGTCCTTATGGGGGACTTCAACTTGCCGGACATTAACTGGGAGTGCCACACGGCTGACACGAGCAAGTCCAGGAGATTCATGAAGCACCTAGATGATAACTTCTTGGTGCAGGTGCTAATGGAGCCAACTAGGAAAGGTGCCCTCCTAGACCTGTTGCTAGAAAACAGAGAGGGTCTGGTGGGAGATGTGGTGATTGGTGGCCGCCTCGGTCATAGCGACCATGAAGTGGTTGAGTTCAAAATTTATGGTGACAGAAGGAAAAGTGTCACCAAAACCTCATCCCTAGATATGGGGAAAGCGGACTTCAGGCTGCTCAGGGAACTAGTCAGCAAGGTCCCCTGGGAAACTGCTCTTGAAGGCCTCGATGTCCACCAGTGCTGGTCACTCTTTAAGCGATGCCTCCTAGAAGCACAAGATCAGGCAATTCCTAAATATCGCAAGTCAGGCAGGCGGGGCAGGAGGCCGGCGTGGCTGACCAGGAACGTTCTAATGGAGATTAGGCGGAAACAGAGAGTGTTTCGCTACTGGAAGGAGGGCCAGGCGTCATGGAAAGAATACAGGGATGCTGTTCGTGTTTGTAGGGAGAAAGTTTGTGTGGCCAAAGCACAGCTAGAGTTGAAGCTAGCTGTGTCTGTGAGAGGAAATAAAAAGGTTTTTTTTAGATACGTAAATGGAAAAAGGAGAACTAAAGAATACATAGGGCCGCTCCTTGATAGGGAAGGTCTCCTCACAAACGATGACATAGGCAAAGCAGAGACGCTTAACGCCTTCTTTGCCTCTGTCTTCAATGCTGATGATGGGTTTCGGGACCCAGGGTGCCCTGAGCTGGAGGACTGGGACGGTGGGGATGACAAACTCCCAACTGACCCTGAACATGTGCGGGATTTGCTACTCCACCTGGATCCCTACAAGTCCATGGGTCCGGATGGGATTCATCCCCGGGTGCTGAAAGAGCTGGCGGACGTCATCGCGGAACCTCTTTCAATTATTTTTCAACGATCCTGGGAATTTGGAGAGGTCCCGGTAGACTGGAAGCTGGCAAATGTTGTGCCGATTTTCAAGAAGGGTCAGAAAGAAGACCCTAGCAATTACAGGCCTGTCAGTCTCACGTCAGTGCCTGGTAAAATCATGGAGAAGTTGGTTCTCGAACTTATTGAGGCGCACCTGGGGGACAAAGCAGTCATTGGTCCCAGCCAGCATGGGTTTGTGAAGGGTAGGTCCTGCCTAACTAACCTGATTTCCTTTTATGATAAGATCACCCGTATGGTGGACCAAGGGAAACCAGCTGATGTGATTTTTTTGGACTTCAGCAAGGCTTTTGACACAGTTTCCCATAGGATCCTACTGGACAAAATGTCCACCATACAGCTAAATAAAAACATCATACGATGGGTGAGCAATTGGCTAACGGGCAGGGCTCAAAGGGTTATGGTAAATGGGGCTGTGTCAGGCTGGCGGGCGGTCACCAGTGGGGTCCCTCAAGGCTCCATTTTAGGGCCGGTACTTTTCAATATTTTTATAAACGATCTGGATGTAGGAATAGAGGGTATTTTGAGCAAGTTTGCTGATGACACCAAACTTGGAGGAGTTGTGGACTCAAATGAGCGTAATGGCCTTACAGAGGGATCTGGACAGGTTGGAGAGCTGGGCGATCACCAACCGCATGAAGTTCAATAAGAGCAAGTGCCGGGTCCTGCACCTGGGACGGGGAAACCCTGGCTGCACGTACAGACTGGGCGATGAGACGCTGGAGAGCAGCCTAGAAGAGAGGGATCTGGGGGTCGTGGTAGACAGCAAGTTGAATATGAGCCAGCAGTGTGCCCTGGCAGCCAGGAGGGCCAATCGTGTCCTGGGGTGCATCAAGCACGGCATCGCTAGTAGGTCAAGGGAGGTGATTGTCCCGCTCTACTCTGCGCTGGTGCGGCCTCACCTCGAGTACTGTGTGCAGTTCTGGGCACCACAGTATAAAAAGGACATGAAACTGTTGGAAAGTGTCCAGAGGAGGGCTACGAAGATGGTGAAAGGCCTTGAGGGGAAGACGTACGAGGAACGGCTGAGGTCACTGGGCCTGTTCAGCCTGGAGAAGAGGAGGCTGAGGGGAGACCTCATCACAGTCTACAACTTCCTCGTAAGGGGGTGTCGAGAGGCAGGAGACCTTTTCTCCATTAACACTAGTGACAGGACCCGCGGGAATGGGGTTAAGCTGAGGCAGGGGAAATTTAGGCTGGACGTCAGGAGGGGGTTCTTCACAGAGAGGGTGGTTGCACACTGGAACAGGCTCCCCAGGGAAGTGGTCACTGCACCGAGCCTGTCTGAATTTAAGAAGAGATTGGATTGTGCACTTAGGCACATGGTCTGAACTTTTGGGTAGACCTGTGCGGTGTCAAGAGTTGGACTTGATGATCCTTAAGGATCCCTTCCAACTCAGGATATTCTATGATTCTATGATTCTATGATTCTATATTTCCTCTCTTCATAGAGAATAAATAACCCCAATGACCTGCAAACCTGTAGTCATGCAGATGCAGCAAGGTAGGCTCCAACATGACAGGATAATTTCTTAGACTCTGCACTGCACTGGTTATGACCCTAGAAGTTTGTTTATTCTGCGTGAGAAAGTCCTGTTTCATTGTGCAATCACAGAGTGACCCAACCCACCCAGCATGAGCAAGAGATCTGTGTGGAGGCAGCACACCAGGCTTGCTCCTCGTGAAACAGGGGTAACTGGAATTGAAGGACTCCTCATTCTCCTAACTACTCAGAGATACAAGTCACCAGTAACTATCACTTTGAGAGCTGGGTTGACATAAAATTTGTGAGCAAGCTATTTGTTTAGGAGTCCTTAACAGAGGGGAAGATGAGTTAGAGCTGATCTTGGACACTCGTGGTCTGCAAACACTGCTTTCTCAGGTGCTCTGCAGAGACTTTCCTCCCAGGTCTCCAGCAGAATCCATTATTCACCCCAGCCATAGCATCAGGCTGTACAACCTATCCAGTCACACACAGTGAGATTGTGTCAGTGGAGAAGGGTTTTATGAGCTATATCTGACATATCCAGGCCTGCAACACTACAATATATGTACTATGTTCATCAGTGTTACATAAATGAGGGCAAATCTGCATGATGTTTATTTAGAACTGGTGGTAAACATTGCATACTCCTTGCCAGAGACATAGCAACAAGAGATTGATCATCTTGTGTCTATTGACGCTGAATGCCTACACAGATATTGTAACACTTAACATCTATAAATTCTTCTTTCTCTTCTACATGCTGTTCCTAAGACAATCAGGCAAGACAGGAATTGATCTTTCAGGCCAGACAACAGAACACATGTTGCAAGCAGACAGAATTGTGCTTCATGTATATACATAGGTGTCATAGTTTTGTCTGACACAGAGTTAATTTACTTTGTAGAGGCTCATACAATGCTGCCTTTTGGATTTCTGATTAAAAAAAAAAAAAAAAGAGTGGTGATATAGCACACTGATATTTTGTTGTTTCAGAGCTGTGGTCACACAGAGCCAAGGGCTTTTCAGCTTCTCATGCTGCCCTGCCAGTGAGGACGCTGGGGGTGACCCAGTAGCTGGGAGGGGACAGAACCAGGACAGCTGGCCCAAATGTCATGCTCAGCAATAAAAGCTGGGGTAGATAAGGATGTTCAGAGTGATAGTGTTTGTCTTCCCAAGAAACTGTTAGAGGTGATGAATCCTGCTTTCCGGGAAGTGGCTGGACACCTGCCTGCCAAGGGGAAGTAGTGAATGGATTCCTCATCTTTCTTCACTTGTGTGCACAGCTTTTGCTTTACCTAGTCACTGTCTTCATCTCAACCCATAAATTCTTGTGCTCTTACCTTTCCAATACTCTTCCTCATCTAAGTTGGGGAGAGCGAGTGAGTAGCTGGGTGCTTGAGCTGCCTGCTGGGGTTAAACAACAACAACAGGCTCACGCATTCCCAGCTGCTGTCAGACAGCCTTTGGCACAGATGGAGCATTAGCCTGACCCAGGCTTGTCTGCTGGCTCTTCTTACACTCCTCTGCACACATTTCCAGCTTCGTGTTGCTGTACAACGTGAGCTGTGTTTAATTCACTTAATGACAGAGTTGAGAGGGAGCCGGGATAGAAGTGTAACTCTTCAGCAGGCAGCAATTTATTTTTTTGTTTTCTTGTTTTCATGCAAATTCACTAACAATCTTTGGAAAACAAAACAAAACCAAACCCTCTTTGCTACCACAGTTGTGTTTCGGTAAAAAAAACACCCAGTTTTATTCCCCAAGGCCATGTACTCCTACATTATCACTAAAACTGTGATGTGGTTTTAGTTTGTTTGTTTGTCTATTTTAAAATGTAATTAAGGTAGAGCAGAAGCAAAGTCCGTGTAGTACAGTCACAGAGGTAGACTGTGGAAGTGGCTGGATTTCTACCTGCCTCTGATGCATTCTCCTTGCCAGAGGAGAAATCATTTGAAACAGTGTTTGGAAATGGTGTCATTGTTAAACAGCCCATTGAAAGGCAGGTAGGATTTACTATGGAAAAGAGAGAGAGAGAGAGAGAGAGAAGGACTCTGTGTGTTAACTGATATGGTGTTATTTTGAGAAAAGAACAAGTGCTGCTGCTTGGCCAGTGCGTTAATATTTGAACAGACCAGAAGGATGCAGGAGGGAGGATGTTCCATTGCTTTTCCATCCCACCAGTGACTGTGGAAGGGGTCCCGGCTGCTCCCAGTGTTTTGAGATCCCAGAGCCCTCTGCTGGCTGGTACTGGCCACGCTGGCATTTTCTGGTGCTACGAACCAGGGATTTGAAGAGGTCCAATGTCTTGCTTTTAACTCCTTCGTGTTTTTTCTTTAGTGACAGCCAATGCCAGTATCACCATACCACCCAGTCTCCTTGGCAGTGGCTGTGCTCCTCTCTATTCCTCTTTTTGCCTCAAACACATTAACCATGCCACCCCCATTTGTCTTGTCTGGAGAAATAAATAGCATTCCCTTCTAGCAGCTGGACCTTGGGAAATAGAACGGTCCAGCAGGTTGCCAATGGCCTGCAGAAGACCAGGGTCAGACTGCAGCTACACTGTAAGTATGGCTGCAGGAACCCTCCTCTGAGGTGCTGCTCCTGAAGTGAACAGCTGTGGTCCTCCATGTCAGCACCAGCAGACACTGCTGCAAGCCTAGCAGCCTCCGAGTTCCTCTGGTGAGAGGAGACAAAAAGCAGCACCCACATCCTGTTGCTGGGGTGTGACTTGGCTAACCACTGGCCCTGTCCCTCCAGAAACCTGAAAGGAACATCTCTGCTGGACCCACAGCCAGCTCACAGTGTTGGTCAGGAGCATTTAGCATCAGCGCCTACCCTCCACCAGCACAGAGCACTGCAGGATTTCCTCTCATTTTGGACAGCCATGGGGTGCTCTGGCAGCAGCATGTGGCTTGGTGCTGTTCCAGTGGCAGGGAGCAGCTGTGCTGATGTGGGTATCACACACAGCATGCGGTGACATGGAGCTGTGCTAGCCTCACTGCAGCAGCCTTATGCACTTGTCTTCTAGTTCAGTTTTTTTTTTTTTCTTAAGATCAGAGATGTTCTGCTGTAGGCAAGTCCCTACATCTGCTTTCCATACCATGCATTCAGATTTTGGGAGGTACTTTCCATGAAAAGCTCATACAGAGACAAATAAAAATCTTTATTGCTATCCCTTAGGTTAAAGATTGCATCAGGAAGGCAACCCTGTGGGACAGCGTTTCATGACCATGCCTTAAAAAATACATGCTGAAATTTACCATTTAAAACTTTTAATGAGAGCACTTATGGTGTATCTACATGGACACAAGACCTCCTTCCTATGAAGTTGAATGGTAGGAATCCCCATGAGGCTGCTTAGGCTGGGTTTGCCCAACAGAGGGGAGCAATTTCCCTCTTTTGCAGCGACTTGGTGAGCTTGCAAGTGACACAGACAGGTACCTGTTTTTCTGTTGCTTTACGCTATTTGTACATAGGATAATGATAAAACAAACAAACAAATACGAACTTCCAAGGAAGCAGAAGGCAAGTTTCTATGCCCAGGGGAATTTGCTAAAGGTAAATGCAGCAAATGGAGCAGTTCCAGAACAACTTCTTCAGCAGTAAAGTGTTATTATCTGGTGTTATTGCCAAGTGCTGGTATCTGAACAATTCTCCTGTTCCTCCTCCTTTCACTGGGAATTTGGAACAACTTTTGGGGAGATAACTTGAGAATTCTTTGTCCAAGTGTTTGTGTGTTTGTTTTTTTTGTTTTGTTTTGTTTTGTTTTGTTTTGTTTTTTCTTTCCAAAATTTATGAGTAGTGTGCTGCAGATGTGCAGGTAGGACAGCACAGGTCTCTCACCATTCAGGGCCCACTTTACCAAGACCTAGGTGGAGATCTCCACAAGACAGGCTTCCTGCATGCTGCTCTCCTGCTATAGTGCTGAATCTTCATCAGACAGCACAGCAGTGCCTGAGGGACCAGAAATGCCGGCCAAAACATAAGGGCATTTGTGTAAAATTGTCTCCCATTTTTTCTTTGCCTCCTCCTCTTGTGCAAGTTAGGCTTTTAGCAACACAACTATTCTGGCAAAAATATCAGCACTGGACTTTAAGGCTGTGAGACTTCCCTGGGGAAAGAGCAACCCCTGTGGATATTACTAACCACCCACCATTGGAACTAAACATCCAGTTACAAGACTATGCAAAGAAAACAAGTGCCATTGTATATTATTACCTGATTGCTTGTTTTCCTTTTTGATCACCTGTAACATGTCAGAAAATGCAGGTCTCCTGGCAGGGTTGTGAATCCAGCAGGACTTCATGCACGCAATCAGTCTAGCAAACTTTGGAAAGCTGAAATCACCAGTGATATTTCCTAATTCTATGAATTTTAGAACCTGTTTTCATTTATGCAGACAATAACAACAACAACAAAAAAGCCACATCAGCTTTCTGAGAACTGGCGCCTGGATGCAGAATTTGGCCCCACCAAAAACATGTTAGTAACAAAAAAAAAAAAAGACTAGCTTGCACTGCATTGCATAATAATTGCATAAGAAACAGTAATTTTTATGTGTTAATTGAAGTTAGTAGGAATAAACAGTTCCTTGAAAAGAGGTTTTGCATAGTTGCTATGTAAATCCTTTAGCAATATGCTTGAGTTTACACTGCAGCCTTTTATTACTGAGGGCAATAACCTGTTTCTTACCTCTGCAGAGGGAATTATCTTCAAAAATGTCACAGGATTTGCACTGAGATCTGTGCCCAGCCACTACACCAGGTCAACAGGTTGAAAAGTCACTGTGGTGGAAGAAGGGGCAAGGGTGCTGACAAACTGATGGACAGACAGCTACAGCACAATCAGACCTGCTACCCTCAGGACTGGGCTAAACATATCAGCAGGGAAGGAGAGAGGTGATGCCTGAATACAGTTTACACATGGAAAAACGTAGATGAAGACAAGAACATATTATAGGTAAAATGCACATTCTTGTCTAAGAAGGGAATCCCACAACCAGCATTACAGGTGCTACACTGAGAATACGGTGGAATATTTCTCAAATATTGACTGGATTATGGAGAAAATAATAACCCACTGATAAATGGCAACATCCACACTTGGGAAAAGCTTTTTTCCCCAAAAAAGTGGGGAAAGCTTTTTTTTCCACACAGGAAAGAGAAAAATTGGAAAATGGGTGTTCCCATTCCTAACAATGCCCAGGTTACAAAGAGGATGATACTGCATAGCATTGTGGCTTGAACATGTGCAGGTTGGTCAATTGAGCTGTTAGATCTTCCCATATCATAATCCCCAAATTAAAGATGTCTGATACTCAGGAATAGAGTCTATCATTTCTCACTTCTGGGGCAGCCCTACTGAAGAAATGAACAGGTTATTCATCCAATATATTTCTGTATATTATAGAGCTGAGGGCAAGGCAAAGCAAAGTGGTCCATGGGTTTTGCTGTGGATCCAGAGACTTGAGTTCACACTTTGCATTAGTGACTATGGCTAACTGAATAAGAGAAAAGGAAAGGTGTATCATGAGACACATACCTAAGATACTGAAGAAAAATATGGGCAAAAGGCACAACAGCATTTTTATCTATAGCTATAGCTATATGTATTTTACTTTGCCATAATGTCCAAGTTTTCTGCTGGTCAGCAAGCTACAAGACAGTATCTCTGAAGAAAGAAAAAAATACATTCTTCTATTTGGACAGGTAAAATATAGAATATGGAAAACACATCTTTAAAAGAAAACACTCCACATTTTCCCCATTTTCCACAGGAGCAATTAGAAAGACATAGATATTGTAAAAGATATTGTAAAAGAAGTTAGTGCTAAAGTTGTGGATGAATGAGATAGAGTTTGTTGTGGGAAAATGGGTAGAAAAGAAAGGGGAAGTAAAACATAAAAATGCACCTACCATTTAGCTGAATCTTTAACTTTGAGCATTATCTTGTTCACGGAAGGCTCAAACAGGTTGTCTTCAGTCCCTGAATGAGACTGCTCTTCACCAGTGACCAACTTTTGCCACCACCTTTCAAAAGAGAAGAGAAAGGGTGGGGGAAAGAGGAGATTTAAATCCATGGCATTTATCCACTGTTTAGGAAATGCAGCATTACAACAATGCAGGACTTACTAGACAGTTTTTTTCTATATTCAGTTAACAGCAACAAGCCCCAGTGTTTCTCAGTGCAAGGATGAATAATGATGGATTGACATGGCCTTGATATTCATCCAAATTAACCTTTGAGAAGTTAAGATAGTCAATATAAGCTTTTTACACAGCTTACCTCACGGGACAGAGCTGCGCATCTCCAGAAAACAATTAGACACCTCTGTCTTGGAAACCTACCTTGGCTTATGATGAATCTCTGCCTGGGATGGCATTCCTCATTGCATTACCATCTGATTAAGAAAAACAACTAAACATTTTGCAAACTTCTCTGTTCTAGCACAGCTAAAACTGTATCATTCAACATGTGACAAACCATCTATGACTATAGTTATAGTGCTGTGCTCCTTAATGTCCCTCTCTGTGTATTTTCCTGCCCATTTGCTGAGGGCTTACTTTGGACAGGGATCTACCTGGGTGGAAGTGGATTGTGGCTGCAGGCAGCAGCGGGCCAAGTGGAGGCAGGAAAAGAAGCCAGGGAATAATCTGAAACAAGACTGCATGAGTAGAAAGCACAAATACCTCCAGGCAAACATGACCAGAGTTAAAGTAGATGTAACTTCACTGTAGATTGCAGTGTATGACCTTCCTAGAATGAAGATAGGCCATGGCAGAAACCCCCAGCTCCAGGCAAGTGATAAATTTTCATCATCCATGCTAAGACTTGCCACAATTTCTATTTGGAACTTTGGATTGCCACGGAGATGCTCAGAGCTCTGCAAAAGAGAGGCATGAGAAAATTAGGAAGTGTTGTCAAAGAGCAAATGCTTGTTAGCAAGTTATCACAAAGCAGAACTCTGCCTCCATATGTGTCCCACCCACCAGCTTCCCACTCTCCAGGAGTGAATAACAAGACATTGTATTTTGCCCCAGATCTCATTCCTCTATCAACCCAGAGGAACTGTCTGGGATCCCACATCAAGACATAACAAACCCAGGTAATAAGTCAAGGAAAATCTCTGTACAGAGAAAGGACTCTTTGCTCCATCCCACTGGTATAAATATGCAGAATTTCTCTTAAATTCAGGAGAATCACTCCAGATTAGTATAGGAATGAATAAGAGAAGAATTATCCAGTAACGTCTTCAGCATCTGCCCAAAGACATCTCCATGATACAAACACAGATTTTCAACATTCGCCTGGAGGACTCCTGGGAAAGGACACTCTATGATCTATTTCTCAGGTAATTATGAACATCTATTAATTAGAGAGAAACCAGTCCATTGATGACAGGCTGAAAATCATTATGCTGTGGAGTTACACCTCCACTTTCCTTGCTTACAAGAAAAATAAAAGCACACATATTCAATAGCTCCCTATTAGCACTGTGAATACTCCTTTCTGAAGCTTCCATCTCTGCTTTCAGAGAGAAGGAAAAATGACCTTTCTCTGCCTGCATTTGGTAACAGAGCACTCCTACAGTCCCAGAGCTTGGGATAGACCTGAAGGCTCTGCACTGATCCCTGCACCTCATGGCCACATCACTGCTGCTTTGGGACAGCTTTTATCACTACCCGTGGGATCTCGTTGCGCTAACTTCAGAAATGACTGGTCTGATGTTTCTGCTGTGTCTGAGAAAGGAAGAAAGCCTTTTGTGTGATTGCACCTGAATGACAAAATGTCAGCAACATATTTAAAGATCTCAGACAATGAGGAGTGAACTTGTTTCGCTGAGATAAAAACAAATGCTGCGCCTACCCAGAGTGGGAATGCTGTCTACACAAAATGTCTCCATGTTTTTATACTGATAACCATGGAATAGCAGATGATAATGACCTGGTAATCAGCCATGGAAAGCCATGTCTGCATATTTATAACTGGAAAAATCATGGTACCAGGGGAATGTCAGACAAGTCTAGGCAAGCACATAACCTTCTGAACACGCTGAATGTGAGCCCAGGGCTGATTCCAAGGGAAATCAGACCAGCAGAGATCACTAGGGACCACCCGATGCGTTTCTGAGAGTCATGAGAGGACTCTTGACTTGCTGGGAGTCAAGAGAGGAGGAGACCTTTGTGCTGTCAGAAGTAAAAATCTATCAGGAAGGAAAATCCCATATAGCATATTCCTACATAGGAATACTGTAGTGGGATACCAGAGCATTACTACTCTTTAAAGAGCATACTACTCTTTACCAAGTAGTGAAGATCTACAGTGTTGGCAAAAGACAAGAAATGCTTCCCCAGCAACTGCCCCACTACCACCACACCAGGCCACCCACCACACCATCCCATCCTGAGCAATGATCTATCTATAACAAGAATTTGAGAGGTCATTGCCACTGGGACTCACATTTTTTGAATCTATCATCAGACTCTCTCTGCTCTCATCATTTTTCTGTGAAGGAAGCTTCTTTTTCCTGATGTTCTCCCAGAGCACAATGGGCTATCTAAACACAGTCACAAAGCTACCTCCAAACCAAACAACTTTCCACCAGAAATGAGCTGTTTCTGGAATGCAGTAGAATAGCAGTGGCAACCAATGGCAGAACCACAGCATTAAAGGTGTAAGATTCATGTCAGTTTTCACATTGTCCTATGTCAGATATTTCTCTCTGTTTTTCTTCATTGACTCACCAGTCTAAACTCCCCCAAACCAGAACCCTGCTGCAACTGAATCACATCTGTCCTCTCCACGTCCTCTCCCCTCCAGGTCTGCATGCACAGCCATCCCCCACCAGTGCTCTATGCACAGGAAATCAGTCCATGGCCATCACTTACTTGGTGCCTACTGCTGAGTTTACTTCCCCAGGTCAAGTCAGATACTGAACATAAGAAATGTGTCCTTTGTCTGAATACCAAACTGATGGCTAGAAAGTCAAGATCAGTTCTACACAGTGGTGGCTTGCATATCCTACATTCCACTGGCTATTTAGAAAGATAAATGATAATTTTGTATTACTGGAAAGAAAACACTTCATCTTCCCAAGATACTCAAATCTCACTGGAGCAGTAAGATTTCTTGGAATTCTTTAAAGACATTTCAGGTCAACTAAAGACCTAAATGCAACCCTCAGGCTGCAAAATCAGATTTTTCCCCTACTTCTGTGACAAAAGATGTAGATTAAACAGTTAGAAGTGGTGTTTTTTTGTTTGATTGATTGTTATTTATTTATTTATTTATTTATTTTAAACTGCTATAGATGTGTGTTGGTAAGACTATCAGGCAATATTATCACCAAGTGCAGATAGTGTGACCTTGTTCTGTCTGTATTTCTAGCTGATGCAACCTGAGCGATGTCTATCTTAGAAACCATTTACACACGTCTAAAAGAGTTAGGATGCATTGGTCTTTGAAGACTGGTATGCATGTAACAGGGATAGTCTTCATAGTTTTCTGTGTGGCCTGTATGATGGTATTTCCACCAACAAAATTCCTGCAACTATAGTAACAGCAGTAATCATCATCCTCCAAGACTTCAACAATCTTCTTGTTAATAAAGCTGTCAACATCCATCTGCTCCTTGTTCCATGGTGCAGATGCAAATGGGTTGTAGAGGTTGTAGCAATATAACTTATGAAAAATAAGGTCCCCTGAAATGATACAAGGTCAGCAATCATACAGCTCATTCCACTCAGCTGGGAATATTGGTTCCATATGGGAACATCCTTCCAAGAAACCCAGTTAACTTTACAGTTCAATGACTGTTTCTTCACTAGGAAGAAGAGCATTAGTTTTGCCTACTGGAGATGCACTTGGCAATGTATAAACAGGTATTAGAGTCTGAGTGGAAGCATCTACTTTGTATGAAAGAAAAAGATGCCTATTAGGTTAGTTTGTGATTGCAGTCTCTGAATAAGCTTTTTGGGTTCTTGCATTTCTCTTCAGGATTGTCTGAAGTTTTAGCTTAGCAAAAAAGGTTGAGTACGGAGCAAGATCTGATTCTCATGAAGCAGGTCATTGTCTTTTCTTCCAATTTTATTCAATATGATAGCCTGAAAGTGAGCTGAAGGTCTGTGAGAGGAAAACTACTTCCCCTTGGTGCTTTGAGGCTCCAAAGAACTGATCCTAAAGGTACAGTAACTGAAGTAAAAATAGCCAGTACCTTCACTAATCATTGACTCAAGAGATGTTGGTGTAATTGCTAGAAAATCTGAGCAGCGACACTGCAGTTCAGAACAGCCCTGAGTAAACTCAGGTTCTGCACAACTCCAGCGTTGGAAGAAAACAGAAATGTATTTCACGGCGAGGTTTTACTTGAAGTTCCTCTTGCATTTGGTTCTTGTTGAAAATTAGACTTACCACATTTGTAAAGTAAAGGTAAAATTTACATATTGTGCCATCAAGGCTCTGAGACTTGAGTAACCCATGTTTGCTCTGAAGTTCTCTACTGATGATTTCCTCTGAGAGACTGATCATTTTCAAGTGTTTCCCTTTCTCTGTCTTCTCAGATCTACCCCACAGACCTGGGACAATATTGACCTTGTAATAGTGGGTTTCAGGGAAGTTTCCAGTCAAGAAAACAATGCTGTGAGCCAGCAGACCAGCTGCAGGTTTCAGCCTAGATGTACTGGTTTTGGAGACCCTCACACTACATTTTTTTTTCTCCATACTGCTGACAGGTTTCTGTATCGCTGTTGATACTCATTCTTCTCAGGGTATTAGCATGGCTTCTCTTTGCATCTATGGGAATTTACCACAAGTCCTGAAATGTAGAATTTACCAAAGTTCATCTCCCACTAGTTCTTAGTGGGTCCTAAATGCTTAATGTCCTTCGGCAGATGAAACAATTCTTCTCTGCCAGTAGATGAATAAAAAGTTCTGCTCAGGAGCCAACACTACACAAATAATTGCCACCAGTTCCCACCACAGAATTTGTGAAAAGCCAGTGGACCTAAACCATGGGTAGCCTCCAAAAAGGACACATTTTGTAGTCCAGTTTTTGCATACTGACAATGTATTGTATCCTTCTACTCCATACAAATCTCCTGTCCCTGAGCAACAATATGCATCCAGATATCCCTGACTTTTGGAGAATATCCTGTCAGACACAGGTTCTGGTCCTAACTACCACATATACCCCTGGCCTAGGTAGCCTGCCAGTCCTCATGCAAATGCTCTGACTTGGCAATGTAATGAAGCCAGGTAGAGACCTTTTTCTGCCATAGTCAAATTAAGAACATTATAGATGAGACAGCTGTTTCTACAGTTGTGTTTGTTTGTTTAGGCATATTTGAAAGATAACTGTGGTTTTGTGACCATACATACCCACATGACTTCTGAGAATAAAGACTTCAAACCTAAACCTTGGTGGTTTCCTGTATGTTTTCTCACTGAGCCCAGCCTGGAATGAAAAATTATTAATAAGGGTGAAGAGTGTGAAAGCATCAAGAAGACCCCATGAGCTCCAGAGCATCTCATTTATCACCTTCTCCTAGATAACCTGATTCCATTATTGGCCTGGAAACACAGGTAACTTGAGGGAGCACTAATTACTCTTTCATATGGCTTTCTGTTTCTGAATGTTGCCATGAGTCAAGTAAGCAAAAAGGAAACAAATCTGCAGTCACAAGGCCTGCTCTTTATGGAAATGAAAATAAACTGCAGGAGCAACACCTGTAAAACAGATCTAGCAGCAGTCTGAGTAGGTGAATACACTATTAACTAATCTGCAGCTAAGTGGCTTAAAAAGAAAGAAAAGCAGAGCTGGTACCAACAAATACCTATCTGCTTACAGTGGGATCTTGGCTGAACTTGCCAACTAGTCTCACTGAGTGATGTTCTTCCCAAGCACATTTGTCTTGCAGTTCCCATACACCAAAGAGTACAAGCAGCCTGGATTCAGGGAGGTGAGCCAAACAGTGCCATTCATCCTGCAAGTAGCTTGTCAGGAAGGAAGGAGTGAAGAAGTCAGCAAAGCCGGAGACAAATTCATCTATCCTGTAAAATCACTGAGGAGTTCAGCGATTAGGGCAGCGGTATATATTTTACTGCCTCCACAAAAAAAAAAAAAAGAAAAAAAAAAAGAAAAAAAAAAAGTATATTATTTACCACAAGCCCCATCAGAATGTCTGCTCCTTCACATTCTTATATTTCGAATGTGGATTTTATAGACAGAATGAAACATCCTCCCTGGTTCTTCCCATTGCCAATTCCTTTTCTTTTCCTCCTCTCTGCACAAAGCCAAATTCCTTTTATCAGGAGCTGCCTGGGAAAACAGTGGAAAATGCTGGTGTCTGATAGCAAATCCATCTGAGGTTTAGTTCCTGGGAAGTGTGGTAAAGTGTTCCGGGCATATGTCTGATTTGGAGCATGGTTTTTTCCTTAGTTTATTTTTATTTATTATTTTTTTCACCCATTCTTGACTTCAGTCCAGTTAAGTACTAAAAAATGTGGAGATAAGAACTTTGCACTCACTTATCAAGAAACTCTGTATCTTGTTTCTTCCTGCAATAGATAAGCAAAACATGGCAGGTTCACTTGCCATCTCATGGAGCTACCTTAGTTTTGACAGAGGTCTTCCAAGAACTGGACAGCTTATTAACAAGTCAACTTTATTGACTTCTTATATTTTTCTTGGCTTTCTGAGGTGAGAATTCAGTTATTCAATTACAGAGTTGGCCTAATCACCAAGTAGTGGATTTTAAACACCACAGAACTGAAGTTAAAAGGCTGCTGCATGTAAGTTTTAGTTGTGCTCACCAGATAGGCTGAATTTGGAACTGGACAGAAACCTACCAAAGCACAGATGTTAAAACTAGGATATCAAATTCCAACCCAGCTCTTACAGGAAATTATGTGGACAACAGCTTACCTACTATTTCTCCCACTGCACTGAAGGCATTCAGGCATTGTTCACCACTTGCATATGTTCAACTAGGAAATTTAATGTTAGAGAAAAACAAAACAAAACCAAAAACAAACAAACAAACAAAAACAGCACAGAAAATTGCTGTGTTGATTGCGTAGCAAAGCCAACAGCCTTTCTAGTGCAGGATGCAACCCCTAAGGTGAAAACTAGAGGAGAGCTCCACAGGAGGCACTGAATACCGATGAATGGATACATTTTTATCCTACTGAACCTAAGGCTGTACCTAGGTATATTGTATAGACATTCAGTGATCTGTTGACATTGAGAAGACTTAATCCAACTTGACTTTTCCTGCTCTCACTGACTGTGAGCATAAGCTTTATGAAACCTACTACAACTACCCTCAGACCCACGCAGTGTTTAGGAACTTTAGCTACTTACACATTTCTCTGTCACCTAAAATGTTAAACTCTTACTATTTTGGCCTTGTCTGAGTCAAAGAGATCTTTCTTTGTTTTATATGAAGCAGAAGAAGATAACACTCTCAAAGTTCTGGTTTCTGGACATTAATGCCAGATAACCTGAAAAGCATCTAGTTTCCACCTGGGAAATCTCAAGAGCAGGTGAGGCACTGAGTAAAATTATATTCCCTCCACGCTGAGGGCTGACATGTGAATACCCTGTTCAGAATCCCCCAAAGGTTTGTTTGTTACTATCTGCTTCAAGCAGAAGGGCACCCAGCATGCAAAACCAGAAGTACTGAGTGTGATGAGGCAACATTCATATCAGATATGGCTAAGTAGATGGCAACAGCTCAGTAATGATATTCCCACTTGGTATCAGTAAGGGCTGTCCTTTAACAGTGCTGTTGGGACAGCCTATGTACCAGGAGTAGGCCAGGAAGAACAATGAGAAAGCTTCAGACAAGTAGATCTTCTGTACTGTGACGTGCACACCAAGGAGCTTTTGCACGCCATTCCATCTAAGCATGTATTGAAACCAAGAGGTGTTCCAATGCAAAGGCAGAAGTACTGAGCACAAGCTACCACACCATATCCAATTAGCTGACTGCATGTACAGCAAAGAGTGAATGAGGACTGGTTGTTGCAGTGAAACAAAGAAAGACACTTCAGTGAGAGGGTGTTGGCCCTAGTGGTCAGAACTGTGATGAACAAGATTACCAGCTCCACTGAAGAATAGGACTAGGAGACAGGAGGGCTTATTTTGGTGGCTTTTTCCAGGGCTGGCAAAAGATCAGTTTTTAGCATATTATTGCCACCCTCTTGTGCTTTGGAAAAGAATTTGCCCACAACTACTAGCCATAAACATTAAATTATTTTCTGACCACAATGATAACTTCAGGTCAGCTGTCATAACATTCCTCATAACCTCCAAAATACTCTCCACACACACCTCTGTGTTTGCTGTGTTGTTCTATGGCTACAGAGAATCCATTAAGACATAATATGTCTAAAATTCTGCATTTATGCTTACAACAAACAAACAAACAACAACAAAAAAAAAACAAGCGCTTAAACCACTCTTTTGCTTCTGGTTTTAGAAATGATAGCACAGATCTGTGAAAAGCAGCCCAAAATGACTACTTCAGCTGCATTTCCCTTTCCACTCTCCCTTTCAAAGCAATTTAGTGTATATCCATTCAATATGAAAAGAAGTATATGTTTATATAGTTGCGTTAGAGCTCACAGAAACTGAAACTGTACATCTCTGGTATCTGGGGAGCTCTGTCAGTAGCAGGAATACTTTCTTCAGAATCCCCATGTCACTGCATAGGACAACCACCCTTCCCAATGTTTGTCAGATAAAGGAATATTCAGGCTGGAGTTTAATTCTTCAACTAGCAAACCTATCCTCTCCTGCCACTGCTGAAGACAAGCAGTACTTTATCCATTATTTTGTCCATGCATCCAGACAAACAAATCATCAGCTTTAGCTTTGTAAGGATACTCTAGCAATACAGAAAGGAAATTCAGGCCTTGTGGTCAGATCACAGAACTAGCACCCTTGTTTTTCTGAGTTTTGCATCTATTTTTTTTTGGAGGCTATGGACAGATCTCCACAGATACTTTCCCTCTGCCTGCATAGCTGACATACATTCTGTGATGTGCACCACCTTTCAAGATGGCATTAAATTTCTCACAGTTGTGAGAGGGCCTGTCTAACCTTTTATAAAACCTCTTAGATGCCAAAACCCCAAAACATGGACAGCAACTTTCTGCTCACCTGAAGTCCCTCCTGTATCTGTGATGATTTGCCTCATCACTCTGCACTTCCTCTGAAGTCACCTGCCTGTATCCTTGTGATATATTTATGTCTCTGTATATATGCAACTGCATATATATGAAGACAAGCTGGTAAGCACATAGTTCCTCCATTCCCCTGCATACTGATGTGTTATTGCAGAGTGTTTGAGTGCCTTGATGCAATGCACCTACCCTGACTTTCAATGCCCTCTGCACTCAGAGTCCACAGCTTGTGCTAACTGCAGCGTTCAAATTGGGTTCCTACCACCTACCAAGCTTAGCAGAGATCACAGGCTGGGGGAGGCGACAGCAGCTGGATTTGAGTGTTGAAGCTGATGCAAGGAAGAGGTTGCTGATAAACCACAGGAACACAACAGTGCCCTCATAACTGGAACTGGTGAGGCTGGGCCACTGAGATCTGCATCTGGTCTGGATCTCTTGAGCTGCTGGCTGTAAGCAAGCAACCCATGGTTTTTATTTGACACATCAGAGACTTAAATCCAGGGACAAACTGCAGACATATAGTTACAAACAGAGGGAATTCCAACCTAGGAAATAACTGAAATAACCATTAAATCATGGCAGCTGTCAGCTGTCCAGAGTGTTAATAAAGATATGATGTGAACTGATAACAGATTTAAAGAAATTCTTACAACAAAAGGCTCCAGGAAATTAAATCTACTCAGTATAGCAAAGGAAAGGGGAAGGATGTAGAAGGGAAGAAGTCAGAGAAGGATCTTCAGTCACACAAAGCTACTGCAAGAAGCTGTCTGTTGCAAGAAGGAAAAACTGAATGCGTGCACACTGGAAACATGTCACGTAACTTTAAGAGCAAGAGGGAATCACCAGTGAGACAAGTGAAAAAAGGGTGAATCCTGTACTTCGGTAAATCGTGAGTTTTCAGTGAAGATAGTTTACTAATTAAAGCATCCCCTGTTGAATTTGAAAAGAAAAATCCTTCAGGGAAACACAAAGACCTGTGTTATGCTGAGATCAGTCTAAGCAATCATAAATACATCTTCTAGCCATAAAAACCCATGACTCAATTAACCTCCAAACTTACCAGCCCTGTTTCTGCAGTATTTATGCTTGTTTATAGTACAAATAAAACAAACCAAGCACTTTGAGCTGCTGTTGTAGCATGTGCAATTATTTCCTAAGGTACCACTTAGCTGCTACTGTGGCTGGAAAGGTCAACTGCTGATTACAAGTTACTGTTCATGAACAGGTCTTTTGGGGACTATTCCATGCTCTGCCCTGTGTGCAACAGAGCAAATAATTCCGAGTCCCCAGCCTTGAACATGTTGTCTGCCCTCTAGAACCAAACTGTAAGTGTAAGCAGGGATCAGGCACTCCCCTTGGGCAGAGGAACGTGACAGAGCAATGGCAACCTGACTGGGCTGGTGACTGGGAGAGGCCTCTCTCATGCAACACAGAAGAAAGCTCTAGAAATTAACTGAAGTCTCACTCTGCCTAAGGGGGAAAGCTTCCAACAACACTTTGGCATCCCTTTCTCACTAGCATTAATCATGTTTTACAGCTGGAGCATAGTCTTCTGTGACCAAATGCCAATAGGAAGGGCAGAGACAACTGAACCTCCCAACTTTCTGTCAGGACATTTGCAGAGGACGTCTCCCAGTCAACTGAGAGTCACGACAATTGGAAAAGACAGCAAGGAAGCTCAAGCTGAAAAGTCGGGTTAAATTTGTTTGCTTGGGCCAGCAAAAACAGCCATCCAGCCAAGACACATACCATTGACTTTCAAATACTGTTAGATACTACTGTTCAACATGCATCATTCCTTGTCTATCTCACATTGAGTGCATGACCCACACCCATCTGAAGAGTGAGCACTTTTTTTTTTTTTTTTTTTTTTTTTTACACTTATAACTTCCTCCCCTCTTTCCACAACCTCAGCTGCAGTTGAATCAGGCTGCTAATATCAACCTTCAAAGTTTTACAATCAATTCCCCATGCTTCCCATCAGCTGTACTTGTGTCCCCCAGGTCCACAGGCTGGAATGCAAGGGAACAGATACAAGAGAACAGCCATCAGCCTCTCTTCCCATATTTTTCCTAGACAGGTGCTTGACCATACAGATCATTATCATATAAAAGCTGAGGCAAGAGGACATTCACTTTACACAGGTAAAGAACATATGTAAGGGCTAGTAAGTTGGATATATTGCATCAGTTTGTTGTGAAATTCAGGGGTGTTTTTTTTTGTTGTTGTTGTTGGTTGTGTGGGTTTTTTTTGGCTCGCATGTTATGTTCTCTGATCCCCAGGTACTATTTCAACGTCACTAAGCAATTGCATGCCTTGGTGTCTGCAGTCATCACTTCTTACGTGTTGTGGTAAAAGGAATATGTACTTCCTCAAGAAAAGGAAGTGGTCTCACCTTCCACATTTTTGCTGTAACTCTTCAGCTGGTGGGAGAAAAAGGGAATCAGACTACTGTACAGAGTCTAAAATCAGCTGTGAAACAGAAAGGAAATTCACTTCAGTAATACCCTTTTCTGAAACTCACATGAAAGACAGAAATAACTGCATTTCTTGAAGTGCTGAAGCTTCATTTTTCTACACAGTACATTGTGCATATTCCTGAAAGATTTTCAAAACATACAGCATTAGAAATTAAGCTAAGAAGTAAAAGCTAGATTTTCTTGTTCAGTTTTGTTTTATTAGCATATGAAGCTTTCTTATTTATTGAAAAAACACACTGCAGGCTTACAACACCACTACAATGAATAATTTCTTTGAAAAATATATGAAATAAAAAATGACTTTCTCAGGTGAAATAGATAATGATTACTTGGACAAATCCAAGGATTCCTCTTACAAACTGTCACTTAAACCTTCTCCATATTTTGTATACATGTAGCCTTTTTTTCCCCACAAAACAAAAGGAACTATCCACAAAACCCAGCTGCCTCAGCAACAAAACAGAAATTGAGCATAAGCACTGTTAAGTCTTTACTTGTTACTGTGCTAAGCAAAATATTTGTCCATATGTATCAATGACAGTAAACTCTGCTGGCAGAGGCTGAAACAAACCTTGCTAGTTTTATGTAGAAAATACATACGTCCATACAGGTAAAAAGTTTTCATCTCCTATGTATCAGGTTTTATAATTTCACTTGAACTCAGTAAGGAAGTGATAAAAAACCCCTCAGCTATGTTATCAAAATGTCCTGCTTCTACCTTCATCTTGATGGAAGCATTCAAAGTTGTAGTGAAAATATTTAACATTTGCCTTTTAATCGGATTAAAAAATGATATATAAACTTTGAAGTTTATGATATTATGTAACCAGTGTCATCTATTAAAAATAGGATGGATTTTTAAAACATGACTTGCTTATTGCTCCTGATACTATTTTCATTGAGTAAGACGAGTGACATGAGGAATATGAAGACACTCATCTTCATTCAGTTTTTACTGTTACTGTTCAATTCTCACATGTAACGTGGTGGTGCTCAGCTTGAAAGCAACAATTTCTGTGATTTCATTGTTTTGACTGGAAAATGGAAAACTAACAGAAACATGTTTCTAAACAGTACAAAAATCCTGGAAAAATAAGCTTGTAATAAATTTGACCTAAGGAGCTGCCAACTCGCTTTTCAGTAAGGTCAGTCATAATTGTTTTGAAACCCAAAATAGACTATGGATCAGCTCCGATGGAGAGGGTATGTTATATTACCCATTTCTAAAAGGTCACTGTGAGAAAGAAGCATATGTAACAGGAAAGCATACATTAGCTTTACACTCCTCTGAGCTCTCCTGGGTATCTGCTCAAACAGCAACACTGTTGGGAATGCGGTCTGGGGAAAGGTAATAGTAAGGGAGCTTTTTGCTCTTGTTGCGCTCGGTGATGGTGCTGACAATCTCATCCAGATTCTTGCGGAATTTTGCCATGGCCTCTTTCACCGGCTTCTCCACAAAGTGTTCATCTGGGTACATGCCTAGAAACAGCTAATTGGAAAACACCAAGAAATCATGCTTTGAGATTTAAAACAAAACAAAAAAGCAAAATACTGTTCTGTCTTAATGTTACCTCACCCAGTAGAACACACACCCCGAGCTTCAGGAACGCTACTGTTAGGTACAATCACTATTAACCTAGCCTACAGTAGCACTGACAGTGAAAGGTGCTGTCCTGTTCTCCCTCCCACCCTGGTTGCTGCTTCTCATCCTTGCATGTCTCCGTCTACAATGCTGGTACAGGTGATTATTTGGAACCATCTCCACCTGCAAGGAACTGATCCACTCAAAAAATCAGCACTTTTATTTTTTTTTTAAGGTTAGTGGTCAGCCAGACCAGATTCCCAAGCCAGATCCCTGCAGAGCCACTCAAACATTTGTGCTGCTAAAGGAAGGAGCAGCATGGGAGGGGAATGAGCAGCCAGGGATGAGAAAAGAGGACGACTGCTTCTTTGAGTGACAGTGAAAGTTACTTCTGACTTAAAACTGTCCTTTGAAGTTCAGTCGTACAGTTGCTTTGGTCAGTTTGGATTCTAAGGGTGAGCTGATAGGTAACTATTTCCCATAAGACTACCCATACTACTGGACTCGATGACCTTGAGGTCTCTTCCAACCTAGAAAATTCTGTGATTCTGTGTGATTCTCAGCTGAGATCTGCTTTATCCTTAGAAACTTCAAATCAAGCACCCTCTCGCCTGTATCTTCCATTTAAGGACTTCAAAACAAGACATCCAGATACAGCCCTTGGGTGAGACAACCTACCATCATTTTACATGAGGGAAATGTCTATAGACCACGCCTACAAAGCTTCCTATAGTGTTGTTTTTTTTTTGCAGTCCACACCAGCCAGACATAAGCCACAGCTCTACTGCACATGGCACTGGGGCAGATTTTCCAAATGGACAGGACACAAAGGGACAAAGAGTGCCACAGCTTCTCTACCAGCTCTACTGGGGCAAGGACTGAAGAAAACTGTTGTGCCCCAGCAACTCTCTTCCTCCCACACCAGCATCCTTACTCGGTAACCCCATGCCCAAGTTCAGAAACTTTCATCTTGGCTGAAACACAGCTTCAGAATAAAAACGACTTCTTGCTCAGAGCTGGCTTGTATCTGTCAGAACAAGGGCAAACCCACACATCTCCTCATGCTGAATTCAAACACAGAGCCAGGAGCAGCATTACAGTCTCATGCAGACACAGGGTCTTGCCATGGTCCCTGGGGTCTCACCTACATCCACCAGGAGAAGGGAAGTTGACTTACTTCATTGTCCTGGAATTGGCTCAAGGCCCAGACAGCTCCAAGATGCCAACAAGAACGTCCCCTGTCTGGCAGGCTCTCCACTATCTGCTCGATGGTGACTGTTCCCTTTTGTGTCGGAGGAGGGCAGCGCATTGTTGGTGGGGCGTTGGGAATCCAGGAACACCAGTCATACTGCACAAGGCAAGAAAGCACATTGAAAAGCTACAGTGGCTGGTTGCCATTTAGGAACATTACACAGAAAATTTTAAGTCTTAGCCCTGGAGATTTTGTTTCTGTAATACGAGCCCCTCAAGAAAGAGAAGATACTCAGTATTGTGGTAAAACAAGCCTGCAGTTTTTATTGTGTTTTGAGGAGATTTTTTTTTTTCCTCCAGTCATAATGCATCATTCTTAGATCCCCAGATTTGCTGATAATCTTTGTTACTGGGGTTGTGACTCCAGTACCACATCTCTGAGCTTACATGCGCACTTCGTGCTGGGGCACTGTCAAACCAGGGCTCTGGTTTCCCGACAGGCACCCACTCAGAGTGAGACATGGCCACAAGCCAGCATTTCCTTGCCAGGCTACTGGGGAAAGGTGGTTGGAGAAGCAGCTGATGGTGAATATGGCATATGGATATGCTGAGCACCAGACTGGGAACTCAGTCTCACTCCTGGGCTGCTCCAATGTTGTGGAATGGTGGTGCTTCATTTTATTTTGCCTGAGATATGACCCTGAGTTTTGCTGCCATCTGAGATGCTGCAGTTACCTTCACCCCTTCTTTTCCAAGTAGTTTTTCATTATTTTCATACATATTCCCTGCCATGCCTGATGCTAAGTCCCATTTCAGCTGGGTGCCATGCTTACACTGTTCTCAGTCTGTTTCCACACTGCACAGCCATCTCCTCAGACCTCTCTCCCTGCCATTTTTTCCTATGGCTGAAGACCCTTTTGCTGACAAGCTGAATAACCTCTGCATGCCAAACTCCCCCTCTCAGTCTCTGAAGAGAGGATCGCATGTAACAGTGGATTTGAAGCAAACAGTTGCAGAGATCCCCAGTCACTGTTGTGGCACAAGAACAGCGTGGGTTCATTTAACACCTGGCTCTAGACCTGCTCCAGGGGCTTCTGAGCTGTAGGGGAGGACAGGAGGGTCAGCATTGGAGAGTGATGTGGGGTATGTTTGGGAAAAAGGGTCTTCTTGCTTATCTGTGAAGTTATCTGTGCCTGAAGCCAGAATATGTACCAAAGAAAGCTCTGTGCAAAAGAGATTGACAAAGAGATTTGCTTCTGGCTGTGAAGTCTGTTTTCCAAAATGCTTTGATGCTAGGAGAAACAGCATTTGAAAAGCAGACTGCCACTATAATTTCAGGGTGGATATGTGTCAGTGAAGGGATAACACAGACTATCAGCATATGACACGTTAAACATCACAGAGAAATTGCCAGTTGGATCACAAACATGAGAAATGAGCAGCAATGCCCTATCCGTGCACTGGGAATATTAAGCATGTAGCTGCTTTTAAAAACCTGACCATAAACTATCAAAAAAAGCCAAGATCCTCAGGGATATAAGGATATACTGCTTACAACAGCTACTCATGGTAGTCACCCATGCACACCCTCATGGAAAACGCAAAGCAAAGCCACTTAGTTTAACTCTTTGCATTTTGTTGCATCTTGAGCCACAGACTACCAGCACACATCCAGGCAGTTCAGGTGATGTCTGGAAGGTATGGGGCTGTGATAGCGAGATTATGCACCTCAACCCTTCAGCATTTCTGAAATGGGTCTTAGCAACCTGTTTAAATGCTTTAAAAACAAACAAACAAACAACAACAAAAAACCTGGTCCCCATAATAAAATTTAAATATAAAATAATATAGAAATTATAGCCCCCAAACTTGAGCTTTGGTACCTACTTAAGACTCAGAATGTCTTTCTCAAAATAATTACAAAAGCCTCCAAAACAATTGTTTCCACAACCTTCACAGGGATATGCAGATGGCCCTGCAGTTATTTTGGCCAGAAAGAACTATGTAAAGCTGTTTATCTACTAACAATAACTTCTCATACCTTGCCCCAGTAGATGCATCTCCCAGACCAGAAGGAAGAACAGTCTTCCCAGAAATTCCTACCTGTCCAAAATTCACAGCTGCATGCTGGGCTGATGTGGTGAATATTATCACTGTGAGATATTCTGCTAGCTTCTCTCGTGTCTTGATCATCTTAGGAAACCCTGAATGACAGAGAAGAAGTAACTGAAGTAACCCAGCCGTGAAACAATCCAGTTACACAGTAGCAATCAGCAAGTCAAAGAAATGAGTTAGAGGACCACGCAACTGTCACTGAAAAGCAGGGCATTCTCTTTCTGACTCTGCTATGGTTCTGCCATGCGTTCTATCAGGAGTTATTCAACATGTCTGCATCCTGGCTGTGCAGCCATAAAAACAGAGTGATCCTACCTTACCCCATTCAGGTTTTTGAGGCATCACTACTCCTTGTAAGTATGGGGCACTCCTTAACAGAAAGGCAAAGCGCAATTTTACCTTTAGAATATATGGTATTCCCTGTTCTCTCACCCTACCTACCCTGCAGCAAGGAACCCAGAGAGTCCACAGGGCAGGGGCCTCAGGTGCTCCCTTTTTCTTCCATCTGCAATGCAAGCAGGGAAAGTTCATGCCAAGGAGCAACTCTGTGTGTGCTTGTGTTTGTAAAGGTCCGAGGCTCAGCTACCAAGCGTTCTGTAAGAACGAGTGCAGGGAGAGCTTATTTGCTGAAAAGGGAAGTGAGGAAATGAGAACTTCTGAAACAGAAACAGCAGAATGAGGAACAGAAATAATTGCATCAAGCTGTCTTTGAGAGAAGAATAATGAAACAGCTATACAAAAAGGAAGAAAGGAATAGTCGGGTACAAGGGAAATATTTTGTCATCAAAGCACACCCAAGCCTGCGTCTCTCCTATCCTCATTACATCATGGTCCTGTGTTCCTCCCCCTGTCGCTGTCCCAGCCCAGCATGACCACAGGCCCCAGGATACCTAGAGAGCTGACAGCATCCTGGGGTGAGCTGCCTCTGCCCAGCCTGCCTGTGCCTGCTGCTGCCACATCTCCACCATGAACCAGATGCAGATGTGAACTCAACCTGACAGGGGCAAGAGGACATGATAACTCTGGCCAGCCACCAAACCCAAAGAGGAGAGGATATACCATTGCTTCTTGCACCCTCCTATCCTCAGCACACTGTGCTTTTCTTTCAAAGGGGCTCAGCATGCTCCCAGTCAGAGCAGTGCTCCCTGGGCACAAGTGGAGACTGGAAAGGGAGTCTAGGGTGCAACAGCACCCCCCATTTATGCCTGTTCTCTTCTTTACAAACCCAGACAGGTCATCCTGCTCTCTCTGACCCAACCCTTCGGGTGGCAGCAGTGCAGACAGGTGATGTTGCAGGCCTGGAAATTTTCCTACCTATAGTGGCAGTCCTGCTGCCAGTGGTGCTTGTACTGCCCCACTCCAGCTGTAGCCCTGGACATACTTGCTACTTGTCCCCTGTCCAGATGCTAAGGTCAAGCATAAAGTTCCCACTTGCGGGCTATTTTTAAACCCTAAGAGACAGCTGGAGAAATTAAAATGATAATAACTAGGTATCATTCAATCCTGTGCTTGTCCAGGCATGTAGGCTCCAGGAGGTTGTTAAAATGAGTGGGAACATCACAGTTTTGCCTGGAGTTCTCACATATAAACGTATGTGCATGTAATGCCAAAGCAATATGACACAGATCACCAGCCAAAAGGTGTTTCCAGATTTAAGTCAGTCAGGACAGTACAAAGAATCCCCACCCACATGCATTAGCTCCTGAAAATCCTCTTGGACAAAATATGTGGGTGGAAGAAAATAACATGTTTAGGAAAAGGCTGGAGAGTATTAACTTATGTGGAAGAACAGGGCCATATTAGAGGTGAGAGCTCCTACAGTCAAGTAATGGTTTGCAAGAAATGAGAGGCAGCAAGAGGAGACAGCAAAAGAAAACACCTCTAACGAATTATGAGAATTATTGCCTTCTCTTGCAGGGAAAAGAATAGCTTGACCACAACTAGTAAGCTAAACAAATGCGAAGTGCAGCATGACAGTTCTGGGGAGGTTCTTACTTGTTATTTGATGCAAGCTTTGTAGGGCAGGATTCAAGGGGTATCACTGCTCCTCGGGATTTCTATCACAATCTGTCGGTGGTGCCAACAACACATAACGACAGCCCCTCCCCTGACAAGCTTACAGCCTCAACAGAGAAGATCAAAGGTCCAATCCCCCATGTAAAGAGAGATTACATGTGTTGCCCAAGCTTATGGTGAGAATCTGTGGAAGAGGAATGAGTAGTTTCCTGAGGGAGGGAAGGAGGACCTGATCCAGGGTCTCGCCCATAAAACTGCAAGTCTTTGGGCCAAAGGAGAGGCTCTCCAACAGTTCAAGATGTGCTGTGCAAACAGCCTTGCTGTCACTAGTGACCTGACAAGCTGTAGACCTGGCCAGGTACATTACCTGCAGCCTTCACGCCCCTCATCCCGTACATATAAATGTCCTTGACGAAGGCCTGGAGTTCCACATCCTCACACACCACCTCGTCGGTCTCATAGTAGATGTGAATCACATCCTCTGCAAAACTGCGGATAGAGGAACAAATGAACAAGACGAAACGAAAAGCGGAAAGAAAGCCTGCCACTCCCGAAGGCCTTCTGCTGAGCTTGCAGAGAGGATGGACACTGCATGAAGAAGGGAGGGAAGAGCAGGACTCAACATGCTCCCAAAAGCAGTGGGAGTGCAGTCATTTCTAATTGCAGCATCACTCCTGCTCCACCAAAAAGGCTCTAGATCACACTCTGTACCCTGACCAGTTCCAGTGCTTCTCTGTGCTCCTTACTCTCTTACTTGAGCTTTGCTCCTGCCCAAACCTCTTCCTCATGTCCATATCCTTCACTTAGCACAGACTTCTGTGCATCCTACTTGTATATGTGGCTCTTGCACTGCAAGCAAGGGTTCCCAAGCTGTGATAGGGGCACTGTCCCCTCTATGGGGGACACTCCAAAGCTGCTCCTGAATATCGTTCAGACAGCCTATCTCCTCCTACCACATGTACTTTTCACAAAACTCAGGTGGTACGCTCTAAAGTGGAGGTGGCCCAGGATATTACTGCTAGGGACAAAACAGGGGCTAGAGCTTCTTCCCATGCCCACAGCAGACACCTCCTTGCTGTTCAGTCCCTCTTGTCATAATCCCTCCTTCTATACAGCCTGCCCACGCTAACTCACCTCTGGGAGAAAAGCTCTGAAAACACTAAGATAACAGAAACGGTTCTGGAAGCAGTGAAAACATAAAAGCCCGATTTCCTGCAGATGTGCATCTCATGATTACATGCGCTGTGCTGAGAAATTCTGTTAGCTCTGCAGGTACCTATAATCTCTTTCTAAATATTTTGACAACAACTCATAGGGTGAAACATTTGACTGCAGAAGCTCACTGATGAGATTAAGAACTGTTATCCAATCCAGACTTCTCTTCTAATAAGCTATCAATTTATAGCTATTTGGAGACCTTCACAAATCTGTATGTGGTTTCTGTTAGCCAACCAAATCAAAAATTGTTGTGGAGGCAGACAGACAACTGCACAAACAGAAAGGATTTTAGTAATTTTTGCTTCCATTGGAAACCAAATAAAAAGAAAAATCCTGCAACATACAGAGATAAAGCTGCCCTGCCTGACCTCTGCCTCCATCACCTGGCACCTGTGCCAAATGCATACAGAAGGTAATCCTTGTCTTATGCAGCAGCAACACTTTAGCCCCCCTTCCATGCAAACACAAATTAGGATATGAAGTGTAGATAAGGTCTTTGGGAAGGAATATTTTTTGCCAAGATCTGCAGTTAGATCAGAAAATAAAAAAAGCTGACTATCAGAGGTTTAAAAATTTGCTGTGTGACCCTCAGTGTTTCTAGAGGGACACACTTAGCAGTTTTCTTAAGGCTAAACCACCTACCTCCTATGAAGCAATGGTGGAGACAGAAGTTATTTCATCAAAAGAGTGGAGACTGACACCCCTTCAGAGTGTCTTCACACACCCTAAAGGGCACTGCTCACACAGATTTGTGGTGACCAGATGCATTACTGTTGATTCAGGGGTCTGGACATCATGTGCTCTAAAGAGCACATCATTTATAAACCAAATACTTATAAAGAATCTCTCAATCACATCTGAGGCAGAGTAATACCTTTCTCCAGCTAAATTAACACATACAAGCAATCAAACTAAATTGAGTTAAGCACTGTCTGGTATTTGAAAAGGCATCATATCTCAGTTAGCACTAGAAAACACAGGAAAGAGAAGAGTGGCAGGAACAAACACACACAGGCAGGGAAACTCCATCAAGAAAACAACCACAGAAAAGTTATAATTTCCTTTTCTCTCAAATGGGCACTTAACAATTGCAGGAAATATCGCAAGATAACACTTTGCCAAGACACAGAAAAAGCATATGAGGCAAAGATATAACCACTCTACTTCATGTACACAAATGATCTGATTTTTACTGAACATGCTTTTCAAAGGCCACAGGATCAGAAACAGCTGTATACTTAGCAAGCAACATACATGGTGCAAAACTACATTGCTTGTTAAATGAAATGCCATTGGAGAATAACTTTTTTTTTTTTTAAAAAAGTAGTCCATTCTGATTTAGGATTTCAGTTCCAAAAAGGAGCTATGTTTGCATGGCAGCCTTGCAGGACCTCTCCAGATTCAGAATTGTTGCCCTTCCTGGCAAAACCTGGGTCTTGCAATTTTAAGGCATTTTAAGAAAGTTGTTCAAATTGGTTAATGGATAGTTTACTGGATTTCAAAACACAACTCTCTCACGCAAGCCACACTTACACTTCTGCTTCCAGAAGAACCCTGATAAGCTCATGTGGGTAGCTCAGACAGACCACTGGGTTTTCTCCTGGCTCATGCATAGCTAAAAAAAAAAAACTAGTTAAATTCCCTTTGCAAGGCAAAGCTCCAACTCACTAAACCCTGTTAAATCCTATAGAATTCCTATTTCAGGGCTTCTGAAATACAGAATGCAAGAAAACAGGGCTGAAAAGAGCAGGAATAAGAAGTCTTTCAAGAGTGTGTGTTTCATTATATATTTTTTCTTCGGATGAGATGCAAGCTACAGATATGGCTGTCAGACTCCAGCCCAGTACAAGCTCAAAACTAGGCAGAAGACAAACAGTACTTTGCAGGTAAGGGACTGTTTGTCAGTTGCTCAGCTGTCCCTCACAAAAGTAAACCTGAGAGAAGCAGAAAACACTGAATAGGAAACCCAGCAGGAGCTGTGAACTCGTAAGTGTTTTTCGAGATGGGTTCACAACACCCCATGTGATGTCATTTATTCCCTGCCTTGGGCAGGATCATCTTTACCTATACCACTCCTCCAAGTTCTTTATTTAAAATGGTATTGGAAGCCTCCACATTTGAGGACCTCACAGGCTCTTCAGATGAGCTCTTCCAGTGCTCCTCTCTATCAAACAGTTATTTGTCCGAAGTCTAGCAAACATCATCTTTGTTGTAATTTTAGCCTTTAATTTCTTTTCCACTACAGACAAAGGGAAAAATTCTTTCTAGAAACATTTAACAACTTCTGAATAGCCCTCCCTCAATCTTCTCTCCTCTAGACGTAAACAATGCTAACTCTGAATTTCTCATTTTTCCCCTCCGGACTCTGTACCATCAGCCCCAAACTTTCCAAAACCACACTGTTCACTTTGTGGTTTGGGTCTTGTTGCTGCCACGCCACTGCTACTGTTTGACATACTGCTGGTTTTGCCTCTCCACTTCCTCAGGGGACGGATGTCTGTCTGTGAGGGAAGGCACACTGTGTTCACAGGTCCTCCCAGCTCTGCTATGGCAGGATTGAGTCCACACACTCTTTTCCAACCTCACACAGTTCCTGATGACCTAATCCAGTGCAGAGTGGTGGTACCAGCATGTCACTCAAGAACAGAACAGGGAGGAATGTTGACAGCCTTTGGCCTGTGAGGTTGTATGTGAGCAGTGGCGATGTGGGCACTGATGTGTTAACGATTCTGGGGGGACGCATGAAAGGACAAACTGGTGTTTCCTAGCAAAGGTCTATACCTGAGGAAGCAAAATCTGAAGGGAAGAACCACCACAGACAAGTTACAATTCACATGTACAGCAGACACATCAGATGCTGGGCATTACACATCTATTCCAAAGAAAACATTCAAACCAAATGCACCAGAGAGGAGTGCAAGGCAGCAGCTAGTATAACCTACTGATCCCCTGTTGCACCTTTACTGCCCAGTGCAGGCATTACCAAGACATGCCGGTGCCATGCTCACAAGGCTGTGATGAAGAGCAAAGTGTGCAGTGAGAAAACAGAGTTGTCCCTGTGGGACAGTGACTTTACTGGCTCTTTCCAGAACCACAGTCTCTTACCTCTTTATAGCCTCCCAGACTTTAATGCCATCATCCCGATAATAGTAGTAGGGGATATCCTCTTTGCTGTCCATCCCTTTAGCTTTGATCTCATCAGGGAAGCAGAGTGAGCTGTAAGTCAGATCCTTCATTGCTTTCTGAACCATTTGAACATGTCCTCCTCCACCTGTAGCATTTGCCTGCAGGAAGAATGGCAAGACATGAACATAGATAATATTTTCTTCATGTTGAGGTTGGCTTTCCAAACCCCCAGGAGATGGCAGTCAACATTGGTGAATCTGTTTTTACCAGCAGAAAAGCACATTTCCACACACAAAAAGCACCAAACTGCAGAGGTCCAGGATTGGACATTCAGATTTCACACAGTTCTGAACTGGTGACTTTGAGGTGAAAGATACCATCTTTAGCACAACAGGAAATGAATTCACCACCTCTGTGTCTCAAATGATGCTGGTTATGTTTCCCTTTTAGTAGAAAGGTCAAGAAACAATGTGGTATGCGATGGGTAAGGAGTTAAAACACATTGGGAACCATGAAGAATAATGAAAATATGCAAAGGGCATTACTTACCTTGTCAAAAAGGCCACATTCACAAATAAGCTGTTCTCGGGCTTTGGTATTGATGGCTATTGTGAACCGCATGTGTGGCACCAAGAGCTGTAAAATGGGATGAACAATGAAAGAAAGCAAATTCTCTGACTGAACTTAACAGCAACCATGTATAGAGTTTGATGTCCTGGATGACAGGAGCTAGCTGTATGCTGCCTTGCAAGGCAGCTAGTTGAACCATCTCAACCAGGATTTAACTTTTGGTTTGTTAAAGATAATGTGAAAACCTCCCCGACCTCCACATATCCCTCATGCAAGAACCAACCTTGAAGAGGGGATGCACAGCAGGCAGCTGCCGGAACATAGCTATGCTGAACACCTCTGAGACTAAATGTGTCCGTAACAGATGGGTCACTGTCTGGTGGATGTGGAAATCCGACGAGCGAACCCAAATTTTGGCCAGCAGCCAGTCATATGTGGCATCTGAGGGAAGGAATATGGGATTTTCTGGCCCAGGCTTTTGACCAAGCTGAAAGACATGAAAAGAATACAAAACCTCAGTCATTCACATTTAAGATGAGACAATAAGAAATGTGCTCCTTTAAAGACCCTGACAGCAACCCCACCTGGATTGCAATGGGTACAATTTTATTCTCCAGATTCTTGTACAGCAAACAGATGGGTGCAGCCAAGTACTGTATTGTGCATGGGTCTGTTTTATTGGCGTCCACACCATCCAGTAGTTCATAGTCCACAATGAAAATGTTTCCTTGCTGGAAAACAAAAAAAAAAAGCCTGATGTGTTTTAACAGATGTGGGCAAGAGGAAAGAACACAGCAGAGTGTTCCTGGTGGGAAGGACAGAAAAAGGGCAGGGCAGCAGCTGGAAGGCAGATGACAAAGAAAAAGGAAAAAGACAGCACACAGGGAAGATAAGAAAGAAAAGCAGAAAGGCACATGCAGCAAGGCTCAGAACAAAAGTTGGGAAGTCTTGGCCAGAGACTGGCTTATGCCCTGCAGTTACGAGTGGCTGCAGGCCCACCCTTGCTCATGGTGGCCCAAGGGTGATGTTTGCCACTGGCAAAGCAAGCACCTTTACACAGACTACCTGACCTGTATCTGCTGAGCCTGACAACAAGCCTTTCAGCAAGGAGTGGCTATGTATTTGGCATTCACGCGGGGACACTAAGGTGCAAACAAGTTTCGTGCTGCTTCATCCCCCATACTTACTGTACAGGCAAAAGGAAGGCACCATCCCTGCCAACCCTTCTTCAGAAGATCAGTTCAGCTCTGCAGGTGACAGAGGTTAAGATTATTCTAGGGAAGGGTAGGACGTTTTGTCCTTCTGAAGCTCCCTAACCTTTTAGCCTTTTAGACAAAGCCCCTGAAAAGGGCTCTTCACCTCCTGGTGACACCTCTGCAATCTGGCCTGCAGACGAAGAGAGGAGATGTAGCTGAAAGCAGCTAAAACAGGATTGGGATGTTAGAGAACATGAGAAGGAGCAGATAGAGTCCAACTTCACTTGGAGCCTCACCTTTACTTCCTCCTCCAGGGTCAGGTTCCTCTCCAGACTGCATTCTACCATATCCATAGTCACTGGCAACTTCTTGGGTATCTCTGTGCATCTCCGGATCAGCACAGGATTGCAGCCATTCAGGAACTGGTAGCCAAACATAAAATCTTCCTTCCAGTGCTGCATCACATATTCTAAAGGAAAATGAGTCTGCAGCTTCAGTATCAGTGCATTTTGAATTTCTGCCTTCCTCTCCACCTTTTGTTATACTCCACTGCAACTTTGACTAAAGAAAGTTGCAAGAAAGGAATTCCCAAAGTAGATTTTTTTTTAAAATCACTTAAACAGACAACGCAATCTTTGCTTTTCTCTTTGAGAAGAACAGAATTGATAATAACTTGTTTCTCCATACACAGCAGCTATGAAGAGTAAAATATTCCATTCCAAGGAAAAATACTCTCTCCATCTGCAGACCACCTTCTCGGGTCTTCCACAGCATTTTTAAACCTCACTCTTCAAATTCTCAGGGTACAGACAAATAAGCCTCAAAATAACGGCACTGGCAGGGGAAGGGAAATATTCAACATGGGAAAGGAAAGAACAGCAGCAAATGGAGCAGTTCACTTGCCTGGAGCTGGGTGAGGGCTTCCTGGGGGGAAGGGTTTTGGCTGTGGGCTTCTCATTGGCTGTTTTAATGTGTGTTTTGTGTTTTGTTTTTTTCCCCGTTTATTTTTCAATTGTTAATATAAACCTAGATTAACAACTCTTCTGAATAAAATGGTAGCTTTAGGTACTCCATCTTCTTACTATTACATAATGCAGTATTACTACATGTTTCCAAACTTGCAGTTCTCAGTCTCCTAGTATTATATTGCCACTTCAGCCTACAACTTCAAAGCCAGAAAAAACATGATTAACATAAAAAATTCCATCAGTATCTTCAAGGGAAAAACAAAAGACTTAACCAAGTAACATTTCCCACTATGGCCTATTATCAAAAAAAAATAATAATAATAATTCCAAAAAAAATTTCAGAAAAAAAAAATCAGAAAACTTTTTTCTGAACTCAATTTGTTTTTCCAGGAAAGGTGAAAGGATGAAAAAGAGAGGTCTGGAGGAATGCAGTGATGATTAAAATTTTTTTTTTTTTTTTTTTTCTAACAGAGGAAGAAAAGTTGAGTTTACTTAAAGTTTATATTTACATCATCTCTGTCAACTGCACAGTGGGTTTGGAGCTGTATCTGAAGTCTATAGGGAGTAAAAAATGACTCATCTCCTTGGACAGAAACTGCATGACTAAAAAACGTCTTGAACCTGTTTCTGGCTGTGTATGGCTTGCAAATAATGAGATTTGGTTACCTTAATATAATTGAGACTGATTCTTAAAAATTTAAAACTGGCAGAATTGGAGTATTCCTCAGGGACATGGAAATATTATCAATTAAATTAAATATAAATTATATCTAAGCCTTGTGTTAGAAGTACTTTAGAAAGCAATCTTATTAAACGTAACAAATTCCTGTAATTAGCTTTTAATAGCTCTGGACTCCTTGTGTGCTTTATTTTATACCTGAAACTGTAGAAATTCCTCCTATTTTTCTTAACTGGTCCTTAGCCAGCCTGAAGAGAGGAAATACTTCAGAGGAGGAGGGAAAAGTATATTCTTTTGCAGAGTCAGAACAGGCCACTTACATGCACTTGAGGAGCCACACAGGAACTACTGAATAGTATCTGTTTACCTATTATATCCAGTAACACAGTAAAATAAAACCAAGTGATATAACCGCCAGCCATAGTATCAGGTTGGGTTTGGCTCACAAATCAAAGGCATCCCAGCCCTGCTTTACAGAAGTGACACCATCTGCCCATTCTGTCTGCAATACTTTTACTCAGCTTTCAAATAACCGCTAAGATTTCATACTGAGAAGGATTAAAGAAAAGAAGAATTTTCTCTTTGTATCTGAATACTACATCAGTGGAAGATTTAGCAGTACCAAAGATACTCCAGAAACCAAATAAGCATGAATACAAAAGTGAAACTCAGGCTCTTACAGTTTTGTTTTTTTCTAGTAAGAAGATGCCAGCATGAAATGGTAAATGCAGTGCCACATTTAATGCAGTATGCACCAGTAATTCTGACACATTTTTTAAAAGAGGTAACATTTGGGGTAGATGCCACAAGCCTTTTTAAGCACTAACTTGCACTAATTTCCAGTAAGAATTATGGTTCCTCTGGTTGTGGTCTGATGTCCTATTTTGTCTGCAGCAGAACCAGGTAAAGAAGCTACAGCTCCGAGGTCATTCTCAGCTCTGCACAACCCATCCCCAGACCTGCTGGACTGATGGCGTGCATTTTCATGCTTAGAACAAGTTCTGTCAAAATGACCTGTTAGGAACAACTTACCACAAAAAGCATTTGAGTTGCACCTTATAACTGGTGCAGATGGCCCACGAGAACTGACAGAGGGGAGCTACAGCAGAACTGAGGCAGTGGTAACCTCCCCATGTCGGAAATGGCATGAGGAGCCAGGAGCTTTAGCAGAAGCATAACCAGGACCAGGCAAATGGCTGGGATGTTAGGTAACAGACTTTAATTTGAACTATGCAAGAGGCCAGAGGGCTAATCCTAGCACTAACTTTTACTGAAGAACATTTCCAAACAGAGCTCTTGGCAGATTTTTCATGTATTTAGGTGGCTGAAATGGGAGATATGTAAGCAAACTTTCAAAAAGGCCTTAATAGTTAATATGCTCTGAAAACCCCACTAAACTATCTTCAGGTTTAAATGCTAAATACATTTGAAAATTCGTTCAACGGGACTTGCACAGATCTGAAAAATAGGTTTCTAAAAGCCAGAAGAGACTATTTTATCTCCTTTTTTTTCCCCCGTTTCATTTATATATTTATATATCTACAATCATTTATATTCTCTCTGGTATAACTTAGGACAGAGAACATCACTGAGCAATCCCCAGCAGTTTTAGCTTGTATGACATCATAAATTAGAGAAGTTGTGGATGCCCCATCCCTGGAAGTGTTCAAGGCCAGGTTGGATTGGGCTTTGGGCAACCTGATCTAGTGGGAGGTGTCTCTGCCCGTGGTGGGGTGGGGCTTGAAACTGGATGACCTTTAAGGTCCCTTCCAACCCAAACAGCTCCATGATTCTACAGTAACTTCATCTTTTGGTCTTTCAGGCTGTTACTATGATCAGCAGTCTAACATTAGAGTCTGTTTACGATAAATAATGTGAGAACAGAAGTGTAGATCAGCCACTTCCATCCTAATCAGATATATTCTCGACAACAAATTAGTCATTTGATGACGCAAACACAAGCAAATGCTGGTAAACCCACCAGAGATTGTGTTGCTGATTCTCACAAAGATCTTCTCAAAATCCGCGAAGTCACTCCAGGAGGACTGGAACATGTGCATAAACCGGTTGATATAAAGATTCTCCATTCTAAAAACAAAACAAAGTCCTGAATAAATGCTACATAAATGCTAAACTTGTTGTTATTAAATAGAAAGAACTTATTTTGATTAGATGACAGTGGATATAGAATAAGGTTGACTTTCCACTAACACTTCAAATGTGCAAAGAAAAGCACATTCACTGCAAAGATTGGTAGGGAAGATAACAGAGCAAAGAAAGACCACAGCGTCACAGGAAATCCTCCCAAACAGAATTTGACGGATGAACAACTCCAGAAGCCTGGAGTTATAAACAGTACACTAAGACTGAGGAAACACTAAAATGAACTGCATTAGAAATGGCTGAAGAGGGCAAAAAACCTGGGTGAGGGTCTCTGCTTGCTGGTAGTATAGGTCATATAAGTACCTGAAGCCTTCAGAATTAGCCCCACCTACACATGATTAATACTCTGCAAATCTAAGGAATTATACACTGCCAACAGCATCTGAAGGTCCAACCCTGCAACAGACGAAGGAATCTCCCAGCTATATTTCTTTCTTTCTAAGTTCAGTTTTGCATGTCCCAAGAAACGGAATTTTCCCTCCTCTTTTCCACTACTCCCTATTCCCATATAACTCTCACAACTCTCACATTGTTCCTTAAGCTTGTACCCTTGTCCACTGTTCCACTGTGCCTGCCCTTGGGTTTTCAAACACACCTCAGGTGTCTTCCTTCCTACTGCATCCAACCTAAAGGAAGACCCCATGCCTTCACCTCAGTTGTGCAGATAGCTATCCTAAGCCCCCAGAGCACAACAGGGTAGCTAGATAGGAACTATCAAACTAATTCCCCAGAGCTTTTCAGTCTACCCAGCCAAAAACGTAAGTGTAGATTTTCAACCAAACGTGCCAGTCAAGAACATTGCTGTTCCTTGGGAAAATGTCTTTTGTGTAATACCAATTCTCCAGAATGGCTGGCTATCTACAATAAAGCTTCAGATTTCTATTTCACAGTTATGTGCCCTTACAGCCAAAGACAAAAACCACAACAAAAGTCCCCGCACTCTGTTAAATGTTTTGCAAGTTTTACTTGGCTGTGAGTCAGGATCTCTGACAGTATGTTGCAGACTGGTAGGGAAGGAGGCTAGATGGGCTGTTAAGCTCCCTACTTCTCTTATTGACCTATGCTTGACGTCAAAGCCCCCATCTGATGTCCTGGGAGGCACATCTTTCCAAAACACGGCAGGACCAGCACATTATCAGAATCACAGATGTAGAAATTGTAGGTGATCTCAGAGCAGCCTGGTCTCACCACAGGCTACCTCACCATTTGATACAGCATGATGCTGCTTGGCCTTGGGAGACAGCTCCAAAGTAGACTCAGAGGCCAAAGGGCTCCTATTTTCCTCATTAACCCTGTATTATTTCAAAGAGTTCAGTGGGATTTTTCAGGCTCATCCAACAGTCTGGACTCCATTTTCAATGACATGAGACGTGCAAGTGGGTGGGTCGTGACTATTGCCACAGGCAGAACACACTCCCATGTGGCTAACCACACCTATCATCACCTAAGTGAGGAGCTGCTGCGAACAGTTTTTCTTCAGCCGGGTGTCACGGGTACCCTGATACCATCTTTTGGTATCTGACTGAAAGGCCTAATTTTCCCAAATAGCCAGAGGAGAGAATATCTTCAGTGGGTGACACTGATCACTAAGTTAGATGCCTAAGGTAGAACATGACAATGACTCTTCTTCCTGTGCATTTCATCAGAGCCTTTCCTCCCCATCTACACCCAAAACTGTCTAGCAAGAATGCAGAGGCATAGGCAGTTCCAAGAGTGAAAAGCCTAAAAAATTGATTTAAAACAAGACAATTTTTCCTTCATTTTTTTTTCTCCTATTTTATTTGACTGCAGGTCCAGCTGGGAGAAAAAAATGCAATTTTGAGATTCAATGAAACATAGAAGGTGAACACATCCTTATCCTGCACTAAAAAAGTTTTTGCAAAATTCCACAGATACTTACGCTTTAGAGTAGTTCAGGACGAAGTCAATTCCTTTCTCATTGTCAAACTGGATGTCACGGGGCAGTTCACTGTGAGAATGGGCATCAATGCTCAGTGGAAAGCCAGGATGCCACTCCTTCCAGCTGAGAAAACAAGAGAGATTGGATTAACTACATAACCTTACCAGCATGAGAGCTGTATCATTCATTCACCTGCACTGCTTCTGTGACTCAGCTATAAAGAAAAATTGCAGCAGACTCATCTGGGACAAAAATAGTGACTTACGCTACATTAATACCCACCAGTAACCTACAGAAACCTGAAGTACAATAGAAGGCATCTACTTGGCCACCTACTTTCACAAAACCCAAAGTATCTTATTATCTGTGATATTTCCAAACACCTG
Organism: Aythya fuligula; assembly: GCF_009819795.1. Lineage (NCBI taxonomy): Eukaryota > Metazoa > Chordata > Aves > Anseriformes > Anatidae > Aythya > Aythya fuligula. The sequence goes on from NC_045565.1 coordinate 18,251,285, forward strand.
TCACATTTGGTTGAAAATATCAGTAGCTACAAATTTATTGGGAGGGGATGGGGCAGAAAGAAAGACAGCTGTGTAATGCACACTGTTTGATCACATTAGCCTCACGAAATACAGCCTAACAGTGTGAAATGAATAACCTGAGATTTCGAGTAAGCAGTGATGTGTTAAGGTTTTGTTAATTGTATTTGTATAGTGGAAAGACACAGGAAGACAGACACAGAAACACACAGGGGTTGTAACTGACTTGTACCACAAGTCTCTGCTGACCAAAGGCATGCTCAGACAGCTACCTCCATAAGATAAAAATGGTGCTTTACCCAACTGGCACTGCAGAAATCACTAAGCAGGAATATTATCTGCCCTAAATTTGCCAAAAATACTGTGAAATTACTAGCATCTAACATACTCAGACATGTATTTAGTTTCCTCCAAAAGGCAACTCTACCAGAGATACACACAGTCTTGCCTCAGCTCCTCAGAAAAGCCTCACCTTCATGGCACTCATTTTTGGCAATGTAGGATCTTGCACTGTGCTCCATTTTTACTTCAAAAGAAAGCAGGGCAATTTGTAAAGAAGGTTTTGATGATATTTCCAAACCTCCTTCCGCACACAGACTGCATTGGGCACTGTCAGTTAATGCACATGAACTGCAAATCGCTATTTTCCTGGAATTAAAAGTGGTTTTGCCTTCCTTTTTGCATACATAAATAACATTTTGTGCCATCCATCTTTTTGATCTAGCTTTTCCTCTGCTGTTTCCCATCATTTGTGTTCAAGATCTTTTCTTAGTCAAATGATATAAACAACACATACGCCAAACCTCAATCCAGCAATTCTGAATGGACCCAGTGTTATTCTCTACTGATAAGGAGGGGCAAGTGAGAGAAACTTTTGTTCTTTTAACAGAGAGTATGTTTCTACAGAAAGGAAACGCATGTCTTCTGGAATTGCCCACTGATAAAAGATAGCATTTTCTTGTTGTGACCTTCTCTTGATTAGGAAGGTCCATGACAGTATAGAGGTGGGTCATACAACTGTGTTTTGAAGGCACATTCCAGACCACTCAAACAGGGCCAGATCTTCCACTGCACCTTGTGCAAGAAGCAATTAAAACTAACTTGCTAGAGCAGCCAAGGAAGTTCTGCTAAGAGATGACATGCTTAGATGATATTCCAAAACTGGAGTACAGCTTGCAAAATGCAAATTAAATCTGACTTTGACCATTCTTGAAAGAACAACTGCAGGTCAGAGGCTGTACACATGTAGAGACTGTACCATTGAATTCCAGCTTAAATCTTCCAGACAGGCTTATCTGGGATTCAAGTATCTCGTAACCCCACTTGCAGCAGCATGGCCGTCATTTACATGAATTCCATCTAATGTAAAAAAATCATAAATGGCCAACATGCAAACTTTTTTTTTTTTTTTTTTTTTACCCAGCAATTCAACATTTAGAGGAATATGATGATCTTCCAACCCCTGACACCTGATGAGAAGAGGCCCTGGACTTTCTGGGGAGCTATGAGAGACTCACCGATACATTTTTTGACGGTTCTCGAGCTCTTTACGTCTGTGCTGCTTGAGAATCTGGGTCTTATCATCCCGAGGGAGCTTTGCTGTGAACCAGGGAAAAAAGACAGGGTTATGAGGTTTCTCTATTCCCATGCAGGTCTTGAGGAGGACAGCAATGTTTCCAAACCTTCAAACTTTTGACCTATACCTTTACAAAGTTTCTATAAATGCTCACATGATCCAATTGAGTACCTCAAGTAGAAATGCAGGTCCCTACACAGTCTGTGGAAGGAGATAAGCTCCTAACTTGGTGCCTCCAAGAGGCAGGAAATTTGGATAAGCTAGGAACATCTGTCTTAACTCTATATAAAACCTGGATTCCTAACATAGACACTTGCTGCACTTATCTGGTGTTAAATGGTCTGAATAGGATCATGGGAATTAATTTCATATTTCAGCATGTAAGGGTGTTTTCACTGATCAAAGAAATCACAACCACATTATTCTAGCAAATCTTCTAAGTTAAAAAACAACACTGGGAAACATGTCCTACCTTCTCTCCTTACACTGTACTCTCCTTGACCAGCTTGGGGCAATGAGCACATTTTTGTGCTATGAAAACAGAAAGAAAAACAGGGAGGCTTCGTTCCCTGACAGCTTGCTCTTCTGGCCACATATTCACTATAACACTAAATAACAGAGACTTCCTTAGTGATCAGGAGAAAGGGCAAGGTATATGGCTTGCTTTACATATGCAAATGAAAAGGCAGATAAAGCCCTAGGAGTTCCACGGAAATAGGTATTTGGGGTTGGACACTTCAGAGGTAATGTAATTGTTAACACATATGGCTAACAATTTCCAGCTGGTTGTGTTTAAGTTACAGGGTTTCACTTGATTTTGTCCTCTACCTCACCATACTCCAAATGCCATGAAAAGCTGCTTTTTATGGAAAGGTTGCAGTTGCTACAAATCAAACTATGAAGTATGGAAAGTCCCCCCCGAAGAACAAAAATAAGGAAACTGACACATAGTTGTCATGACATGACAAAAGGCTTTAAACACAGTTTTTCAGCATGCAGCATGTCTGACCAGACAGCCAACAGATTAATGGGAAGACAAGCATTTATTTCAATCACTTCGTATATTGTCAGCTGTTTTCAGGCATTCATGCTGCAGCCTTCTACAGCAACACATACTAGGAAAACACAGAGGGGAACAAGGAAACACCAGTGAAAAAAACCTGCCCCAACCCTGATCACAGTAAGTGGGTAATCGAAGACTGTTAAAACACAAATTTCAGGACCAGCAGGCTACTCTGAACACAGCACAGAAGTGCTATAACACTTCTCTCAGTCGGTCTTTGCTACTTTCAGCAGCCATATCTATCTCACCCTGCTTTCTCCTGGACTTGATAACATGCAAAGAGAAGGAGTAAAAAGTGGAGCTGTTGTTTCCTGTCAGTCCTTGCACCTGCTGAACAACCTACTTTGGGATTTTATTTTACTCTCAGGAAAATGAGACAATTTCCAATCAATTAATCATGGGCCATTTAGGGGCTTACCATGAAACAAAGATGGGACATCAATTATACTAGCTCAAAAGGGCTACAGAGATGTGGAACAGACAAAAATTTGGCATTAGGGTCAGCCTTCAATTTCAAGACCAGCGTACTGAGCAAAGGAAAAAGCGCTCCCTTGCGTGTGTTTCCCAAAACATCCAACTCAACCGCCAGTGTCCAGCCTGACAAAGAAAGTGGTGCTTGTCAGCAGGGACTGCCCATTCCCTAGGATGCAGAAGGGTTCTGGCAATGGTTCTCCACATGATAGAGAAGACTGGGAGGTACAGTGGGAAGAAGGAATGAGCAGTGGGAGAATTCTGGGAACTCCACAGAAAATCTGGTTTCTTAAGGTGCTCACCTCTTCCATCTCGAAGGACAATCTCTTTTTCATCTGTAATCCAACGGTAACATGGAAATTCCAGATAATCACCCAGTGGTGTTTTTACAGTGACATACTTAAGGTACCAATCATCTTGGTACCAATATTTTCGTTTCTCAATTTTTATTAGCTGAATTTCTCCAAGGTCTTCTTCCACTGTCACATCATAGGAGTCAACCTACAGAGCAGAAATACAGTCAATGGTCCACTGTATACACAGGGAGCACAACCAGCACTACACAAGCATACCTGGCCTTCCCAGTGGCCTGCTATGGCATGGGTACAACAGAACTTTCTCGCTTCCACTGGTTGAGAAAAGGAAGGGCCGTTATAGAATTGAAATGCAATAGAAAGATGGATAAAAGAACAAATAACATGCAGAGCACTCCAGAAAGAAAGAAACATTTCACATGCAAAGCAAAAATGGTATTACTCCTTCAACTGTTTGCAAGTCTGAGAAAACCCTACAGACCATGAAAGCATTTGCTACTACCCTAGCAAAAGCCAAAAGAGACATTGGTTGGGCAAGTCTATTCATACAACTGGACTGTAAGGATGATCATGAGACCAAGACATTGGACTAAGAATCAAAAGATTGGTGTGTATTATTCAGATGGGTTTCAGACTCAGGACAGCACCCAGATCACCTGAATTCCTTTTGCCTCTTGCTTCTTGTGGCTGGTCTGCTTCCATTCTCCATTTTAAAAATGAGGACAATGATGAATTTTCTGTCTGTATCACTCAGATTCACGAAGGAATATAAGCAGCTAACTGAAAGCAAGGTTCACAAGAACCCCATCTAGCTCTGTATGTACTTCAGGATCTTCAGGCACTCAGTCTTTCACAGAAAACAAGTCAGCATGTGGAAATGTGGCTTAGTTCCTTAGTTTAGAGTTAGCTCAAAGGCTCAACTCCCGCAATGAGTAGAGACCTCAGAGTGGCACAGTAGCTAGTTTGGTTAGTCCTTTCCCATACACAGGAGCTTTCCACTGAGTGGGTACCGAAGGCTTGGGCTGCGCACCCCTCCCCCTTCAGCTGTGTCCTCACCAGCTGCCTATGGGGACAGGACCCAGAAACCGTGGTTCTGTCTCTATAGGCCTTGCAAGGAAAGTCAAGACACCTTGCTCAGCCTTGCCAGAAAGTGTGTATTTGTGGCCATGTGCAATAGCAAACCTAAGCAGCCAAGTGCTCTAGCTACTGAGGTTCGATGAGTGGCTTCACTGAGGACCACCAAGAAGCAGTTACCCAGACAAAGCAAAATACCCACCAAGGTCAGGCACCAGTTTACTGTGAAAATCCTCTTTCCCACAATGCTACTTTCAGTGTTGCAGCATGACCAGGCCTGGGAGAAAGCTGGTTGTGAACGTGCTGCTCCCCTCAGCACTTCTTGCCCATGCTAAGCACCTACAACCCAGAGCAATGGCTGTGATGAATGAGGATTAAGCGCCTCACTAATTGGCCTAGTGTATTTAGGATGGTGAACTCTTATCCCAAAGACAGGTGCTTCAGTCCACCCATGAGATGCAGTCTTTTACTGCATGCAGGGACAGCACCGAGCAAACTGTAGTTCTGGTAGCACTTGAACTACCAGAACAGAAAGAAATGAGTAATCATTTCCAATATGACCAGTAAGGAACCACATGGTACTAGGTAGTTCTGGAGAATGAAAATTGACTCTCACTTTCCAACAGCATAAACAGCTAAGGGCAAATAGGAGCAGCCAAGTGCTCATTGTAGCAAAGCAGAATTGGCTACAGCAGTCAGGAGGGCAGCAGACAAACCCCGCTCTGCGCAATGATCTGCTAAGCATAATGTGGTTACAAGTAGAGACCGCATTCTGTCATGTGTTTTCTAAATGCCGACAATAATCTTGGAAACAAATCAGTTGCTGATATCGAAAGGGTGAGCTACTCTTTCTCTATAAGCTGCAGGGTCTTTAGGCATTCACCTGCCTGCATGTGCTTTGTCATTTGGCTCTCTGCCTAGACACCGTGTTCTACTTGCTCTTTTCAGGAGGACTTTCTAAGCTCTCTACAGGCATTTGATATATACGCACTATTACTGTCTTATTTGCTAAAAAAAAAAAAAAAAAAAAAAAAAAGCAGCTATTTCACATAAGGACCAAAACTGAAAAGTGAAGCAAGATTAAATTCCAGACAGGGAAAAAAATAATAATAATAATTTGTAAATGTCTCCAGATGGTACCTGTTATTTCAACTCTTAGGAAAGTAAGAGTATGAAAGTTTATGAAAGTATGAAAGCACTCATACAGTTAGAAGAACACGCAGGCTAAGAAGGACCCCTCAGTATCCTTCTCTTTCTCATTCAAACCCAAGTTTCCCACATTATTGATGCCAAGTACCCTTTTCTGTGAGCTGTGCATCAATAACTATCTGTGATAATCACTTCAGGATGAAGACATCTATCTGTCCACCAAAAATTTGGGATGACAGACTTTAGTTCTCTCACAACTTGCTACATGAAACTACCAGCTTTCATAAAGTTCATCACATCTAATTGATTCACAGCAATGAGAGAAAAATAAATATCCAAACCCTTTAGGTTTTGAAGTCCAAGCTGCAGACAATGAAAGACTGTCTGTCTGTCTTCCCCAAAAGATGTTCTTTGATAAGCTTCGAAACTGTTCAAGCCAGATTGCTACACTACAACTCCTATGAAGTTGCTTCAAACCAACAAATATAATGAATTTCTTCTAATACATAGCCTAATTTCACTTTAAGCTCCAATATTTAAAATTAGTATCAGCATCATGCATTTTGATATGCTGAGACTTAACAGACTAATCTCAGTTTGAGCTATATTCCCCCTTTCCTACTAAAGCTAAAGATATCAAACAGTTTCTTTTAAAAGCAGGCTTATCACGTCTTAAAACAGAATTTGCAATGTTTTTGTCAACAGTGCACCCATGCAAACAAGGTGATAGCAAACAGGGGAACTGTGCTTCACAAACAGCATGGCAGTCCTTGGCAAGCTTGGAACGACAGCTTGCCTGCCAGGACTGGAGCTGAGAGATGAAAATCCCAGAGCTAAGACTTCAGTCAGCATATTAAAATGATGCCTCTCTTTCTTCTTGCATATCCCAACAGAACAGAAACAGTTCTTTTAGCAGAGATAATAAACTTATCCTAAACATTTTGAATGCTTCTGTTGCTGGATCTTGAGCCCTTTCACCCCTCCCACACACACTGTCCCAGACCAGCTAGAAACATAATGTGTACAGGTAAATCCATTCCCTTGATGATTCAAGATTTTGAACCAGATGTGGAGACCGAAAAAAGTTATGGTGATTTCTGAGAAAAGCTGCTTAACAGTGACTTGAGCCACCGCTATGGTGATCTGTGACTGCAAGACTCCTGGGCTAAATGGATGGAGATGCCTTCCTCCCACAAATGCGGATTGCAACTATCACCCTGATCTTTGCCTATCTCCCCTTGTCCAACATTCTCAGCTTCACTTGTCGATCGACACAAGCAATTCTGGATGATGCCTAGAAAACATAGGTAATAGGCTCAGATTATTTCCCATTCTTCAAATCTTCTTTCCAGAATGCAGTACTCGTACTGTTTCTAATTCAGGTTCATTTCCCTGCAACTTCTCATTTTCTCAATAAGAGGAGTGACCCTAAGCTTGTAACAACAAACTTTTCACCAGGCTCAGGTTTCGCATTGAGTCAGTGTTTCTGCAATTCCGTATGCCTTTTCTAAGACCAGACAGCACCTTGCAAAAGAGCCGCTAGTCTCAGGCTATCATACCATTTATCTCAAACTTGGTCACTTCCTGCTCATGCACCTCTTTACACAATTACAACACAAAATTAATTCTCTTTTCAATTTCAACACAATCCTGTTGCATTTGGTAGTCCAGAGCTGGAAGTAACCACCTTTCAGAGACACAGACCCAATGAAACCACAAAGCTATGCAAATAGCTTGTGTTCATTACTGCAAAAGGAATTTAAACACATCAAGACTAATGCAATAACCTATAGAGCAATAGTAAACTACATCTGGATTGGAATTGCTTTGTATTTTGCTATTTGGGATTTTTTTTCCTCCAACTTTTCACTAATTTCCAGTTCCAGAGTTAGTCATGTACAGAAGAAACACAGTCTGAACAAAGACAGTGTCTGGACAGGGGAAACATACTGCACCATTTTTAGCTCAAGTCCTCATGAAAACCTCTTTCTGTCAAGTGTTTAGTATAGCACAGAAAGTCTGAAACCGTTTCCCCAAATCCTTGTTGCTCAAGGCCTGACTACTCTTTTTAAAATTGCTCTTCTCTAAATGTTTAGCTAACCTCCATTAAAAAAGAATCCTCATATATTTATGTCTATAGTTCCTGTAATTTCACATTTATATAAATACATCTAGGATTAAAAATGAAACAGCAATGTGAACCAGACTCAATCTGTTGATAGAAATGTCAATTTGATAGCCAAGCCTTTGGAATGGGAATAAACCCATTCCTCTGGTAAAAATCTCTTTGAGAATATTACAAGAGCCCTTAAATAGTTGTCAGTGTAATGCAAAAAGGACATTCAATTAGCCTAAATGTTCCCAAGGGTTTTTAGACATTTTATGACCATCATGGTTCCATGTCAATGGCAATTCTGGAAGCAAGGATTCCCTCCTCACTCAGCTTTCTCTACCTCTAAGCCAGGAAGACTAAGGAATAACTGAGATTAACTAATGCAATTTTGCTACTGCAGTAACAGTACATCAGGCGATAGAGATGGTGCAAGGTCCTGAAAAACGCTGAAGGTTAGTTGTTCAAGGCTCTTATTGTATCCATTGCATGAGGTCTCCTGGTAAACACATGGTGCCCTTGATGTCTGCACAGTGAGCCAGAGGTGACAGGAGCTTTTATACGGCTGACTTCAGAGTGAAAGAACAGAATTAGTGACGGCTGCTGGACTCTCCAAACTCCTGTAGCATCCTGTCCAGCTATTTACTCTCTGTAAAACCTCATCTCTTTCTGATTAAGGGGAGCCTCCTGCTGACCAGCCTAATACTGCAGCAGGGATGACAGAGCAGCACCCTTTCTGTAAGCACGAAGCTCAAAGCAGACAGAGCTGTACTTCCCTTTTGGAAATAGTTGTGAGTGAGTTTCAGCAAAAAGCAGATGAAGGGGTAACAGGAAGAAAACAGAACTGAGGGACACGATGACACTCATGCTGAAATTGCTCTGCACCAACAGGAACTTACTCAAAAAACAGTGAGTGAAGAAGAGAAGCTATGGCTTTCTAAATTGCCCGCGTCCAGCACTTGGCAGCACTAAAACTAAAACTGAGCTGCCTTTGTGCAAGCCCCCTCAGTTTTCTCCTCACCCCTCTCCCTCTACCAACATTTGGCACACAAATCTTCCATTCAGGAGTGGTTGGAGCCCCTCATCCACTGTATCTAGTAAAAGTCACAATTTGCATTAATTTAAATGAAGCCATTACCAGAACTACTGAGACTGGCCCAACATTTAGCAACTAAACTGTAAAGTGGACAAAGCCTTACAAGACAGTACTGTAGAACTGTTGTTATCCACAGGAAAAATGCCCCCCCCCCCCCTTTTTTTTTTTTGTGATCACATTTAAATTGCTTGACAGAAAAAGAAAGTTATAGGGATATTAGTGACACACCAAGACAGGACTGGTTTCAATTGCTGCATTTTACAAACCAACCAACCCGAAACTCTTTTTACCTTCTGTGTGTTTCTCTTTTTTTTTTTTTTTTTTTTTTTTGTTGTTGTTTTTGTTGTTTTGTTTTGGGGGGGGGGGAGGATGGGTTTTCTGTTGTTGTTGTTGTGTATTTGTATTTTTTCTTTTCTTCTCTCTTTGCACAATGTATTAGTAAGACTTACAGTGTTTTGGGCATAGCATTACCTGAACAGGTGCCTGGAGAAATCCACAGCGCTGTCCAAGAAAATGCCTGCAGCAACAAAACTTAGCACATCATACTGCAAACATCCCATAAACCAGGCATACTACAGACCACATTAAGAAAAGACTGCATAGTTCTCATATCAGACAAATATATAACAATGAACGGAAATAATTAATTTGGGTACTAGGAAAAGTAAAGGTTTTTGTCAAGGACCTTTGCAGCTGGAAACAAGTTCAGAAAAACAAAAGATGGACCCTGTCACTGAAAACTTACTTAGCTAACAAAATATTTTGTCTAAAATGCTAGCTAAACACTTTTACACAGACAAATCCTTTCAAATCTACCTAAAAGCTACAATCCTGAGGTGAACATAAAGGCTTTTTCTAGGTGCACAGATCTGCTCTAGGGCTACCAAGCTCCACCAACCTCTGCTCCTTGCCCCCTCGCCCTGCAGAGCCCAATGCTCACACATCTGTCCCTGCCGGACCTGTTCCCACAGCAGTTCCTGGACAGCTGCTGGGCATACACTTGATGCTCACATCATGGCATTTGCTCCCTGTGACAGGATCCTGTCTCCCTAGATGTTCAAAGTACTGCCAGCCACCTCTCAAAGATCCTGAAGCCCTCTTTTGGAGCCTAGGAATAAGAGCAGACTGCCTGGTTGCAGGAATCACTCAGTGCTCATCTCCTTAGCCAGGAAGGGCTCACTCCTGGGCGAGCACCCTAACCCTGCGTCTGCAGAATACTCTGAAGCCTTCTACAACCTCTCTCGCTAATGCTAAGCTTTGGTTAACGTTACTTACTTTGGTAAGTATGTGACTGTTCACTGGATAAAGGAAGAAGAATAAGAGGATACCCATCTGGGAGATTAGGATAACAAAATCTCTATGCAAATGAACGTTTAATCATGAAGGAAAGTAATTTCAACAGCAGCAGCTGGTAAGTGCCCACACCTCCGAACCTTCTAGACCACTTACCTCAGCACTTTTCACTAAAAATATTCGTGGACCATATCTACATACACCATCAACCCTTCCTCAAAATGCTGACTTCTGTTAACCATATCTGAGGTGTCTAATGCAGAAGAGGCCGGATAGCTGACTTAGGCTGTGAACCTCATAGGTAGAAATAAGCCTCAATGCGAGGCAGCACCGTGACAGCGAAGTCCCACTTGTACGTGTAGCTGTAGGTCTCAATTCCAAAGTGAGTTATGCTAAAACTTTCAAAACCACTTAAAACGGTGAGGATAAACTAAAGCATATGAGGCTGCAGACGGATAGCTGTGACACTGTGACAAGGTGCCAAGACCCCAGAGAGCACAGGACGCACACGCTGCAGTAGCGAAGGGCAGCAAGAGTGACCCAGCCACCTGCCCAGCCCCAGCCCACCTCACCTCTTTGCTCTTTTACAGCTTTCCCTGGAGCTGGGGGGGCATTTCTCCTGGCAGGCATCCCGCTTCCCCCCAGAAGCTCCCACCAGGAGGTACCTCGGAGGCAGCACAGCCCTGCCTGCCGCCCCGGAGCACCACCCGTTAGCAGGTAGCGCACAAGCAGCGTTCACAGGGAAGCACCGGAGCCCCCCGACCACCCACCCCCGGGCCGCGCACTCACCGCGCCGCGCTCGAAGTCGTTGTAGAAGGGCTTGTCCAGGAGGTGCCTCTCGCTGCAGCCCGCCGTGCCCTCCAGGCTCAGGTACACGTAGTCGTCCGTGCCGGCGAACCACTGGCTGCCCGTGGCCACCGTGACGGTGTAGGACGGCATGGTCCCGCCGAGCCCAGCCGAGCCGAGCCGAGCCGAGCCCAGCCGCCTCCTGCCCGCTCCCCGCTGCTCAGCGCCGCCTCCTCCCCGCAGCCCGGCCCGGCTCTGCCCTGCCCGCCCCCCCGGGCCGCCCCCGCGGGGGGGACATGGGGACGTGCTCCTCGCCCTCTGGCCGCTCCGGGTACAGCCGCGCTGCGCCCTCGCTGTGCGCACCCGAGAGCCGCAGGTCCCCGCGGGGCACCCGGCTGTCGGCTCCAGGCACCCCACACGTTGTGCAAGGAATTCCTCTCCTCTTGTCAAAATCCCTCCTGTCCCGGCACAGCTGCCTATCAGCGCTGTACATCCACACATCCCACACCATTTCCACGGTAAAAATCCCATAATTTCACAGTCCACATCCTGCCTAGAACAAGCACCGAGTCTCTGCTACAATTAAGATGCTAGCGTTTGGACAAGTGAAGAGCTGTCTGATGCTGTACACTTGGCCCTTAGGCACCAAAACCTCCTATTCTATTCTCCTATTCTCCTATGCTATTCTCCTTTATTTTCACCCAAAACCACACGCTGTAACCCAGCCGTCTGATGCCGTGCTGAAAGGAGCCAGGCTGGGCTTTTGCAAATCCCAGTGTCCTGCCTCCATTACTCTGCAGTCAGACCAAGCACCTTGCTTCATCGCTGCCAGCCAGGTTTCTGTGCTGCTGTGAATTTCTGTGGCAGGCACCCAGAGCAAGAACAATTAAAATCAGCTGAGGAGTGATAAATTAAAATCAGCTTTGCTCATGGCACACTGGCACCCCAGCTGCTGTGCTCACACACATTAACCCACTCCTCACAGCCTGAGGCACTCATTATCAGTCCCCAGCCATCACATACAGATGACAGAAGTGACAGACATCAGCAGCTTGAAGTTAGCAGTGGCTCTGCCTGCTTCTGGTCTGGCAAATGGGGCTGCAAAGTGCTTCATGCCCCCTCCAGCACGAACAGTGAGCTGCAGCAACTTGGGCTGCTGGGCACCACTGCAGATACACTTCCTGAGGCTCTGCTTCAGCTGCTAAAATTGGAGTTATCCACGTGGATCGTGGCTTGCTTGCTTGCTTACCCACTGTAGTGGCCACACAGCACTCTGGACAGCCTGCAATGCCCCGTTTTTCCATCTGGGAAGTGTGACGGCACTGGGCTAAGCTCCTACATCTCTTCTGTACAGAGACTCAGCCACTTGCTATACTGTGACACCATCAGATATCAAGGCTCTTCCACACTGAGAGTATGTATTTACATGTAGGCACAAAAAAATAAAAATAAAAAAAATCACTGTGCCTTCTTTGGCTATATGGAATTGCTCAGTGTGAGTCTCTAGTCTGCTGCTGCTTTTAAATTTTAAAACACCCAGAAGTGCAAGACTGGCAATGGTCACATTGCACACCCAAGGTAGCTGCAGAACCCCAGCCCAGAGCTCTGATCTCTCCTCCTGAGGTTTAAGCAGCAAGTGGCTTCCTGTGTAGTGGGTTTACGTGGCAAGGTTTTGGTAGCAGGGAGCCATAGGGGTGGTTTCTGTGAGAAAGATCTAGAAGCTGCCCCATGTTTGGGAAGGGCCCCATTGTTTTCCAGATCTGGGCCAATAAGCAATGTTGTTTTGCGCCTCTGTGAGAGCATATTTAAGACAGGGAAAAAACGCTGCGCCACACAGCAGCCGGGAGAGTCAAAGGAGTGAGAGAACAGCCTTGCACCAAGGTCAGTGTAGAAGGAGGGGGAGAGGTGCTCCAGGCGCCGGAGCAGAAGTCCCCTGCAGCCTGTGGTGAGGACCATGGTGAAGCAGGATGTCCCCCTGCAGCCCATGGAGTACCACGGTGGAGCAGGGTTCTTCGCTGCAGCCCGTGGAGGAGACCACGGTGGAGCAGGTGGCCCTGCACCGACGGAGGCTGCCGCCTGTGGAAGACCCCTGCCGGAGCAGATTCCGGGCCGGACCTGTAGCCCGTGGAGAGGAGCCCACGCAGGAGCGGGTGATCTGGCAGGAGCTGCTGCCCGTAGGGGAGCCAGGTTGGAGCAGTTTTCTCCTGAGGGATGGACCCCGTGGTACGGACCCATATCTGGAGCAGTTCTGGAAGAGCTGCTGCCTGTGGGAAGCCCACGCCGGATCAGTTCATCAAGGACTGCATCCCGTGGGTGGGACCCCACAGCACAGGGGACGAGAGTGACCAAGAAGGAGCGGCAGAGAAGAAGTGCTGTAGACTGACCATAACCCCCATTCCCCGTTCCCCTGCGCCGCTCGGGGGGAGGAGGTGGAAGAGGGTGGATGGGGGGGGAAGGTGCTTTTGGTTTGTTTTTTTTTTTTCTTTGTTTTCTCACTTCTCTCGCTTGTTAGTAATAGGCAATAAATCTTACTATCTCCTTATGCCGAGTCTGTTTTGCCTGTTACAATAATTATTGCGTGATTTTCTCGTCCTTATCTCAATCCTTGAGCCCTTTTCACATATTTTCTCCCCATTCCTCTTTGAGGAGGGGGAGTGAGAGAGCGGCTGTGGTGGAGCTCAGCTGCCCACTCGAGCGGAACCACGACATCCTGCTACACCGCAATCCCTTCCAAGGATACTGTGATCCCATGAAAGTGCACCACAAACTCCTAAGTCCTTCCTTACTTTTGATTTTCCCTTTATAGCATATTTCAAATAAATCACACATCATTTTTGCACAGGTGCCACCAGCACTAAAGTTCTTAAATTTAGGCTGACAGTCAGCTTTCACTCAGAGCTACCTGAAAATCTTTTCACACATCGGTTCCTCAGAACCCGCTTTTGTCAGACACGAGGCCACCTTCTGGGCACCTTTGGTTTTGCTGCAAATACGGAGCAAAGCGTTGTTCAAACCTTGTTTAGTGGGTTTCCACATTTCTTTGCATTTCAGTTCCCAAGCAGCGTTTGAACCCATCCCATTCCCATGGGTGTTAGGTTTTGTTTTCAGACTGTTCTGGCCTCTTCTGCACAGATCTGCCTGTGGAGTCTCCCTACAGTACTGCAACTTCCCTTACCAACACAGTAAAGAAAATACTTGGTGAGTTTGGTCCTGTATCTGAAATCCACAGAAGTGTGTTGTTCTCCCTCCAGCCCCTTCACAACTCTATCTCTTTTTAGTCTGCTCCTTTAGAACCTTTCAATTTTATCTCAATTTCCACTTGCAGTGATTTATTAATGATAGTGTTTACTATTGGTAGAATTGCACATGCTTCATATCAAGATCCTGCCAAACAGAATAGATCATTTTTCTATGTGCAAAAAGAAAAACCAGCCCTTTTACCAAGAGACTACCTTATTTCACCCCTGAGGAGACCGCACCATATGAGACCCCTGCATGATTCTCTTCTGTGTTTTACCTGATGGTTGCTTGACGTCGGACAAGGAAACCATACTTGGAAAAGGCAGTTGGATCACCTGGCTGCATCCAAGGTGAGTGTCCTAAAGACTAGGACAAGGGACGAGCGAGCCCGCTGCTCAGGCACACAGACAGAGGCAGCCTGCTTTCCTCTGGCCAGGCCTGGGAAGGAGGCGCTGCCTCTGCCTGGTAGCCCTGTTCCTGCAGTAGGGGAAAACACCCAGAATGGTGAAATAAAACTCCCTGCCCCTTTTTGGAAGCAGGGCATGAGCCCGCTGCAGGGACAGGAGGGTTATTCATGGGTCCTGTTCCTCTAAGTAGTGCTCAGATTCACTGTGTCGAACTTCCCAGCGGAGGGCAGTTGCTGTCCCTCTCAATCTCCTTGCAATGCCAATGAGAAACAGGTTTGTACTGTGAAGATGTCACATCCCTTATAGCTCCCCTGAGGCTACAGATAATTTGGATCAGCAGATGGCTCCTGAAGTATGCTAATAAAGGACTGGGGATGGGGAGGAATGATGCAACATGGTAATTACCAAATGATGGAGGTGATCAGCAGAGCCTGCAGAAATTTACAAGCTACATAAGTAATCTAGGGGGCATTGGCTTAGTAGCTGAGAACACACGAGTGCTAACTGCACTGCTCCACCAGACCAGAAAGCAGCAGCTCCTTGTTCACAAGCCTGCTTCTGTCCCAGCTAGAGGGACCAGAAGTCAACTCTAGGACGGCAAAGCTCAGCACAGGGTGTCCTTGCTCTGCTATCCAGGTGGTGGCGACGCTGACACCAGTTGAGTCTATCACAAACCCGAAGCAGGGTTGCTATACCAACGCTTACCACAATATCCTTAAACAGTCTGTGTATCCTTAAGCACTTACCCGAAATCTGCAGATCCTCTCACTGCCCCTGCAGATGTAGCCGTGCTGCTCTGGCATTTTGCAAGAAGAGAGAGGAAAGGAGGCAGAGAGACAAGGAATGCAGCAGCATTTGGGGCCAACCTTTCGAGATCTGAGAATCATGAAACTGGAATAGCTGTGGGGGACTGAAGTCTGGTGCAAATGTCCCAAGCCCTGGCGACAGTCCCAACAGAGGCACGTGCAATATCAGCTCTAATTTGAGGGCAGGCAGGTCCAAATTCATCCCTGAAATAATACCTTTGACTTCTGCCTCCACTTACTTTGGCCCCGTGCTACCAAAAAGCTCAACTGTTGGATTTAATTTTCATGAGAAAGTGCTCTATTGGGATAAAATTAACCATCATCTTGCTGGCAGAAGAATGACTTAGGTAATCCTGTGGTCCTGGAAAAAAAATCTATCCTCCTGTAACAGCACTTTCAGGATGAAGAAGTAAAGCATGAGAACAAGACAAGTGGCAAGATAGACTCCAGAAAGACTGAGGATGAACTTCCTGTTCATCCTCAGGAAGGGAGCAATGGAACTTTATGAGTTAATTTAGGATGCAGAGGGGTAAAAAGCCCATATGAAGTACTATATATGTTGCCTAAGACACCTGTTTTCTCAGTTGGAATCAAGTCAGAGACATTTCCTATTCTCTCCAAACCACAAGGATAACCATTTCCCTTGACAAAGGAACATGCTCTCCCCAACACCAGACCCTACAGCTCTAATAGTGATGAATTCTCCTAAGCTTGCATGGTCTGCCCTATTTGCAGGTGGTCTTTGAGGAAGAGAGCATCAGAGAAAACCAGCACACCACCAAGCTCCCAGCAAAAATGGTTGGGAGGTTAATTTTAGTGAAGTCTTAAAATGTTAGGAATTGCAAGCCCGATTCCTTGAAGTTTGGGGATTTAACAAGCGCACCCTGAGTGGTGATCGCCCTCCTCCGCTCTGTGCAGCCTCAGGGTTGTTTTATTCAGTTACTTCAAACCCTCCTCTGATGTTAAAGCCTTTGAGACAACTTCATTCAGCCCCTTAACACTGCCAGCCAAGGTCTCCTCTCTATTTTCAGCTACCAGTTCCTCTGTCACCAATCTTGCCTTTTCTCTAGAATACACTTTAAAAGAGTATTCTTAAAGTTTGCCATCACTTGACCCTTTCTGAGTAGTATTACTTTTTCAATTATTCTATCCTGAGTAATAATGCACTGAACTTGTTCCATATTTCCTTTATGCAGAGCTCTATCATTTTTAAAACCTTCCCTGCCTCCCTTCTGAATTACTTACTCCTCTCCATGTGGCCAGGACGATTTTTATTTTTTTTAAACCTCTGGTTCTTATTCTATGAGATATTTTTGCCTGATTTTCTGATGTCATCCATCCATCCTAAGGCTGTGAAAAAGCATCCTCTTCTCACTGTCTGGATTGTGGTAACACCATACCCCATCAATCCCAAAACATCAGAGAGCATCCTACACATCAGAGAAAGGAGCCAAACACATGATTTACAGGAAAAACTGGGATGTCAGGCTGACATTGAGCTTTATATACACAGTGCCAGTTTCGAGTACTTCCATAGTTATCCTTATGAATCACATGCTGACGTAATTTGACTCCTCCTGACACAACCCTCTCTGCCCTACTTTGCCCAGAGACAAGATGAGGACTGAGAAAATAATGACAGTGGTGAAAGAGGAAGGGCTGGAGGGAAGACAAAGGAAATTTGGGTTGCATGAGTAGAATGAATGGGAAGGGCAAACACACTATGATACGGGTGAACAGGCTGAGGATGGGGAAATCTGGACAGTGGCTTCCTGACAACGCCCTTGCAGAGAGGTCATCTCCTCTCCAGCCAGGGCGTCCTGTGAACCCTGCTTTCTGCACCTCATCCCTCTGCTTCCCTCAGCCCTCTTTCCTAGGGGTCCCACCAGAGCAGGCTAGCAGGCACAAGTCTGGCTCTCAAGGGGCTTGGTTTTCTGAGGAGCTGGGAGGCAGCAGCTGCAGTCTCCATTTAACACCTCCACAGCTCCTAGAAGACACTCAGGTGGATCTTCCCAACCCCTGCTGCTGCCCTCCTGCCTCATATGGCTTCCCTCTGTCCTGGTGCAAGACGCAGTTCACACTGACGCTGTCCACCAGCTGACAGTCACTACTCACCACATGGCTTCAGCTCCTGAGGTCAGCTGAAAAATTCAGTCCCTGGAGCCACAGCTGTGCCACTGTTCTGCTCTGCCTTGGAGATGGGCACGCTTCACACAGTGACAGCAAGACTCTCAGATCAAAGTGAGGTTTGCAAGAGGGAAGAAGTTATTTTGTCATTAACTTGAGGTGCCTGATGCCAAAAGCGTTTTTAAACCAGAGTCCAAACAGCTCTACAGGCTCTGCTCCTTAAGAAGCCTATCAGCTTTTTAGCCCAGAGACTGTCAATCAAATGGCAGGCCCTGTATCTCACTTACCATCTCTCCAGCAAGGTATTTTTGTATATAAGATTTGCTGGTGCATTTTAGTAAGCTTTATACAAGCAGTTTCATGTACCATCACCAGATGTGCTTCACTAAGGAATACAGGACACAGACATTTTTGCTTTGCATGAAAAACACCTCTCTAGGGCTGCAGTATTAAATATCCTCCCATTCCTTACCTGAAATAAAATTCAAAATTAGTCACTCTTAAAAAAGAAAGATAAATTTAAAGTTTCTTTGAGACCCCCCCGTGTCTGTTACTGCCAATTTTCCAGATCTTATTTACTCTTTGGCACTTATGCTTTTGTTACAAGCTGTCTCATATCAGTGCATATAGCAGTTTTCCTTGATATACCGGTGCTAGAAACCTGTTCTATACAAACTGCTGAAGACTTCATGCCTGAGGCTTGGTCTTGCCATGAAAGCACATATAGCACTGCAGTTGTGCTTTATGCAATGAACAGCTATTGCAGTTGTCCACCACTTGATGCTTATGCAAACTTTCTTCTTAGACATGAATCAGTGTAACGAGCATCATCTGCTCGGCACCAATGCACATGAGAATGACGATATCAGACATCACTCACAGCAACACTCAGCATTGACTCAAGAAGCTCCACAGATTTTACTGCCTACAGGAGTCCTCTCTCCACCTCCTGCATGGAACAAACAGACAACTCTTCCCACGATTCCTACACCTGACCCCAAAGCACCTATACAAAGTTTTATCTTCTCACTGCAATGAAGGAGTCACCCACTTATTCTGGTGATTAACTAACCTTTTATGATCTATGACATCTAATTGTCATGGATCCTACTGCATGTTGGCGCCCTATGCTGAAGAGCCATGTGGTCCTGGGTTCACTCTGGTGAAATTAACTCACTTCATTTGATCATCCCACTACTGGGAAGCTCAACTTTTCTCCAGGCTGGGCTGCTAGTGCTGTTTGAAACAAAATGGATACTATGCTGATTTTTGTTTGTTCTGTTTCTTTTTTTTTTTTTTTTTTTTTTATAGAAACACTTTATTGCTGCAGTCAATAACCCTGTGTATCACACACAAATAACCAATTACAGTTTAAGAAACTAAAAATAATTCTGCAAGTGGCAATACTGAGAAAATGAAC